>NW_019641101.1:0-1745 GCF_000599845.2 Trichogramma pretiosum
TTCATTGATAAAATTCTCACTCGAAATGTTTCTGTTACATGCCGATCCCTCAAAATACATCTGAAGTATCTTAAGCACAAGCATGGCTAACAGTAGATGAAAATAAGATAATGAGATTGAAACATGAGATCTTGAAATTTCGTGGTTCGGCGACCGACAGATTTTTTTTCTCTGCTGCTTTTGGCATCGGTGGCAAACAGTTAGAATGATACAAGTTAATAATTCCCCTGGGCCAATTGCAGCCCAACAAAAACCACCGCTTGTAGATGTTCCAGATGAAAAATTCAACCCTGTCTCCATGCTAAATGACAAATGGGACAAGATAGCAATTATGAACATGATTGATAATCCACAACCATATCGCGAAAAAATCATTATTCCTCATTCATTGGGTGGTGGCTGTATCACAACAAATAAAAAAAAATATGTCAAATGGTGTACGAAGTTGTGTGAATGAAAGTATAACTAGTGGTATTGCAGGTACGAATCGATTAATAAAGTGTCAAAAATGTTCCTCTATACATGCATTCTCATTTGAATATTAAATTACATTCCTTATAGGTTTGGCTTTGGGAGCTGGTATTGATTTGTTTAGTATAACTGTGATACCAAATGTTGTATCTATTAAAAAACCATATAGATTCACAAAAGTTTTAAGAGACTCGAATATCGCTACTTTTTCTACTGCAAAAAGTTTTGTTCTTATTCGTGCCGTCTTCTCAGCTGCTGAATTTACAATAGAATTTGTGAGTAAATTTGCATTACAACATCTATCTATTTTTTAATTGAACTACAGTGACTTTTTATCCCATTTTGTCTTGGATCACAGGTAACTTGACCAATCAAAGGCCATTTAAAAGTACTTTATTTTTCAACCCATCTCTTTTATACAAGTAAATAAGTAATAAGAAAAATAAAAAATATANTCAAAAAAAAAAAAAATAAACATTGAAGTTAAGATGTATTCTTTATTACTTTTTAGTATCGAGGAAAAAATGATTCGAAAAATGGTACCTATGCAGCAGCATTGACAGGAGGCATGCTGGCGCTAAGAGGTAATTCACAAATATTTTAACTTAAATTTATGCAAAATATAAAAAAAATTTTTTTTTCAGCGGGAAAAATGGGCTTTGTAGGGGCATTTGGTTTTGCAGCCTTTTACGCATATACCCATCACATATATTATTACATGGAAAAGACTAAAGCAATTATGGTTACATAATGTACATAAAATGTTTTTCAGTATAAATTTGTAATTGTAAAAATTAGGATTGTTGGAAATGACAGGAATGTCTATAATTGTACATAAATAATGAATTATCAAAACAATCTATTAAAATTTTGCTGTTAACTAAGAATGACAGAAATGTTATCAGGCTTATGAACAAAAAATTTTCAATAATTCAGAAAATTTCTATGTAGATCACATTATATATTATTTATATTAAATAATGAATAAAATAAGGCTGTAAATAGAATGGATAAAGTTTTACAATTGACAAATTCAACCAAGATCAAATTTAAACTATTTTGTCAAAAAGTCAAATGTATTGCTGTCCTTAGCTTCTCAATAAAAGATAATGTACTGAGAGAAATAAATCAATTTTTCAAGATATCAAATTTGTTTATAGAGAGTACATATTTTATATAGAATATTATTAAGAAAATAAACTCTGTTGTAGTATTAATGAAGCAATTTGAATCTCAAATTAAGAGTTTTTACAGGAAAAAGAATAATAGAATAA
>NW_019641102.1:0-1763 GCF_000599845.2 Trichogramma pretiosum
CCTGGCCCTGATCTTTCCATAGGAGACGTCGTCATCATCATCGACCCGGCACTCATGCGCGACAACGGCAAGTGGCCAGTTGGGAGGGTGGTGAACGTTCATCCTGGGACTGATGGTCGAGTTCGAGTCGCTACTGTACGCACAGCATACGGCACCTATACGAGGCCGATTTTAAAGCTCGCCCAGCTTCCAACTATGCCGCCACCTTCGCCGGAAGCTCCTGCTCGCTCATCCTCTCCGCCTCTCGGCCCTGACGGCGGGCGGCCGGGCAACGACGTCCCGTCTGGAAGGAGCTCACCACCGCAGACCAGAAGCCGCACCAAGGCTCAAGATAAGACCGTTGCTCCCTGTGGATGATCCTTCTCGTCATTATCTTCGTTCCCGGAACGAGGCGGGCGGTATGGTCGCGCGCGTTCCACTTTTGAACGGCGCGCCGTCGCGACTTGACCTCCCTCTGCCGCCAAGCGCCGCCAAGGGGGGCGCGCGGATCAAGAGCTTCTTCTCGCCACTTCGCTTCCAACCGACGCCTTCGACGCCTGGCAGAGCAACCACTGATTTTCAATAACGTATTACTTTTCTTAATTAATAAAGTGTTCTCAAACTACAATACGACTCGTACTCTACGATTCATTCGCCTGATCCACCCACACGATCCTCGCTTCTCCATAGGACATAGAACGAAAGAGTCAGGTATTTTTCATATCACCAAACTTGTTCCAATTTTCTCAGAGGATGATATTTAATTTATTAGTGCATTGGAAAAAAATTTTTTCTCTGAAGGGGGGAGATGTAAGGCTCAAGTATGTTGAGCTGGTGTATTATTATGATTATCTTGTCTTATTTAGTAAATAAGCTGAGAGAGAGGAGATTGTTAAAAGTAGTCACTTGTAGATACGTGAAGGCTCAGTGAATAAGTAACATTGAATGTTGTTTCACGTATTTACAGGTGAGTGTAAATATTGTACAGATTATTAATTATAAGAATAGTTTTTAAATAAAACACGTATTTACAGTAACACTTTCTTGTTACTACTCGATTGGATAAGAACATTATATATATGGGTCAGATTCAGAATTTTTCAAATAAACCTGCGGGCGAGGTTCACGGATTTTCCTGAAATTTTGGTATGTTATAGTACATGATAAAAAAGTGCCAAAACCAAAATTTTGGACCCCCTCCCCTATAGACGTCCATTTTCTATCTATATTTTTTCTGAAGACCTGAAGCTATTAAAAAATCTGAAAAAATTCATGAAGGTACTTTTCAACAATCCGAACAATCTTGAATTTTTTCAGATTTTTCGAGTGCTTCAGGCCTTCAGAAAAAATCATTGAAAATTTAAATTATTTTATTTTCGGTGAAATGGTTCGATATACCAGACCGGAGTATTTTTTTCTGAATTCTGACGTGAAAAATCGATTCCTTAAATTTTTTTCAGAATTCTTCATTCATGTCCATTCAGCCTAGAGCTGAAAACCCGCTTTTTTTCACGAAAATAATTTTTTTAAGGCGCTACGGAGCCTCAAAAAATCTGGAAAAATTTTTTTCTCATTTTGTTCATCAAAATACATAATCTCAAATTTTTTCAGATTTTTTAATTGAAGGCGATAGCGTCTGGAGCCGAAAAACGTTATTTTTAACAAAAAAGGTTTCTGGAACCCGATGGTTCCGGCAAAAAAATCTGAAAAAATTTGAGATTATGTATTTTGATGAATAAAATGAGAAAAAAATTTTTCCAGATTTTTTGAGGCTCCGTAGCGCC
>NW_019641103.1:0-1926 GCF_000599845.2 Trichogramma pretiosum
GTCCCCTAATTTTATTATTATTTTGGTACCACATATGCCTTTTTTTCTATGTTCCAAAGTTAATATTTGTCCAAAATTCTGCTAATTGAGAATTTTTCAAAATATTTTTATCTCACATTGTCACTATAGAAAGTCTCCAACATTCGGCGCAAAAAAGTTATTATGCTAGAAAGTGGCCAAAATTTGAGAAAAATACTCTCAAGTGAACTGAACACTTTACACTTGCTCTAATAAAAAAAACTCAAAATCTAATCACATCTAAGTATAATTTCGTTACGAATCTATAAATTCAAATTTATTTACAATTATCGGGCTCTGCTCTCGAGTTACATTTCGTGAAATACATCAATATCTCTGACGGAAGTTGGATTTAAAATAAAGATTTGCTTGAAGGCAGATTCAGTAACGGTTAGTAGAAATTATATAAAAATTTTTCATAAATACAATAAATCTTTTAGCAAGATACTATTCATGAACTAACTTCTCATTTATTGATTTGAAAAATGTATTCTGGTGCTGTATTATACTCATTTCGGTTGTGAGAGCCAAGGCCGATGTCACGGCCTAAACCCACAACCAAGCAACATGCACGAACACGCAAATCATGTGCGAAGCGAGCAACGGCCGAAGCGACCAAGTAACGGTCGAAGCGAACAACCAACAGCCGAAGCGAGCGAGCAATGGCCGAAGCGCACGAGGCAAGCAAGCGAGAGCGAGAAAGGCATACACGACACAACTGAGTCGTTTTAGAGGCTCGAGCGTCGAGCAATACTGGCCTGTGTTACTCTCCCTTCCCCTTTAGCTACTGTGGTGCGCGCGAGAGCGGCATTTGTTCCCGAGACGCCAGCAGGAGAGATTCGCAAGTCGCGAACACGATTTTGCCTAACCTACTACGCACATATTGAGTCTATCGTTTCGCGTTTATCGATTTTGGTTTTTCTATTAGTTTAAATAATAAAATTTACCCTGTTTGTGTTTAGAGTGTTTTTCATAGAATATACGATCATTTATTAACATTTTTGTATCGAGTAAAAAACGAGTTCAGTGAATACGTAATCGCGCGACAACAGAGGACAAAGAAAAATATTTTTTCTAAACTGCACAAGGATTGAGAATAAGGAGAATAAGGTGAGTGTGTTATATACACTCGGCAACAAAATTATCGCAACAAAAAAATACATCGAAATTTTGTCGATTTTCAAATGCTTCTATCTTGGGCTAGATTTATCGTATCGACACGCTTTTTTTTTTAATTTCTTGGAAATTTTGTCCTCTAAATCCATATAAATTAAGTTAAGATTTGAGTTAATGTTGAGTTACCAGTAGCATTTGAGCGTGACCCTAAAAATTACTGAAAAAAAATGACTGTTTGAACGTGTACCAGTACCACAGTGATTTTTTTATCGAAATCTAACATACACCATCGCAAAGTGCTCTTTTTAACGAATAATTTAAAAAAAAAAGACCTCTCTACGATTTTTTTAACGCCCTGTAGGTCGATTTGAAGGTACGNCCCTAAAAATTACTGAAAAAAAATGACTGTTTGAACGTGTACCAGTACCACAGTGATTTTTTTATCGAAATCTAACATACACCATCGCAAAGTGCTCTTTTTAACGAATAATTTAAAAAAAAAACGACCTCTCTACGATTTTTTTAACGCCCTGTAGGTCGATTTGAAGGTACGGTTTATGTACGCAAAATGCCCAGAAAATCGTCTTGATTTCAGGTAAACGGGGGATTTTACGTACTTTAAATGGTATCTTCAAATCGACCTACAGGGCGTTAAAAAAATCGTAGAGAGGTCTTTTTTTTTTTAAATTACTCGTTTAAAAGAGCACTTTGCGATGCTGTATGTTAGATTTCGATAAAAAAATCACTGTGGTACTGGTACACATTCAAACAGTCATTTTTTTTCAGTAATTT
>NW_019641104.1:0-1736 GCF_000599845.2 Trichogramma pretiosum
AAAAAAAAAAAAAAAAAAAATGTTTTATCAAATTTTCTCGTACCCCATATTTCTTGTCACACTTGTCACATGCGTAATCTTTCCGACCTTCATGGACTGTTGTTATGTGTGTGAGCAAGATCCATTTATTGACAAATTTCTTCTCGCACTTGTCGCATGCATAATCTTTCCGACCTTCATGGACTGTGATTATGTGTGTGAGCAAGATCCATTTATTGACAAATTTCTTCTCGCATTTGTCGCACATGTAATCCAATCGATTTTCGTGGACCTTTTTTTGGTGAAAGAGCAAAGTCGATTTGTGTCGAAATTGTTTCTCGCATTTATCGCATACAAATTCTTTTCGACCCTCGTGAACTGTCTTTTGGTGTGAGAGCAAATGTATTTTTTGTCCAAATTTTTTATCGCACTTGTCGCACACGTAGTCTTTGTGACCCTCATGGACTGTTTTTTTGTGGACAAGCAAATTCCATTTCTGTCTAAATTTCTTCCCGCAATTATTGCATCTGTAATCTTTGCGACCTTCGTGTATTAAATTTTGGTGCTTGATCAAAACCAATTTTCGTCCAAATTTCTGTTCGCACTCGTTGCGTGCGTGATCTTTGCGACCTTCATGTACTGTATTTTGGTGCCTAAACAAACTTGACTTATGCTCAAATTTCTTTTCGCACTTGTCACAAGCGAAATTATTTTGTTTATTGTGAATTGTGTCTCGGTATGTTATCATACTTGATTCTAGTGTAAATGCACCTTGATTAATGTCAGAAACGTGTTGTTTATCCATTTTGTGCTTAAATTAACGACTGTTCAGCTATTTAATATCACCGCAATCCAACGAGTAAAATTTGTCTTTCGGTATAATGGCTAGTTTCGTCATGTAAGACAACATTCAAACTAATTTGTTTTTGCCATAAACATGATCAGCGCTCGAGGAGCGATGTTAAGATTATATTCGTTCATATTGTTTATAGTCCGGGCGCTGGTGACATTTGAGTGGACTTACGAGATCCCCTCAGCGAGTTGACGGATTTCTATGTTTTTTGGGTCGCTGAAACCGAATTTGAAGGTCGCCAGGCCGAAATCCTGGTCAATTTTTTGTTATAAACGAATTAATTGTTTAAACAGCCATATCTTGAAAAATATTGAAGATAGATGGAAACAATTTGTTTTTATTTTATTCGTCTTTGAAAAACAAAGAAATCACAAACACAAGTGTAAAATTTATTCTCCGATAACGTAATGTCGTTTGTTATGTTATANTTGTTATGTTATAGAAAAAAACAGTTTTACTATCTCTGTTGCAGTCATTTTCTCCGTCGCGATTAATTTTTTAATGGGTAGTTTACTAATTTTAATATGTAATTCGTGATTATTATTTTTATAAGAACGCAAAATTCCGAAAATATCCATTCTCTTTTTTCAATTCCTGCTTCGTCATTCTGCTGCAACAAAGACTATAGAAATAACAATAAAATTGGCTCAGTCACATAATGTACGGCTATCATTATAGAATATTTATTTTTATGGGCTACTTAGAGCAAATATCGACAAACAAATCGACGCTGTTAAGGAAGACTAGCACGTTTACATTTAAAAATGTATAGAAACGTGCTACTCTTCCTTAACAGCGTCGAAATACACGTAATAGTCCGGGCGCTGGTGACATTTGAGTGGACTTACGAGATCCACTCAGCGAGTTGACGGATTTCTATGTTTTTTGGGTCGCTGAAACCGAA
>NW_019641105.1:0-1715 GCF_000599845.2 Trichogramma pretiosum
ACTTTTTGGCCCACTACCTCACCAACACACTCACAATGACTCTCCACGCAGCGACACAGTGGCGATGGCAAAATCGAGTGTATATGCTGCGGCGTCGAAGGAGAAGGAGTCGCAGGCTCCGTCTCTCTCTCTCTCTCTCTCGAGCCGTGCGGTGTGCAGAGCTCGTTATATTATATATACGAAAATTCGTGAAATGCGAGATCTCGGCCGGACGATCCCTTGATATTTTTATATGCTAAAACTCGCGACTCCCGCAACAGCAGCAGCGGCAGCGGCAGCAGTGGTATAAGCGTGTACGGCAGTTTCCAGCTGGCGATCGGATTGACGAGGAACCACACACGTACGCCAAGAGAACTTTTGATGGCAGTAAAATTCGCTTCCGTATTTTCTGCCTTTAATACCTGTCGCTAATGGCCTGAGCTCGTTCACCGATTTTACCTTTTTTTTTTTTGCGCGCGCGCATAAGCTCGTCCCACCGAAATCAGATTCTATTCGCATTTGGCTATATATAGGTATACATATTAGGTAGATATAGAGAAAAAAGCGAAGCGCAGTGTCAAAACTTTCGTATCCACGATCATCCGCGCGGTTCCCGATTTCATCCGGTTTTCGATGCGTATATTGGGAAACGAGATTGGTATATACGGCACAGAATATAGGAGTAGCAAATCGTAATCTCATTTCCCAATGTATAATATTTTTTCGGCAACGTTCGCGTTCGTAAGATATATCTCCGAGCTTCGTGCTCGTGCCATTTTTTCGCGATCCTGCGTGTTATAATATTATTTTTTTTAGTCGAAAGAAAAAAAAAGGTAAAAGAAAAAACAATGAAGGCATTATGTTTCTCGGTATCGAAACTGCGCAACTCGCCGCAAGACTTTTTTTTATCAGTCGACTTTCCATTATAACGCGCTCGCCTATGTATGCTCTCTATATGTATGTGTATATATGTGTATGTGCAAGTACTTAAGTGTATAGGGCAATTAGCACGTTGAGCGAGTGCTCGCGCGACATTCGGAGCTATAAGTATATTTCTCGTAAGTAAGTCTCTCTCTCTCTCTCTCTCTTCATCGACGCGATGTGTATTATAGCTTCTCGCAAAAAAAAAAACGTAATAACGAACGAACGACGATACGTTCGAAATAATATATATATAGTAAGTAATCGCGCTATTCGGTACAATTACGACGAAAAGTTAAAAAAAACGAAGATGGGAATTATACGTGGCCCAGTGACTCGAGAAATGCGTGTATATATAGCATATTTCGTTTATCGTGCAAATATCCTATTGCGATTTTTCGCTTAGATGAAGCGCTAATCGCCGACACCAATTCAATGGTACGTTGTATACGCGACGATAAAGTGTCATATATATGAGATATACGCACATTTCTTCGCTCGATACCGAGAGGCCGCCTAAATACTTGCCTTATCCGTGAACGTGTGTCGCATTTCGGAGCTCGCGCGCGCTCGCGAATACAGACATCATGCCGGTATACTTGCGCGTATTATATGCGTCGATTAAAAAAATCACACATTCCTCGCGGTCTATTTGCGGGGGCAGTAGCAGCGATAGCTCTTCCGTATTCGAAAAAATCAGGCAAAAAGACCGCTGCTGCTCCGAAGTAGCCGTGTAGAGAGTTGTAAATATAACGAAAAATACTCATGGCGGTATAATACGCAGGGACTGCAAAAAAAAAAGAGTCAGCTCGACT
>NW_019641106.1:0-1726 GCF_000599845.2 Trichogramma pretiosum
GCAAAAAAAAATTGTTTCTAGACGAGACGCTAAATAATCTGGTAAACAGGCTATTTGTGCATACATTGCACTGAATTTATTTTTCCCTGCGCTGCTGCCAAGGGCATTACCGCATTCTAGGTCGTCAAAGTATAAATAAAATGGAAACACAATATCATTTTGAAACATTGGGCGATATTTTTTTAACCATAAGTTACCTTGCATTACGTTAGAAATTATTTGTGGATTTGTATCAGAGGACAATTTTTGAACATAACTAAAAATATCTGCAAGAACACCAGGTATTTCTAAAAAATACTTAAAACTAATTCTCAAAGGGACCCAAACTGCACGGATAGGAACAAATACCTTTCGCTTTTTGTGAGCTGGATCTTTACTTTCATCGAGGTAACTTCCAATTTGAACCGGCTGCGGTTCAAAAAAGCCTTTACTTTTAAGAAGAGTAAAACGTTTTTGCTCAGAATTTATACGCTCATAAATTTTCATATGATCAGTAAAAACCGAATCTAATCTGACATTAGTGTAATTGGAAAGTTTTTCATTTTTTAAAACCTCTTTTATATCTTTTTTTAATGAAGGTAAATATATATTTTTATGAAAATTTTCAAAAAAGTCGAAGACCGTATCGACTACATTTCTAGGTAGTTTTGGGTCCCCATATAAATCTAATATTAATGTCGAAAAATGTTCAATGAAATTAAGCGATTCCATTGTAACTTTACAAATTAGTTTTCGTCGATTTTAACTTATGAATAAGTCTTGTTACTACCTGGTAAGCTTTAATCCCAAAGAATGGAGATTTATTGAACGGTACTTTGTATACGTACACTTGAAGAAACCCCCAGACGTAGTCTGACAAAGATGTCCAAGAACGCAGCGCCGCTTGGCATTTAAAACAAATATCGACTGCATTCAGGGGATCTTTACACAAGATTGCATCTCCGTTGAACACAACGTATGATTTCTCGATGCATTTAATATCTCCAGTTACAATTACATAGAAGATAATATCGTCTTTGTAATGTGAACTTAGATCATTTTCAAACTTCTTTTTATTTTCGTCTAATTCACTGGGATTCTATAAAAATTCATATTAATAAATACAAGTTATTATGAAAAAATATATGTATATATTTGTAATGCATTCAAGAAAAAAGTATACCTCTACGTGCAAAATAAAAGACTTTGCAATTATATCTTTTTTCAAAGGCTTCACTACTGTCATTAACAGTGGCAGTGCAAGAAGTGCTAATGTGTATTTAGGTACAATATCAGCTGAATTATTTGAGTCCAATATTTCTCTATATTTAGTGACAAAATCTTCACAAATTTTTGACTTCTTTACTTGTTCCAGAACTTTAGGACTCAACAATGGCCATTGTTCTTGAAAAAGGGTTCGGTATGATTCAATATCATTCTCAGAAATTACTGGGTTTTTTCTTTGAGCGAGACTGAGTAATATATTATTGAAGTCTGATAGTAGCTGTAAAAATAAATATATATTTCAATGTTTTATCTCATAGAAATAATTATAATAAATCAAATTTACTCAGTCTTACCATAGGTATAGCTGTATTATCTTTTAAACATGGAAAAGTCTTGAAGTACTCAGCAGGTGTAGTAGTATAAGTTTTTCCATCCCTTTTCATAAAAAAATCCTCCATTCGTATTTTATATCTGTCACGCCACTTATTTTGTACATCAATTGAATCATATTTGCTTCTAT
>NW_019641107.1:0-1721 GCF_000599845.2 Trichogramma pretiosum
GAAAAAAAATTTTTTTGACCAATCGATTTCACAGAGAATCGGCCATATATTTAAGACAATATTTGTTCCTAAATTTGGTTAAAATATTGATTTTTTAGCATTTAATAAAAGCACTATTGCTTTAAAAAAAAAATTGAATGAGATATTAATGTGGGACATGTAAAGTATGGGAAAAAAACAGAAATCAAAGAAAATTTTATATACTGATATATTTATTCAATAAACAACATGAAAAATGTACAAAAATCAACAACAGCAGACATTTAAAACCACCAGCTTCATCCTATTCCCAAAATGGCTTAATTGCTCTCGGTGTCAAGGCATCTCTCACGAGGTCCTCCAGCTCCGGGAACTCGTCCCGCACTCGCCGGTAGAATCTCTTCACCACCTCCTCGCACAGATGCCTGTCGCAGGCCTCGAACAACGGCCCCGTCGGAAGTCGCCACAATTTTTCCGACTCGGCCAGATTGAAGTACGTAGCGTACGTGACTCGTTTCATCGCCACCTCCTCGGGTCGCAGAAACATCAGCTCGTGGAGGGTCAGGTTCGGCCGGACCATCGTCACCTTGGCCATCGTGGCGAATCCCACGCTGCTGTCGAAGTGCAGCATCGCGGCGTTGGCGGACAATCTGTGGACCAATGCATTCCGGTTGAACAAAGTCGTGATCGTCCTGGCATCGTTGGCCTTTAATCGGTAGCCGTGCTTTTCCAGCCGCTCCAGGCAGGCCAGCACGCCCGAGGCCAGTTTCAGCCTGTGAAGTCCGATTCGACGCTTGGCGTGCCACTCGAAGCACTGGTCGAAGTGAGTGTAGCTCGGGAACCTGAAGCCGGACAGATCTTCGTCGAGTTGCAGGAGTCTCTCGACCAGTTGCGGCTGATGATTCGCCACGGCCCACTCGAGTGGTGTACGGCGCCTGTTGTCCCTTGAGTCGATCTGCACCACACGATCGATTTCGCCGCAGACTCTGAGCAGCGTCTTGGCCAAGTCGTCGGCGGGTAGTCGTCTCCGGCTGATGCAGTGCATGGCGGTGGTTCCCTCGTTGTCGGGTGTGTTGGGATCCGCGCCTCGTCTCAGCAACAGCTCGATCACGTCCTCATCGCCGTGGTACAATGCGTAATGCAAAGCAGTTCGTCCTTTCAAGTCCCGGGCGTTGACCGGACAGTAGCCGGCCATGGCGTCGAGAATCTCCTCGATCGATTTGCTGTCGTAATTTCTTCTGCACATCAGGTGCAGTGCTGTCAATCCCATCTCGTCGATGGCATTCGGCTTGGCGCCTTTCTTCAGAAGCAGCAAGGCCGACTTCTTGTCCCTATGGTTCAGAGCCACCAGCAGAGGTGTCCGACCCCGATCGTCCACGGCGTCGATATTGATCGACTTTCTAAATTGTTTGTTGACTTTCAAGAACATCTTTACCAGATCGTCGCGGCTTCTCTTGCAAAGGTCGTGCAAAGCCGTCTCTCCCTCGGCGTTGGTCAACTGTGGGTCGGCGCCTCTCATCAGCAGGAAGTGAATGATCTCCTTCTCGCCCCACTGCGCCACCAAATGCAGAGGCGTTTGACCCTTTCCCCGCCACGGAAGATTGGAATCTTGGCCGTGGTCGAGAAATTCCTTGACGAATCGCTCGCAGCTCTTGAACATGCACGCCACGTGCAAGTGAGTCAAGCCCGACTCGCTCGCGTAGTTCGCGTCGAATATGGGATAGATTCGAAACAGATGGCCG
>NW_019641108.1:0-1706 GCF_000599845.2 Trichogramma pretiosum
TGTTTTGTGTTCTTGTGAGCCTCGAGGCCACTTTGCCGTCTAGATGATTGATGACTAATCTCACATTCAAAGTTTGTTCTTTGATTATGTTCTGAGTAATTGCGACCCTCGAGGTCACTCTCTAGGTCCAATATATCATCTAAAATCTTAGATTCACAGGGTTGGCTTTGATTATGTACTGAGTCGTTGTGGCGTTCGAGCACCGTTTCCAGTTCAAATGATTCATGACAAATCTCACATTTGAATGGCAAATGTATGCGTCCCGACATTACATCCATGTCTTTTAACCTGATGAATAATTAAGATTGATTCGAAAAAAATTTTCAAAAAATATAACAACATATGTAAAAAAGCAGTACCTCAATGTTTTCTCTCAACTTTCCATCGAACAATTGATCGTGTGCAATCACTGATAGAAAATAAAATTAAAGTAGGCAATGATGATGTACACCTCGAATTTATAAATTTGTAAACATGACTTGCTCACGTGAGAAATCGACCACATAACTAGCAATTACAGGCACTACTAATTTATTATAGCGAGGTGATCCCGAGCTTATGGTAGCTTCTTGGCTTTATTTTCCCGCTCTATTGTTAACTGGACATTGATACGCAGTTTTGTACTCTTGTTCATAGAGGGACTCGAATAATGTTAAAATCACACCGAAATCGTAATGAAGTCATTCAGTAAGGCGCATAAATGCACCGCCCACGTCTCTATGAACCCATACCGATAATGTACGTAATGGTACTACACATGTGGTATTACGAATGAGGTTTTCTTTGTCAATGGAGCATTAGGTAGGAAAATATCTACAATAATTGAACAAAATATATGACTTTTATCAAGGTCATTTGGCAGTAATGTAATTAATAAGTGATTCAATTTTTGGCGATAAAAACTAATTATTTTGGTGAATTTTTTATGGTTTTCAACAAGACTTACAAATAGATGTTACGCTGAAAAATTCCTAGCTCAGTCTTGAATGACTGTAGGTAAAAAATGACTACAGAGCTTTCAAATGGAATTTTTCAAAATTTTTAGATGAAAAATCTAAAGGTCTAAGCACTGGGAGCTACATATTATGGAAAAAAGTCGAATAATACCCGGAATGAATAGTCTTGCCATCGTTAGATTCGCGAAATACTTTGCCTCGATTGAGCTTGAATGTGAACTATTGTAGTACGGCCGAAAACCATTACGAATCACCGGACAGAATTTGTTTAAAATTTTTTTTTCGCCAAGATCTCGTGGCTGACACAAATGCAACGATTTCTCATGCGTATGCAAAAAAATATCGTAAAATGGCACACGAGTTACGAATCGATAAAGAGCTCAAAATTTTCTGAAAAGTGAAAATTCTGAATGTGAACCATTGTAGTACGGCCGAAAACCTTTCCAAATCACCGGACAGAATTTGGTTAAAATTTTTTTTCGCTAAGATCTCGTGGCTGACATGAAAACGGAATTTAAAACATATTTGAAACATAACTTCTAAACGGCACTTCACTCAATTATCGATTTAGAAGAGGAATTTTTCGGGAAATCGGGAATTCTGAGAGTGAACTATTGGACTAGAGCTGTATACCTTTCGAAATCTCGCGTCAGAATTTCGATTGGTTAAGAATTCCCCGAGATTTCGTGGCTGACTCATGTTGGACAAAAAATCGGAAAAAAACGTGTTTTCACGCTAAAAAAAATTTGG
>NW_019641109.1:0-1727 GCF_000599845.2 Trichogramma pretiosum
AGCTCTAAAACCTCGTTCGGGCATAGCATCGTTCGATATTTCGCGCCGGCGCATTACGTACCGGTTTTGCATAGAAATTTTCAAACGATATCTATCGATATTAGGACGAGCGATGGAGTGAATCCGCCATTCGCTCTTGGCTCTCTGATCTGTACGTTACACTTTAAAAATAACCGCTAATCATGTCGATGTATCTACATTACTACAACGAGCAAGTAGGCGGGGGCATTCGTAATATATACGTCGGTGCACCGAGGCAGCGTGGACGCGGTGTGGGGGCGTGGTTAGGCGGCTTATTTCGTACGATATTACCTTATGTTCGTAGCGGCGTAAAAGCGGTAGGGAAAGAGGCCGGAAGAGCGGGTGTTCAAATTTTAAGCGATGTATCGCGAGGTGATATGTCGCTGCGCGATTCCGTTCGCGTGCGCTCGAGAGAGTCCGCGCGGAAGCTAACCAAGAAGGCGAGCGAAAAATTAAGCGAAATCATGAAAGGTCGCGGGTATAAAGGACGACGTGGAAACGGCATCGGTCAGTCGAAGAAGAAACGTCCGTCGGTGCGGAGGGTCAAAAATAAAGCGATCAAGCGAAGAAAATTGAAAAGAGTCAAAAGGAAAGCACCCAAGAAGAAGAATAATAAGAAAAAACGGGACGTTTCGGATATATTTTCGTAAAAAATGGCGTTTCTGCACTCGCACTCGTCCGAGTGCATGACGAGCTCGCTCGATTTATTCAGCCTGCCCCCCACTCAAACATCGATAGAGAGCAGTAACTACGTACATTTCAAGCCTATATCATCGCTCTCCGCAGAGAATGACGCACCGATCGAGTTCGTCGTCCCGGCCGCAAGCGACTACTATTTAGACTTGGCTCATACGATGCTACATGTCAAGGTTAAAATCGGACCTCTGCAGGATGCCGCTGCAGATAATCTAAGAGTTGGGCCCGTCAATAACTTTCTTCATTCCATCTGGGCCGGTATCGAAATTTTTTTCAATCAAAAATTAGTGTCATCGTGCAATAGCTTATATCCATACAGAGCTTACATCGAAACTCTGTTGAACTACAACGACGACGCGAAAAAGTCGCATTTAACATCGACTCTATGGTACGTGGATCAGAGCGGAAGATTCGAAGCCGCGCCCGAATTGAGAAACGGTGATCAAGCGAACAACGGCCTCCTACAAAGACAATCGTACACGCTCAATTCCGCGCCGCTCGATATGATCGGGCATTTACACTGCGATGTCTTTAACCCATTAACGCGCAAAAGTGCAATTTTGTGCATGAATTTTCCGTTGTAAAAAAATTATAGATAAACTTAAAATATTTTCTTGAAAATCCATACCCAGGGGTTTTTGAGTATGCTCTTTCAGTATCCGGTGTTATTTTTACGATAAATAAACATTATCATCGTTTATTTTGCCATTAAAAACAAAAAACGTGATTTTTTGACTCAAAATTTTTTTTCAAAGTCGATTTTCTACCTTGCCTTGCCTTCGGAGGGTTCCCATAACACCAGAAATCGTGCACTTTTTCTCTGAACCTTCAAAAAATGCGCTTCCGCGATTTTTATCTAGTCCCTATAATTTCTAAAATGGCGAATTTATACCGAGCAGCGATATGAAAATTGCCTTATTTTTTATTTGTAAATTATTGACTTTATAAAAGAAAGCCATTCATTGAAAAGTGTTCAAATTTGTTCAAAGAATACATGTGAATTTTTTTTA
>NW_019641110.1:0-1694 GCF_000599845.2 Trichogramma pretiosum
GCCGTAATCGCGCGGGGTGGCCGACTTATGCTGGACGCGCTCATATATATTGTTATGATACGATAACAATATTAGTGGTGGATTGTTTTTTGCTTTGAATAAGTAGCTCTGAAAAGAGCTGTTTGAAAGAGGCAAGAAGATTCGATCTAGAACTCTGGGTGTTCGGGATCGTAGTACAGGTGATGATTAGTAGTTGGCACAACGACGACGGAGCGAACTGATGGTCTTGTCTCTTCTATGTCGTATTCCAAACTCGGCATAGAGAGAGACACGTGTCGTTGAGAATTCCAAGGTGGAAGTGGCAAGTCCAAGATCTCTCTGGCAGTAACCCTTAACGGTGGTCGGGGATCTATTTGTTGCTCTTGTTGCAGTTTAGATTCCCGTTTACGTGCTCGGGATCGTTGCTGCTGAACACGGCGTCGCTCACGTTGTGCAGGTGTCTTCGGCATCGTTCAAACTCTCAAGAATTGCTTCTCCTTAGCCGTCTGATTGAAAAGTAAGCATTGAACTTACTTTTCAGGTAGAGTGGCTAACCCGCTTCTCAATCAATGAAAATCAGGATTTGAGTTCAACCCGGAACATGAAAAAACTTTATTTCCACTCGAATAATAAGCATTTTCAGCCGCCGTTCATTTTTGGGTTGCGAGCTTTTTGCAAGCTCGCCCCCTAGCGGCTTGTTTACATATGATAAATAAACAAAAAGTGTGCGCTGCTGCTGAAACGACGTCGCATATAACGGTATATAGGCTACATATACAATATGTTTTTAATCTTTGAGTTGAGATCGTTCGATTTCTGATAATTTTTCAGTCGTCCCTGAATTTCTACAGCCCCCATATTGTATATCATATAGCTCAGTGAGCTGTTCTGGTTTATCAAGTCTTTATCGTACGTAACAAGTTCATCAAAAAGTGTAAAAGCAAGAGCTCGAGATTATCAGAGAGGTAGTTATATACACGAAGTGTCAGGCGCTCGCCTTAGTAGGGGTGCCCAGGGTTTGCTTTTGCTTTTGCCGGTCATGCTGTTGCTGTGTGATTTCGATTGTTAACGTGTAGGTTTGTCTCTCTCTGTTACTTTTTTTCGTCAACACTATTAACCCGTAAAATTATATAAATTTGATATATTTTATACTGAAAATATATATATTTTTCTAAATAATACAAAATTACAATTTTTAATAGGACTCGTTTGAAAGTATTTATTTTATAACATGTTATTTACGCGGTACATAATTAATTTGAAATTGTTTTAACATAAACCATCGAATATTTTCTTTTTTATAATCGTTGATCTCGCAGAATCTTTTCAAGAATGCGGTCGTTTTGTCATCACCAAACTCTTCAAAAAGTATACAACAATTCAACTAATGTCGTGATTGCACAAAATAGGACTTCGCCAGCATCGTCGTGAGCATCGACTTGAATCGGCTGATAACAAGGAACAAATTTGTAAATTACACACTAAATTAATTTTTTACTATTGATAATTAAAACTAGCGAATTACCTCGCTCGCTCGCGCTCGCTCGGTATAGTCACGGTTTTGTAAGAATTTTTGAGAAAGCAAGAAATATAAAATAGGTTTCCACAAGGTATATACCAGGTATATAGAATGTATATACCTTGTATTTACAAAGCATGTACCAGATATATATATGGGTAAGGCTCAGAATTTTTTAAATAAACCTGCGCTCGTA
>NW_019641111.1:0-1680 GCF_000599845.2 Trichogramma pretiosum
GTTGACACTTGAAGGGCTTCTCGCCGGTGTGGGTGAGCATGTGTCGCGTACGATTGTGTTTTCGGGTGAAGCTTTTATCGCATAGGTAGCAGGGGTAGGGCTTGTCTTGGACGCTCTCACTGTATCTATTGTTCGTCGTGACGGACTCGAACGAGTTGTGGCACGACATCGAGTTGGGCGACGACGTCGATGGACGGGGATTCCCGGGCGACCAATTGCGGTAAGTCGGTATCTTCGAGTCTGCTGGGATTGCTCCCGACGACGACGACGAGCCTAAGACTCTGTCCGTAGAGTGAGTCTTCATGTGGTTGCTGAGCCAATCTTTGCGACGGGTTGCGTACTCGCATAGTCGACACTTGAATGGATGGATGAGCCGATGGTTTATCATTTCGTCGAACGTGCTGAACTGTTGGCCGCATTCGGGGCAGGTGTAGGGTTTTTTCTTGGTGTGGGTGCGCATGTGTCGCTTAAGATTGCGTTCGTAATCGTAGCTATTATTGCACAGGTCGCAGGGGTAGGGCTTCTTTCCGATGTATTTGAGCTTGTGTCGCGTACGACTTTGTTTACGGGTGAAACTTTTATTGCACAGATTGCAGGGGTAGGGCTTGTCCTGGGCGCCCTCACTGTTGCTATTGATCGTCGTAAAAATTTACATCAATAAAATTTTTCAAATAAATTACGGTTTTGCTGTTTGCATGCTCTTTAAATTATTTTCACAGTCAGTTTCATATATTAATAATGGATAGAGCTTATTGTGAGCTCAGTGTATTTGAAGTTATTGATTCGAGTTTACGTATAATTGATTCAAACAAATAGTGTATATTGGATTTTTTACCAAAGTCATAAAAAAAATTTAAGAAGAGGCTTCAGTCCGCTCAGTATTAAATGGAAACATTGGACTTCATAATTAAAAAAATTAGCGTCATAAAATAGCTCTTATCAGAAATACCATTTTGCATCGAATTAATATGAGTTTGGAGATTAATTACTTTTAGAAAATTTTTTTCGCGCGGGGCGTGAAAGTAAATGCCTTATGTGGATTTGAAGAGTGACTTAATGCGCGAATTTATTTCCGTATACATCACAGGTTTGGCTGATACCTTGGTTCAATGAGTTCACCATCGTGGTCTGGCTGCGACATTTCGTGTTGATCTACTTGTGGTGCAATTTGGTCTCGAGGCAAAATTGTCTCGTTGCCGGCGAATTCGACTCGAGCCTGGGCTGCCTCGGGCTGCTCCTGACGAACAGGTTCTGCTGGGATTTGGTCTCGAAGTTGCTGCTCGTTGGAGTGATTGGAGGCCGGCCTCGTAGCCGGGCTAGCTCGACTCGAACCTGGGCGGGTCGGTCTGGCTTCCGACGACGAACTTGGGACTCTGTCCGTAGAGTGAGTCTTCATATGGTTTCTGAGCCAATCTTTGCGACGGGTTGCGTACTCGCATAGTCGACACTTGAATGGATGGATGAGCCGATGGTTTATCATTTCGTCGAACGTGCTGAACTGTTGGCCGCATTCGGGGCAGGTGTAGGGTTTTTTCTTGGTGTGGGTGCGCATGTGTCGCTTAAGATTGCGTTCGTAATCGTAGCTATTATTGCACAGGTCGCAGGGGTAGGGCTTCTTTCCGATGTATTTGAGCTTGTGTCGCGTACGACTTTGTTTACGGGTGAAACTTTTATTGCACA
>NW_019641112.1:0-1677 GCF_000599845.2 Trichogramma pretiosum
TATTTCTTCGATAAAAGTATCATATAAGAGATTGTTCGTATAATAATATAAGATACACCATATTATTAATCAAAAAAATCAAATAAAAGCAACACATTAACAAAAAATTTATGAATAGGATTATGTTTATGTTTAGAAGATAAAAAAGCTGAAAAAAAATTTGAAAATTCCTTTGCGCGCATAGATCGCTGACCGCTTAACTGCGGTTCGAATGTTTCGGTTTCTCGCCACTGGCGGCGCTTACTCGGCATAGACTGTGAGCGTAGAGCCCACTGAAACCAACGCTGGGCATGAGCGCTGACTGCCGAGTACTGCTCGCCCGTGCTGTGCGTGTCACAGCAGAAGCGCGCAAGCAGTCACTCGACACTGCCTAGCGTAGACCAATCACGGCGTGAGAAGCAAACAGACGCTACTGAGACTAAAAACCTACGATTATCGCGCTCGCTCGCTCGCTCGTTTTTCACGGATTCACTAGCCTACCTAACGAGCCATAAGACGTTACACATCAAAAATTGAAGATGACCTTAAATATTGTTTTTCGAATTCGCGATGGGCGGATCTACAATATAAATCATTCTACCGAAAGGGTTCAGTGAGTACACAAAACATTTTTAAAATAGCTCAATATTGTTTAGAAAATAGCTCTCTGAAATATCTTTGCGTAACATTCTATATCATGAAACAGTCGTATTCTATATCTGCATATTTTTTAAACAATCATCACTTACTCAATAACAGCCTTAATCCTTATATACGAGTTTTTATATACGATAAAAGTGCTTTGATTCAATCGCCGTGTTCAAATGTGATTCGTGAAAGTCTGTCTAGCGCTGCGTTTTTGTTTTCGTAAAAAGTATAACTTCGATTCGCAATAGTTAGATCGCTTATTTATTTCCTATTCATTCCTTTTTTTTAAGCTACTTGCGCTGCAGCCGTGATTGTTTTGGAAAAACGTGTATTCATCAAGATTTGTAGGTTTTTCGCTGCTAATTTTATAGAAATTTTTTTTTTATATTTATTTATTTATTAAATTACCATCCTTCGTACTGTATGGTACTAAGGCCTACAGGAGGCTCAATAGCCCGTGCGTAGGAGGCACTTACAACTAATATTAACAATAAAAAAGTATAAAACATTGTAACAAACTTAAATTAGTTATCACATAACAGATTATTTATAGGATTAAATTACTATATCACATACTACAACCATATTACTTGCTTTCGAATCTCTTTCTTCAATTTTATGTTGAGATTCTTGCTCAAGGTCTTGCTATTTTGTGGTAGTTCATTATAGCACTTGACAGCACAGTATATAAATGTTCTATGTCCGATGTCTACAGTGTGCAATGGGAGTTGCACACTTCTGTTTCTTGTCCTTGATGCAGTAGCGATAAATTCGTTTTTTAGTACGTTATATTGTCTCAACAGAGACCTCCACATGAATGCATGCCTAATGCAGAGCGGCTTATCAGTATCTCCCGACTGTATGCCAATTATTTTCAGTAGCCTTTTTTTCACTGCAAGTAAGGGTCTCAGCTTAGTGGTGTAAACTCCACCTCAGCCAATGATCCCATACGTGGCCAGACCATAAAACAGTCCATGCATAATCTGTATTAACTGACTTCTTCGTAAGACAAGCTTTAGTCTATAGAAAACGTAGATCAGGTACTTGGTT
>NW_019641113.1:0-1674 GCF_000599845.2 Trichogramma pretiosum
TTTAGTCGAAAAATTCGAAACTAAATTCCGGAATTGCTCATATACCTCTCTCGGAGTCGTTCGGATAAAAGAAGTCGGCGTGCGAGGATCTCGAGCTTTGCGCAGTTTTGCAGCGGGAAGTGAATTTAATTTCTGCGCTTGAAAGCCGAGATTTTTTGTCTTTATGAGCATTCGATTTGAACAGGGATAAAGTACCGTCTGCGACGCGGCTACGCAGCCTGCGCGCGACTATCAAATTATCAGTGTAAAAGCTCGCATCTGGAGAATTCGGAATCGAATCGTGAGTGGTGTAAAATAGAGGGTCGCTTATAGCACTTCTACTCTGGGCGTTGGAGACTTGCAAAAGGCGGATGTATATATACTATGCAGCAGAAGCAGTGTGCAGTCGCTCTATACGGCAACGCATTTCTGCTGTATTTGCCTGACGTCGCAATGACCTGTACAGGGCCGGCATCGCCGCCGAGCGCGAGTCAGGGAGCTTAATTCGATCACGATCAAGAGAGACGCTACTACTGCTGCTGCTGCTTGCGTGTGTAAGTCCATGTGTGTGAGTGTGTGTATGTTGGGTCTCATCTCTGGATGCCCAGCAGTAGGTCAATTAGTGTTGAGAATCTCTTGCTATGCGAGAACTGCGGGCATCGGCGAGATAATCCAATTTCGTCGAAAACTTGTCTCTCTCTCTCTCGCTCTCGCGAGCGTGTATAAGGAGAAACTCGAGCCTCTGTGTACCGTAGCAATGCTCAAGCCCTTTGTGGTCTATATGTACGTGTACATTTCCGATGTGTATATACGTGCTTGCTTTTCCAGCTGTCTCGTTTATAATGACGAAAACGCAAATTCAGTTGTGCTTTGTTCGAAGAAAATTTCGAAAAATCTTTAGGAAGACGATTTTTATTTATGTAAAATCGCTTTCTTAATGACCCAATATCATTTTGAACGTTATCCATCGCTCTCGTATTGAGGCTAAATCTAGAAGCGTATTTTGCTCATCATTAATTATCCCGACAGGAGGCAGAAGCCACCACAAGCCGTAATAACGCCTGCCGCTTATATTGCAAGAGAGAGAGAGAGAGAGAGAACGAGGGAGAGAGAGAGAGAGAACGAGGGAGAGAGAGAGAGAGAGAGTTCAAGGGCCCGACAACTAACCATTGGAAATTGTCTCTCTTATCGATGCACGTATATGGGGCAAATTTCCTGAAGTGTCCTAGCGCTCTGCCGCACGGCATTTTTTGTCCGAATCACTGAATTTCTAACTCACTGTAAAAGTATCAAAACGCCCCTCAAAAAAATAACTAACTAATGATTTTGATAGGAAATTTCCTCAGCTTTCTGATGGTGAGGTCCGATTTTCCGGAATTTTCCATTTTTACCTCGGAAAATGCATGTAAACATTCAAACTCGAATATCTCGAAAAACGCCACATTTTTTGCATTTTTTATTGTTTCAATCGAAAGATGAGGTCTTTTTACATCGAGTATGGTAGTTTTCAAAGTGTACTTTTGATGTAAACTAAGGAAAATACGGGAGGTTTTAGTTAGCGCTCGGCCGCTCGACGCTATTTCCAGCCTTGCGCGGCTCGCTGTAACTTGTAACTCGCTCTTATGACATTGTGATTTGGCTGGAAAAATAAATAAACATATGGTTTCGATAGGAAATTTTCTCAGCTTTCTTATG
>NW_019641114.1:0-1674 GCF_000599845.2 Trichogramma pretiosum
GCTCTAGGGTTTTCTTTAGTCGTAGCATAGGTGTGTGTATACGTTTTCGTTAATCTCTCTTTAAAGATATTTCTAAGAAAATCTATGCATACTGAAATGTCTACTTACCAATCATTTTCAACATAAGGTCTCGTAAACAGTCATTTTCAGAATTTTGAATAAGATTATTTGATTCATGAGCATTAGTTTCTGTGTCAATCTGACATGGAGTTTGCTTGCTTGGATTCTGAGCCATTATTTGGTCACTTTTTGAAGCATTAGTTTTTTTAAAAAAATTTATCTGAACTGGAATATTTTCCAAAATGTGTGGAGTTCCATTTTTATTTTTTTGTGGTTCGGTATTTTCTGCAGGATCTTCGTCTGAAGAATAGCTGAAGGTTCTAATTCCTTTAGTTCCATTTTTCTTTTTTGATGCTTCAATACTCTGTGTATGATCTTCATCTGAAGAATAGCTCAAGGTTTTAATTTTTTTTGGTTCATTTGGTAATGGTGAAGTGACTTTTTTTAATCTTGAAGATCTACTATTTTTTTGTTTTTCAACATCACTAACGTCAGTCCTATCTTCAATACCAACCATTTTAGAATCCGATACAGCTAGTACATAATCATCTGTTAAAGAAAAATAAAAATTGATCCGATGATTAACGAAGTTTCATTTCAATGAATAAATAAAATAATAATTAAATTACCATACTGCTTGATGAGTTTTCCAACTGGATATTCATCCCATAAGCTTCGATCAGGTTCAATTTTTTTTATAGCTGCTGATTTAATATCACGTCTGTTATCAAACGGTGGCCAATATAAAATTGTATTATCTTCTGAGAGCCAATTTGTGGGTACCACCACCTTTTCATTTCTCTCATCAAGAATTAGGGAAAACTCCTTCAAATTATTCATCTAAGCAAAATAAATTTTTATTAATAATTTTTATACATTAATTTTTTAATAGTCCGTGCTTAAAACATGGTTTTTCTAACTTTTAAGTGTCACAAAAACCAACTTTTTCGCACAAAATGTTAAACAATAAAAATAAATTTTCAACAAGTCAAATTCGTTTGTAAATCGTAGTTTACGAAAATATCTACGAGAAATTAAAGCGAAAAAGTATTTTGGTGTTCACGGATATTCGCTAATAAAATCACCGCATGTAAAAATGCAGGTACCTCTTACTACATAGTTGAATTATTTTTGTATAATTTTGGTTTTCTTGATCCGTATTTATTTAAATCTTGGATTTTTCAATTTTATTATTTAAAGTTTTTCCAAGCTTTGTTAAAATAGAATAACTTTGTATAATGAATTACACATTCTTGAAATGGTTTTGTTTTGATTTCGACAATGCATCTTAGATATTTAAAAAACAATCCATTTATTATGCCGGTTAATATATTATGTCATATATGTCAATTCAAACGATATCTTCTTTTTTGAATAATATCTTGCTAAAATACAATAGGGCCATTGGGAATATTCATTTTAATGTTAATATTCTTCTCTGCGAATCTTGCCTATAAAAAAAAACTTAAAAAAAAGGTTTCGGGATATCCAACTTTTCAAGATTAACTTCGTTAAATTAGGAAAAAGATGATTTATTTATTTACTAATTGGATCATATCATTGAAGCACAAAGGGTAATTTATGACGTATGTTGCTTTTAATTTAAGAATTTCA
>NW_019641115.1:0-1646 GCF_000599845.2 Trichogramma pretiosum
ACACACACACACACACATATACTTTGCAGATCGGCCTCCTTGACTCAGTGGGTATAGTTCTTGCCTGCTGATACAAGGTACGCCGTAGGGCGTGGGTTCGAACCCCCCCAGACGAATTTTCGAGGTTCGTTTTTTCGCCTGGTGTGGTCGAGCCTGTGCCTGAGGTGGAGCGGGTACCACTCAAAAAGAAGACCCGGGCTATGTCATCAGCCTCCGAAGCGGTAAAAAAACCCTTATCACTGTGCGAGCTGGAAGCGATAGGAAAACCATAAGTAGGAGCCCGAGGCGAGGACTCACAAGGCTGGCAATAGATGGAGCACACCACTCCCATGATGAAGTCGGAAGCGAGAACCACACTCACAAGAGGGCGCCGGATGTGAGAGCCAAGGCTCTGCTGGAGTACAGATGGCGCCTGAAGCGAGAACCACACTCACAAGACGACAACAGAAAAGGAGGAGTTCAAAAACTCACGGAGACACACAAGGATAGCGCCGGAAGCGAGAACCACACTCACAAGATGTAGCCGACAGAGCAAAGCGGCGGACTTGCCATCGGCTGCAGAAGCGAGAACCACACTCACAAGATGACACTTGACAGCGAGTACTAAGAAGAGAGGCCCAACTCAGAAGGATATGCCAGCAATGTGAGCCCACGCAGACGGCTCTGAAAAAGGGGATACGACAATCGACGATGGCAGCGTGCAGGATCGGAGGTTCACCAAGAAGATAAAGATGAGTCCCTGAACCCCTAATCGTCGCATATCACTATGCGACGGATGGTGGATGTATGGAAAAACAACGACTAACAGGAGTAGCAGAAATACTCAACTAACCCCGGCCTCACCGAAGCAATGCCTAACGGCGGATACCGGTGAGTGTCCGAATGGGGTGGAGTAGAAAAAAAAAAAAAAAAAAAAAAACATATACTTTGCAGTCGCATGTATCCCGCAGCCCCCCATGCACACATTTATTTTAAAAAAATCGTTGATTAATTTTATATTTTTTTTATTTGGAAAAATTATAAATTGTATGCAATCGTTACAAAAAAAAAATGAAACTGTCAAAGGTTACAAATTTGTATCTATTTTAATTTAAATAAATTTCAATACCAAAGTTTATTAGTTGAAAAAAAGGTTTTGTTTAATTTATATTAAATTCACAATATACGATAAAAAGCGTCGTTTAGGCATAAAATGAGCTTAAAAAATGGCCAACTGCTATCTCGTGCAGAATTTTTTGAGACCATCTTAGGCGCTCGCCGCATGAACCTCTCGAAAAATACACTTAAAACAAAGAGTTTCGTGGCGCCCGAATCCAATTTAGTCAAAAAATGACTTGCTGGCAGCTAATTAAAGATAAGAGCAAAATAAAGGAAAATTCGTGAAAAAATGGCCTAAGATACGCCCGGGGGAATAGCTAGAGCAAAATTTGGACTCCTGGCACATATACTCGGGTTCTTTAACATATTTTTCATCCCTTCGAATAGGTAAAAAAAATTAGGAAGGCGATCATTAGTATATTTGCGCTAAGTGCGGTAAAGAGACGGAGAATTGCGAAAAAGGGCCAAAAAACACCAAATTTTCGCTGGTTAGAGTGGAAATACTCAATTGATAGGTATCAGCTTTCGCTTACTTTCATTTTATGTCA
>NW_019641116.1:0-1675 GCF_000599845.2 Trichogramma pretiosum
CCATTCAAAAACTATCATGGCACAAAAAAAGTAATACCTAATTGTGTACCTTTTGCGTTTCATTATAAATATTCACACTGAAAATTTGAGGTTAAACTACAATTGACACGAGTACTAAACAACTTTCACTATATGTAGAACACGTCTGCTGACTGATGGATGTGATTTCTATTCTCGCTGGCGACTGAACGCACACTAATCGTATGTCAGTGAGATGATTGATCGACGATTTAGTTAGCTCCAAGTGGCTATACTTTCACATCCTCCACTACCGTCCACAGCTGTTCAGTTTCTATATTCAATATAATGTACCTCGATGTATGTGAGCACTGCACAATGGGCAGTCGCATCTTTAAGACGCATCTCATTCGATCAAAGTCCCGAATTCCAACAAGTTTCATTTTTGAAAGTCATTAATGAAATCTTGAAAAGGATCAGATGTTTTTAAAATTTGAAGTGGCTATTTTCATAAAGCTATTGACTTGAATCTTTCTCAATAAGAATTTTAATAATTATTATCGTTTTTTTCGGTTAATATTACTTGCGCGTTAAACTGGCACCTTTGGTGAACACTAAAAAGTAAGATTCGAAAGAGCATGTCGACCGATATGATATAGTATTTTTCGCAAAAATTTTCGATACTTTTTTTAATGTCTTATTCGATTCTATATACATTCAAAAGTATTCAGTTAAAATTTTAAGCCAATCGGAGCAAAATTAACCAAGATATTGCCATTTTAACGCACGTGCAATAAGGAAGAAGGACTGGACCTCAAAATCTTTAAACGCGTTTCTTGAACAATAGCATTTTCAAAGACGGTGTACATCATATCTCAAAAACTTATTGACCGATCTTTTTGAAATTTTACACCGTTATTTATTAACTATTTTACTAGGTAGTGACGTCGAGATATTTTCATTTTTGCGAAAATTTTCATTTTTTTCAACAATTTTCCAAAAAAAAAAGTGCACTTTTTCGATTTTTTCCCATTTTTTCAACTTCAAAATCACGCCAAATTTTCAAAAATGAAAATATTTTTAANCTTCAGAATCCTCTAAACTAATAAAAAAATGTCATTAGGCTTGTTTCTGATGATTCTGCGAGGAGTTATCGTGTACACCGCATTTTTCGACGTGTTTTCTTCAAACCGATGCCCCAGGCTCATTTTTCAATATTTTTCAACAAAAATTTAGCTGAGTACTCTTGAAGTGATGCTTTTTAGTGTACAAATCGATATTACTACATTTTCATTACTAGATTTCAAAAAATTAATCTCAAAAATGAGCAAAAATAACTAAAAATTAACTATCCCCCCCCCCCCTTAATAAACATCCTTGCAAGTAAAATTAGCAAACCCCAATAGACCTTTAAAACTTGAGCTTCTGACTTATGCACTTGATACGATAAAATGAAATAAAACGCTGCTAATACAGTTTCAAAAATTCTGGTAAAGTTTGAAGGCCTGTATTATGAGATTAAAAAAACCTTATTTATACCAGCAGCTCTACAATAACTATTGCCAACACAATGGTAAAGTAGGAATTAATATTTAACTATCCGAAGTTCTTTTTTCTGATTGGATAACAACATTAAGCCTTGCATCGGATAGGTTGTTACTTTGAGAGCTTTTTTTTTCGACGATTGATAATGATTAGATCTTCGTATATAAGAAAA
>NW_019641117.1:0-1633 GCF_000599845.2 Trichogramma pretiosum
ATTTTTTTTGTTTGTTTATTTTGTTTGGAAAAGTCGAGTCACTTGTTTGAATACCACCAAGGAAGAGAGACAGCGGACCAACGGGAACTCACACTACCTGTAAGATTCATGCAATGCGGGGAAGGAATTCACACTCTTTACACTCACACATCCATCAAGAATCAAACACTCCATATAACAATAACAACTACCAGGTTTATTCTTATTAAATAAACATCATACACGGCCTCAGAGAGTACCCGGATACTCGGTCGACGGCAGACGCGACGATCGTAGCCCTGGTGGGCGCGTCGGCGCGTACGACTCACAAATACAACGACTAAGAGCTGGGCCGCCCGACTCACCACACGATGTCGAGATCTTCTCCTGTTCCAGATCCACCCTTGGTTGTCCTTGTGATCTGCTCGGCCGTTGGATCCGCTGATTCTCTCTCGCGCACTCGGATCGACTCGTACCGGCACTAGCACTCTTCACTCTGGCCACGTAGGATCTTAATAGCTCGCGCGGTACTCGTCAATCCGACGTAGACATCCCCCAGGATGTCGCGCTCAGCTCTCACACTCGAGCTCCGTTCGCTCTCAAAGCAAATCCTCGACTCTCTTCTCCTGTTCATATGTACGCTCTAGTATCTCAACGTATACGCGTGTTTATGTTCTATTATTTCACACTTGGCGCTCACATGAAATCATATTCAAAATACAATTATTAATAACGATTCTTATAACTAACTATACACTCGGCAAGTCGACGATGGTTCGTCAGGGCGGCCCAACAGATAATGCCAGTTCTGGAATTACACATCTTATATGACATCTCATATACGAAATCAAATGATAGACTTCATGAAAAATCATATGATATCGCATATGAATATGTTCAATAGGGAGTATACTTAATATGTTTGTACATATATTATCTATTGCACGAAAGAACTAGTTACATGTGCTCAATTTCCGCTTCACTCATTAAAATGATTAAACAATCGTACTGCTCAATATTAATTAAAAGATTCTTTATCATAAGATACTGTGATGGCTGGTTTGACTATCTATATGTATCGCGCATCTACTTCAGTTCTACTGGCATTGCCATACTAATTAAATGACTCTACTTGAACTGTTGTCCCGAAGAGCGGGGTGTGAAGGAGAAGAAATGAATGACACAACATGAAATTGGGTTCACATAAGACTTCTATTTATTAAATATTAAACTAAACATAAAACGAAGATGCTTATGGATAATTTAACAATAGCTTACATCAAAATACGACGGAGGTGCTTAATAATTTTTATGATATTCGTTGATGACTCGACGTAGGTTGTAGATGCTTGCAGATGCTCAGCTTGGCATAACTTTTCGACATCGATTCTTCAATCATTTGAAAAAGACGTCTTATCATCTCGCTTTGGAATCAGAGCTTGTTGTCGTCAGTTTATAATAACTCAAACTGCACCTGTCCCTAGACAACTACATGATATTTCAGATAATCAGCTTGCTCTAGTATGTAATGGGACTTATCTTCGTCACGAAAAAAGCTCGAACAACGAATATCAAAGGAAATCTTATTCTGGACCAAAAGGGTGCGACGCGGTGGCCGCGTCGTAGCCTCATCGATGTTGGCTGCAGCTCTTAG
>NW_019641118.1:0-1628 GCF_000599845.2 Trichogramma pretiosum
CATGTTAAATTTCGATATCGTAACTATTGGACTTTTAAGTCTACACCTCATGGACGCAAAAAAAACGTGTTAGACCTATAGAGCAAGTCTGTTTCGACTCGAAAATTCGGATCAAATCCAATTTTTTTTCAAAAAAATCGTGTTTTTTATTGTTTAATTGTTCATAACTTTTACACATCAACTTTTTTGACAATTCTGACGCCAGATTCGAAAAGTTCATAAAATTTTACGTCGTTTATGACTATTCTGACATTTCTCACATAATTTTTTCACAGAGTTTACAGCGAGTGAAAAAATAACTAAAATTTCGTCCGTTTGGCCCGAAACGGGTTAACCTTAAAGTAAAAAAACTTTAATTTTTCTCATTTTATACTTCGCGTTTAATCTTTCCGACGTTCCAGCTTGAGAAAGAAACGAAAAAATTTAAAGAAAAAAATTTTTTGAAGGTATAGTCAAATGTTCGCAAAAATTTTCCCAAAACTGTTTGATTTGAAGCTCCGGCTTGTAAGGCCAAATTTATTAAAAATATGGTCTTTTGACTTTAAATATAAGACTTTTTAGGTTCTAAACTTTCACGTCATGGCTCAAAAATTCTGAAAAATTCAAGATGGTTTGCATTGTTAAAGCGTAAATGATCTCATGATTTTTTTAGCTTCTTTGATTCCATATTGCGCTCGGAATCGACGCCGAAAGTAGCCGATCACATAGATTCCAAGAACACCGTGCCAAAATTTTAGGAAATTTCGTAAACATCGTACGCATGTTTTATTTTTAATCCTGAATACTACCCATGTATCTTTTTAATATCAGGTTTTCCAATATTTTTGACACTAGATTCCAAAATTATGTGAAATTGTACCGTAAAATATGACATTTCAACAATTTTTTGAACGATTTCAAATTGATGTAATATACTGCTATTAATGTTATCGAACAATGGTGAATTCAGGCGTTAATGAGTTAAATATAAAAAACGTTTACTGTCGACAATCGTATGTACGATTTTCGTAAGATCGTTTTATGAACTAGAATAAAAAGTTTATTTAACATTCTTACTAGGTTGACAAACATTTTTCAAATTTCACCCTCCCGATAGATAAACATTGCGTTTGAAAAAATTAAAATCCAAGCGAGTTAACCATTTAATTAATAAATGAAAAGCCAAAGTTTAAGATAAATTCAAAAAAAAAAATGTTGAGAGTTCAATGAAATTCTAGAAACAAATCCAAAATTCAGCTAAAATGAAATGGACCATGAAGCTCACTTTTGGTACCTTTGTATGTAATTTATTTTATTTCCATGGATAGTGTGATGTATGACATGATTTATTATAAATGAAAATATATCATAAAAATGATTCAATTTTTTCCTGAAAAAAATTTATTATTGATTTATCAATTTAAATTGTTTTCTAATAAAGTAACATTTGCCTCATCAATCCATATAATATTGTTTGCGTATTAATAAAAGTTTTTGTGTACTGAATGGTACATTCTCAAATTGAAAAAATTAAAGGGACGATAAACTATCTTGCTATTATCGTAGATGTAATTTCATACTAATTGGTATCATATTTTACACTTGACATAGAAAAAAAATTGAATATTCTTAAGGTTTTCGATTGATAT
>NW_019641119.1:0-1615 GCF_000599845.2 Trichogramma pretiosum
TTGAAATTTCAATAGTGCTTACTTTTATAGCTACTTTTGTGATTTAGAAGACGAAAAATCATGTTTTCTCGTAAATGCGGCTAGTTACTCGATTTCCAAGTCGTTGAAAAAGTATCAAGACTCATCTAAGAAAACTAACTGGCTACTGTGTTCGATAGGAAATTTTCTCAGCTTTCCAGTGGTGGTATCAGATTTTCCGATAAGTCGCACATTCACCGAGAAAATCGCCATCAAACGTGCAAAGCTAAATATCTCGAAAAATTCAGTACGGAAAAAGTGAAATTTTTGGATTATTTTCGATTTTTCCTTGTGAAAATGAAATTTTCTGGAAAATCTGACGGCACCATGAGAAAGCTGAGGAAATTTCCTATCGAAATCATATATTCATTTATTTTTTCAGTGGAATTTACGAGTTAGTTTTGATTGTACCGAGCCGAAAACCTCGCGACCGCGCTGAATCAGCTCGGAAACAAAAAACAGCGAACAACGTGAAAGAAATTCCCATGTATAACATTGTAATTCGACTCAAAAAATAAATGAAGATATGCTTTCGATAGAAAATTTCCTCAGCTTTCTCATGGGGTAGTCAGATTTTTCGATAAATTTCATTTTCACAAGAAAAAATCAACAATTATCCAAAAAGTTCACTTTTTCCGTACTGAATTTTTCGACATATTTAGCCCTCAATGTGTGATGACGATTTTCGCGGTAAAAATTGGATATTTCGGAAAATCGAATAGTACCATCGGAAAGCTGAGGAAATTTCCTATCGATTACAATAGTCAGTTAAATTTTTCAGATGAGTTTTGATACTTTTTCAACGACTTGGAAATCGAGTAACTAGCCGCATTTACGAGAAAACATGATTTTTCGTCCTCTAAATCACTAAAGTAGCTATAAAAGTAAGCACTATTGAAATTTCAATGGTTCCTACATGGTTACATGTTCCTAGGACCCCCAAAAACATTTCCCGGGGGTCCGTATCCGCGTAGGTTGAAAAAAAAATTTGCCGCGATTCTACCTCCAAAAATGCGTTTCATTTAGAGAATTGCTCATATATCAGAGTATCGGGTCGCACATCTCTCTCTTTTTCTCTCTCTCTGCGCTCGACCCGCAAACTGGCCGTGTTCGAAAGTCGCACGGCACACAATTAGCGCGCACATGCCGTTTTGGCTTGTTTTTTTTTTTTTTTTTTTTTTTTCGAAACGTGTGGCGTTGCACGATGTGTGTACTCTGTGTGCCTCGTGCGCTCGTGAGTTGTGTCACATACACATAGCATACATGTATAAAGAAATCACACAAACGAATATTATACGTTCACATCGTCACACACACCTATACACGCGCAAGAGTCAAGGTGATTGGAATTTTTCTCGTTTCCATCTCGTCGTCGTCGCGTTATAATCGGCGTTATAGAGTCAACTTTAACATACACATTCGCGCACGCAGACTCTCGATGCGTGTGTTTCTCTATGTTATATTATTGTATAAATGGGGAAAATGTGTGTCAGCAGCTCGTGCGACGCGCGTGCCAGCTTATATGTATAGTACGAATGTGTGTTATATACATATATGAGCAATTCTCCAAATGAAACGCATTTTTTGAGGTAGAATC
>NW_019641120.1:0-1612 GCF_000599845.2 Trichogramma pretiosum
GTGATTGATGTGGATCGGGTGGTAGCCGAGATCCGATGTTGTTCCGTGGTCAACTCTGCAACAGAAGGTTGGAAACCCCGTTGAGCTCGTAAACTTGGCTGCGGTGACTCTGCGATGAATTTGTCTTGGCCTTGCTGGTCAGTAGTGGCCGGAAAGTCCAGGCCGCACTCGCTGAATGGGAAAGATCGAGGCTCGAAGTGGCCGATACTTAAGCCCTGGCGGGGATAAGTAGCTTGTGGGTGCCGGCGCTGCGCCACCTAGCGGTCGCTAGTGAAGCTTCCCAGCGCAAGAAGTGGGAAGGAGGCTTGGAAAGGAGCGAGAAATAATAAGATTGAGTATATGTGTTTAACTCAGGTTTATTAACGTTCCCTAGGCCAAGCTCTCGCGGGCGAGCGAGATCCGACTCCGGAAAGTCCAGGAGTGGAACTGCGTGCCGAATCGAATCGGCGCTGTCTTTTATACCGCTGGGCGGTCGGCGCGCGAGCCGGCAGCGGCCAAGTGGCGGAGTGGGGATACGCACGCAGGAGTCTCGTGTCGTTGGCGTATATCAATCTACTGAGTTGTTAGTTTTGAGCGTGCAGCTATTATCTGAGGTATTTTTGCGTATGAAGTTCACATTTAGTTTGTTTTCCTTGTACAGGTCTAGGATTTCTCGACGAAATATTTTTGATATAAACTGGCGGCTGTCTCGTGTCGTTGTCGATGGAGAGTACACTGCTGCATTAAGACGAGTCAAGTTGCCCGTCATTCTGGTCGCAACTAGTGTTTAGCGCCGTATCTCGGTTTGAAGTAGGTACATTTGTGGTGTGCTTGGTTAAGTTCACTCCGTTGGCAGTTATACAATCTACATTATCGGTACCACTTCCGTCTTGCTTTTCTTTGCTTTGGTCACTCGCCATCTTTACATAATGATTCATAGTTGAATTTTTTGTAGGTTCTAGTTCACTTGACTTTTGTGGATTATTTGCCAAAGATGTACCTCGTCCCTTTTTCGCAGAGAGTTTTACTGATTTCGAAGGCTTTTCATTAGTGTGTTTTACCTGTTTTAATTCAGATTCTGTTTTTGTTACGCTATTTCTCGCCTCCTTGGCTGTTGCGCGCTCTGCCCATCGCGAGGTTTGGCTTGGAATCAAGTCCGGTCGGCTTTTTATTGTCATGAAGGGCGGATATTGCACGGAGCTTAGATTGGCTATGGGAGGACAGGGTGGCTAGTGAGTTCGGCGAGGTGTCATTTGGCCTTTTATTGGCCATCTCATTTAGGTTGTACGTGGTATAAGCAACAGATAGTTACTTTCCTTCTCCGTTGACTTCAATCAGTCGCTAGCAGTTCATTGCTGCAGTATGGATTGGTCATCTACCAGTAACTTTATCTTTACGCAATAAGCAACAGATAGTTACTTTCCTTACTAACAGTTGTACTTACAAGGAGAGCCTTTCATCTTCGGGTCACAGATCCTTACCAAACTTGTTGGGGGGTCTTCTTTTACATAATAATGGAGCCCCCTATGGTTACTTTATTCCAATGGGCCCTAGGATCCATTATAAAGCACCATGAAGTACATGAAATAATATAATGTTAAATAATACCATATAATAGTGTATCAATCATGTC
>NW_019641121.1:0-1561 GCF_000599845.2 Trichogramma pretiosum
TAACCGAAGTAGCCCATATAACCCATATAACCCAAGTAACCCAAGTAACCCAAGTAACCCATATAGCCCAAGTAACCCAAGTAACCCAAGTAACCCAAGTAACCCAAGAAACCCAAGTAACCCATATAACCCAAGTAACCCAAGTAACCCAAGTAACCCATATAACCCATATAACCGAAGTAACCCATGTAACCCAAGTAACCCAAGTAACTCATGTAACCCATATAACCCATATAACCCAAGTAACCCATATAACCCATATAACCCAAGTAACCCAAGTAACCCAAGTAACCCATATAACCCAAGTAACCCATATAACCCAAGTAACCCATATAACCCATATAACCCATGTAACCCAAGTAACCCAAGTAACCCATATAACCCAAGTAACCCATATAACCCAAGTAACCCATATAACCCATATAACCCATGTAACCCAAGTAACCCAAGTAACCCAAGTAACCCAAGTAACCCAAGTAACCAATATAACCCATATAACCCAAGTAACCCAAGTAACCCAAGTAAGCCATATAACCCAAGTAACTCAAGTAACCCAAGTAACCCAAGTAACCCAACCAATCGAGGGGAGAGTTATATCCAAATTTTTACTCAAAAATACTGTGAGAATGTGTGTTATACTTTTACCTGTTGCAAGGAGCATTTCCGGCCGAGTAACCCAAGTAGCCCAACGGATCAAAAGGAGAGTTATATCCAATTTTTTATTCAAAATAATTTGAGGATGTTCATTTGACATTTACCAGTGAAAAGGAGCATTTTTACCCGAGAAGCTCCAGTAACCCAAGTAAACAATATGACCCAAGTAACGCATATAACCCACTACCGGTACCCGTCGTGGCTTCGCTCACGTTAAATTTCAAAGAGTAGGAGAATATTTATAAAAACAAAATAATATTTTAGCCCTTTTATGCAAAAAGACATTCAGGAATATGTTTAAAAAAGTGCTTGAGGCTAGGACAATTAAGAATGACAGAAGATTTGAAGTAAGCAACGTTCATCGCACGACAACGACAACTTTCTTTGCGTATGAAAGGGAAATTTAAACAAAGCCTTTTAACGATTAAACTGAAGAATTCTCGATTAACTTTTTTAAAAATTGTTGAATATCNATGAGCGATGAGCATTGAGTGTGAGGGTGCGATGAGAGTGGGAGAGCGGGTGAGTGTGTGCGAAGTGATAAAAAACGAAATAAATTCAAAAGTCAAAAACAAAAAAAGAAAAATGTAATCTAAGATCGTAGAAACCTTCACAGTGGTATAGTAAATGTATGGTAAAAATTTTAAAACGATAGTACGGGTAGTTTTTAAGAACATAAAATACAAACAGACGTCGTTTCTGCTTTATATATATAGATTTCAATACTTCAATACTCAAATACTTCAACACTCATTTCATTTACTGTAAATACAATAAAACGTAGTTTTCGCCCTTGGTTATAATTGTCTCCAATAAGTTAAATGTAAGTCAATAATTAACTAAATGTATGGACCGTTTTTGAAAAAATTTTTATAGCACTGCGTGGCATAAGTTCACATCTATGGCA
>NW_019641122.1:0-1688 GCF_000599845.2 Trichogramma pretiosum
GATATATTTTTAAATAATCGTAAAAGTATCGGTACTGAATAAGCTGTACATCACGGTACAGTTAAAATTTTTAAATTCCGATCACGGCACTGGAAAGCTGAGGAAAAATCCTATTAAAAAAGTCAATAAAACAAAATTTTTTTTTTCAGATTTTAGGTACCTTTCCCCCCTTAATTTTCGCCTAAAAATATTGCGATTCGGCCTAAAACTGACAATTTTCATGCGCGACACGGTCAAAACGCATGCGCCGGCTTTCTAACTTGGAAACGTAATATTTGGAATCATTAAAAATGTGTTATTTCAGGATAACTTTGTCAATTTTTATCCAATCTTCATGAAAATTACAGTGAATACGTAACAAAGCACCCCAAATCTGTAGGTCATACTATTAGTGCACAGTAGTAAGGGAAAATATTAAAATAATTGAGAAAACCATTAATTTTCGCCTAAAAATATTGCGATTCGGCCTAGAACTGACAATTTTCATGCGCGACACGGTCAAGGCGCATGCGCCGGCTTTGTAACTTAGAAACGTAATATTTGGAATCATGAAAAATGTGTTATTTCAGGATAACTTTGTCAATTTTTATCCAATCTTCATGAAAATTACAGTGAATACGTAACAAAGCACCCAAAATCTGTAGGTCATGCTATTAGTGCAGAGTAGTAAGAGAAAATATTAAAATAATTAAGAAAACCATTAATTTTCGCCAAAAAATATTGCGATTCGGCCTAAAACTGACAATTTTCATGCGCGACACGGTCAAGGCGCATGCGCCGGCTTTCTAACTTAGAAACTTAATATTTGGAATCATGAAAAATGTGTTATTTCAGGATAACTTTGTCAATTTTCATCGGATCATCATGAAATTTTCAGTGAATGCGTAACAAAGCATTGGTAATCTGTAGGTAATACTGATAGTGGACAGTAGAAACGGTAAATATTGAAATAATTGAGAAAACCATTAATTTTCGCCTAAAAATATTGCGATTCGGCCTAAAACTGACAATTTTCATGCGCGACACGGTCAAGGCGCATGCGCCGGCTTTCTAACTTAGAAACGTAATATTTGAATCATGAAAAATGTGTTATTTCAGGATAACTTTGTCAATTTTTATCTAATCTTCATGAAAATTACAGTGAATACGTAACAAAGCACCCAAAATCTGTAGGTCATTCTATTAGTGCACAGTAGTAAGGGAAATTATTAAAATAATTGAGAAAACCATTAATTTTCGCCTAAAAATATTGCGATTCGGCCTAAAACTGACAATTTTCATACGCGACACGGTCAAGGCGCATGCGCCGGCTTTCTAACTCAGAAACGTAATATTTGGAATCATGAAAAATGTGTTATTTCAGGATAACTTTGTCAATTTTCATCGGATCATCATGGAATTTTCAGTGAATGCGAAACGAAGCACTGGTAATCTGTAGGTAATACTGATAGTGGACAGTAGAAACGGTAAATATTGAAATAATTGAGAAAACCATTAATTTTCGCCTAAAAATATTGCGATTCGGCCTAAAACTGACAATTTTTATGCGCGACACGGTCAAGGCGCATGCGCCGGCTTTCAAACTTAGAAACTAAATATTTGGAATCATTAAAAATGTGTTATTTCAAGATAACTTTGTCAATTTTCATCGGATCATCATGAAATTCTCAGTGAATGCGTAACAAAGC
>NW_019641123.1:0-1604 GCF_000599845.2 Trichogramma pretiosum
AATAAAATTTCGTTAAATTTATTAAACCTAATTGATTTTATTATAAAAAGTATAGAAGTTATAAAATATGATTAAAATTAATTAAATATTTTATTGATTTACAAGTCAATTGAATATTTGATTAAATCTATAAATTATCAAATACAAATAATTATTCAAAACATTAATTCAATGAAATTAATTTCATCAAATTAAAAAAATATATTCCATTAAAATGTTTCATCAAACCAATAGAATATTTTATTTTTTTGATGAAATATTATATTAATTTGATTAAATATGTGAGAGGAAAATGCATTCGTTGAAACAATCAACCCACCACTCATTGCTAAAATATATTTAATTGAATCAATGAAATATTTTATTTAGCCAAAAGTGATAATCATTGATTCAATGTAATAAAAATAATAGAGTCAATGCAATATCCTCAATAAAATATTTGATTGATTCAATGAAAATATCACATGCAAAAGATTATTTGAATTCTCGAATCAATGAAATCAATATCATTGAATTTATAGAATATTCCAATAAATTATTTTATGAAACTAACAAGATACTATATATTCTTAAAATTTAATACTATAAATGTAATGAAATATTATATCAATTTGATTACATATATAAAGGGAAATCCACAAGTTTAAACAAAGATACAACTCCTTATAGCGCAATAATATTAAATTGGGTCGATAAAATACTTATTTAGTCAGTTAAATAATATCTCGCTTTATTAAATTATGCATCAATGTATTGAAAAAAACATCATGATTTAATAGAAAAAATCGGATGTACTGATTATGAACGACGTATGTGTACCGTGTGAGTGCGAGAAAGACAGAAAAACGAGTCAACTAGTAGCATGTTCTCATTCGCGCCTGCCTATTTCCGTTACAAGCCGCGAAATCTCGAATATACTTTTTTCCGAGAAACGTTTCCTGCTAAATGTTAACTTCGTTCGTGCACTCTTTGTTTTGAACATTTGCAATCGAGACGAGAATCGAGAAGCCATGGCTGATGAAACTGTGGCAGCAAAGCTAACCAACTGGGGTTTAGCCGAATACATAGATATATTCCAACGTAAGTAGTTTCTTTTTCTTTATAAACTTCACGATTAGGTCAACAAATGAATTAATATAATTATATTTTTGAGTTTGTTTAATTAACATGGTAGTGTAAAAGTACAGTTCAAGTAAGTATAACCTTGATGAATTCTAGTGTTGGTTCAAATGTTAATATTCGAATGTTAGTTTTCAAATGTTTAGTATTTTGTGTGAACTGTTTAGATTGCAAAAAAAAGTTGAAAATTGAATTTTCATTTTCGGATTTAACTTTGAAGTGAATATTTTAGTAATTTGTTAGTTATACACACTGAAAAGTAATCTCATTCCTATTGATAGTTGACTTAATCTTGATAATGAACTCTTGTAACCTACAAATAATGTGCAATGCCATTAAACAGATTTATAAAAATTGTTGACTAGTGCGCATTGATGGAAGTTCATAGGTTTTGCTTACAGACATGCTTTTATTCAATTTCTCCCTTCTATGCTCAATTCACATTCTCAAGTCGTTTAAGGCAAGTGATCAAAATGTGTAGTATG
>NW_019641124.1:0-681 GCF_000599845.2 Trichogramma pretiosum
GGGAATTTAGTGAGAATTCGTATTCTCGCTATACTTCGCCTTCAACTCCACCTTACTATGCCCAAAGAAAGACCATGTCAGTGGATCTGTGGGTAGAAAACTACAATAACCGACGTTTTAGCGGCTCTATGACCTGATAACTCGATAATACTTGCAAGATTTTAAGTATTTCAAGGGCAAGTGCTGAATTTCTCTTAAACTTTCACGGGCAGGTCGCCAAGAAAACGACATCTCATGAGATCATTGCCAATTTTCGGGCGCAAAGTGAGGTCATGTTCATAAACATCGGGGATACTAGTAAGAATTCGTGTTCTCGCCATACTTCGTCTTCAACTTTCACCTTACTATGCCCAAAGGAAGACCATGTCGGTTGATCTGAGGGTAGAAAACTACAATAACTGACGTTTTAGCGGCTCTATGACCTGATAGGTCGATAATACTTGCAAGATTTTGAGTATTTCAAGGGGAAATGCTGAATTTCTCTTAAACTTTCACGGGCAGTTCGTCAAGAAAACGACATCTCATGAGATCATTGCCATTTTTCTGGCGAAAAGTAAAGTGATGTTCATAAATATCGAGGAATTTAGTGAGAATTCGTATTCTCGCCATACTTCGCCTTCAACTTTCGACTAACTATGCCCAAAGGAAGACCATGTCAGTGGATCTGAGGGTAGAAAACTA
>NW_019641124.1:733-1787 GCF_000599845.2 Trichogramma pretiosum
GCAGTTCGTCAAGAAAACGACATCTCATGAGATCATTGCAACTTTTCCGGCGAAAAGTAAAGTGATGTTCATGAATATCGAGGAATTTAGTGAGAATTCGTATTCTCGCCATCCTTCGCCTTCAACTTCCACCTAACTATGCCCAAAGGAAGACCATGTCAGTAGATCTGAGGGTAGAAAACCACAATAACTGACGTTTTAGCGGCTCTATGACCTGATAGGTCGATAATTCTTGCAAGATTTGACTATTTCAAGGTCAAATGCTTGATTCTTTGAAACTTTCACGGGTAGTTCGTCAAGAAAACGACATCTCATGAGATCATTGCCACTTTTCCGGCGAAAAGTAAAGTGATGTTCATAAATATCGAGGAATTTAGTGAGAATTCGTATTCTCGCCATACTTCGCCTTCAACTTTCACCTTACTATGCCCAAAGGAAGACCATGTCAGTGGATCTGAGGGTAGAAAACTACAATAACTGACGTTTTAGCGGCTCTATGACCTGATAGATCGATAATACTTGCAAGTTTTTGAGCGTTTCAAGGTCAAATGCTCAATTCGTTGAAACTTTCACGAGTAGTTCGTCAAGAAAACGACATCTCATGAGATCATTGCAACTTTTCCGGCGAAAAGTAAAGTGATGTTCATAAATATCGGGGAATTTGGTAAGAATTCGTAATCTCGCCATACTTTGCCTTCAACTTTCACCTTACTATGCCCAAAGGAATACCATGTCAGTGGATCTGAGGGTAGAAAACTACAATAACTGACGTTTTAGCGGCTCTATGACCTGATAGATCGATAATACTTGCAAGTTTTTGAGTGTTTCAAGGTCAAATGCTTAATTCTTTGAAACTTTCACGGGCAGTTCGTCAAGAAAATGACATCTCATGGGATCATTGCCACTTTTCCGGCGAAAAGTAAAGTGATGTTCATAAATATCCAGGAATTTAGTGAGAATTCGTATTCTTGCCATACTTCGCCTTCAACTCTCACCTAACTATGCCCAAAGGAAGACCATGTCAGTGGATCTCAGGGTAGAAAACTACAATAAC
>NW_019641125.1:0-1590 GCF_000599845.2 Trichogramma pretiosum
TCAAAACGAGCTCTTATGCAGAAAAATTTTTTATACAACAAGGGCTGGTAGCTGTGTGGATACAGTCGAGGTGTGTTTGCAGCGTTGGGGCGCTGTAGTCGCCGAGGCCGCGTAGCGTAGTGTGCAATACAAGCACACTTTGATTCGCATTAGAGTTTGCATGTATCGTTCTCTACTCGTTTATCGCTTAACCAATGATTATGAGAGAATTAAATTGATATGAAGCTCATTCGTGTTTTTTGTCCATTTTTATCATTAATTGCTTCCTCCCAGAGAAAGCTCTGTTATAGACTCCAAAAAATTGTTAAATCAGAGCTCTGTACATTTTTTGGCTAGGTGTGGTGTATTTTTTATTGAGTACGTGTTTGCCTACTTTTTAGTTATGGATTCATGGACTTTTAAAATTTTTTTGGGAGTTGGAAATAAATATTTTTTTTCAATTTTTTATTTCTGTGTGTTTTAATTTCGATCAAATGAGTTATGTTTTTTCAAGCATTGATTGGAAATTAAAAATTTATAAAGTATAATAACTTTATAAATTTCAAATATTTCAAATAATTTTTTCAACGTTTATTTATTTTACCCCACACATTGTAGAGCAGTTCTTTATTCATGTATTTAGATGTTGTAAAATGAAGAAGAAAAAATGATTACCAAACATCAAGGTCATATAGTAAATATTATCAATCAGAGTAGTTAATGTAAATTGTAAATGAAATCGAAGTTTATCGTTATCCTCTTACTACAACTTGATGGATTTCTAAATGAATTACGTTACTTAAATTAAATTGATATAAATAGCTGTTAGTGATAAAGACCATGCCAATAAAATTAAATCGTGATGATTTGATTGTATATGAACTTTTTTGCTTTTCACTGTAAAGCCTGCAATTACTTTCTCCAGTGATCGCTCGATCAAAGACTTGATGAATCCGAAGGAAACTTGTTGCAATTCGCGTTTCAAAGTGCGAGTACACTAAAAATGCTAATCTTATCCAAACAAAAACAGAGTCAACAAGATCTCTTTGAAGATTTATCCAGTGCCTCGAGATTTTTCACCCTGACAACGTGAAAAATCTACTGTATATAGACAGAGGAAGGTCTAGCTATCGGGCAACGATCGAACGCGAAAAACCCAAATGATAACTTTGGTAATATTTAAAAAATTAATGGAACTTGATCAATTATTCGTTATTATCAAAAATATATACATGTATAAATGTGACTGCACGCCCCACACGCATAATTTAGCAGGGCAATTACATTCAAACAGCACGTACTAAAGGAAAGTAGAAGGCTTTTAGTAAGTAGTCAATTAGTCGTTGGCCAAGCTCATTCCTACGTGTGTACATATATATTACGGTACATACGCGTCGGCGATGTTGGGTTCATAATTCTCAACTGGCTTTAAAGCTATAGAGATCGTAACACGGGGCTTGGCGCGTATGCCGTGTCTTCGCAGTCGATGCGGGTAAACTGCACATCTCGTCGAAATGCGCATACTTGTACAAGCTCGCCGTCCCCACGCCGTAGCGCGTGCATGTGTATATGGTTGATTCTCCCGAAATCTGCTTTTTCGGGTATGGAAAA
>NW_019641126.1:0-1602 GCF_000599845.2 Trichogramma pretiosum
TATTATGTCCCTATTTTCCAGGTAATTTTAATATTTGGAATTTCTGGAGCGCTGAGGTGTGATGAAATTTACAATTTGAAAGTGAACGACGTTGAAGATTTGAAAACCAAATACTTGGCATCGATTCAAACTTCAAAAAATGATTATAGCAGCGTTACAATTTCTGCTTCTCGCCAACTGATCATTGGACCGTTATTTTACGATATTGTAAAAAAGTATATTTCATTGAGGCCAGTCAAACCATTTAGTGACAAATTTTTTGTTCGCTACGAAAAAGGACACTGTACGCATCAAGTTATAGGCATAAACACAATTTATGGAGCACCTTCGAAGATTGCCGAGCATTTAGGACTGAAAAATCCAAAATTATATACTGGTCACTGTTATCGACGAACTGGAGCGTCTCTTCTTGCCGAATCAGGTGCTAATTCTGCTCAAGTGAGGCAGCTAGGCGGTTGGATGTCAGAAAAAGTCGCCCAAGGTTATGTCGAAAATTCAATGCACAATAGGCAAAAGATTTTCAATGGCGTGACCAGTCAAGCACAATATTCTAAACCATCGACCAGTACTGATTCCTCGACACCATTAATTTATCAACCATCAACCAGTAAAGCTTCTTCCGTGCAAAATATTTCAAGCCCGAATAAAGAAAACGATGCTGACTTGATGGATTTACATTGGAGCGACTTTTCTACTGATATGCTATACCCAGAAAAAGCTCAGCCGACATTTTTGACCGCCAGAAACAAACCAATTTACTACAATGAAAAATTGTCGATAACTGCACCGAAAAAATCTAATTCTAATGCGCATTTCCATTCAAAGCCACCGGTTAAAGTCTCATTTAAGGGGGGAAAGGCACCTAAAATCTAAAAAAAAAATTTTTTTTCATTGACTTTTTTGATAGGATTTTTCCTCGGCTTTCAAGGGCCGTGATCGGAATTTTAAAATTTTAACTGTACCGTGATGTACAGCTTATTTAGTACCGATACTTTTACGATTATTTAGAAAAAATGAATGAAACGACTCAAAGATATATCGTTGCCACTCTCTCATGAATCTCGAGACTTTCATAAGTCGGTAGCACCATCTATTGATACTCGTTTTATTCTTTGGTTAGAGTACATCTAGCAGAAATTAGTTTGTTTACATGGCTATAGGTGTACAGTAACGCCACCATTCGCAGCACGTGGGTTTCAGCATATCTTCTATCTCTCTCTGTTTCGTGCACGAGCCCTGATCAAATGTCAATAACAGTCTGCTGACTGCTTCTTCATTTTCCAATGGCTAAAAATTACATTTTTTTTAAAGTGAAAAATGTATATGTAGAGTGCAATTATATCTTTGCAAGTCAACATAGTTTATTATTATTAAACATAGTTTATTATTATTAGCTTTATTATTAAAGCTATGAAGAAGTTTCAATAGCTTGTTATAAAAATGTTACATTTTTAGCAGTTCTAATTCAAGAAATACAGAAGTACATATGTAAACTGACATATATACATCAGTGTATATGTATGTCACTGTACTTTATGTCTATTACTATATAGTGGAGAGGATGTGGTTCGCTTGCTCCCCAAAATTTCCACCTGCTCCCCC
>NW_019641127.1:0-1583 GCF_000599845.2 Trichogramma pretiosum
TCTACCTCCAAAAATGCGTTTCATTTAGAGAATTGCTCATATAGAGTCGTGCGCTCGTCGAGAGGACTAATTTCGCGTAATTTGCAATAAAGCAGTATATAAAATTTAATTACGATCGCCGGGCTATACGGGTAACGAATATTGCCTTCTATGTAGAGGAGTAGTTGTAGTGGCCGCGCGGCAACGTTTCAATAACGAGCTGCTGCTGCTGCTCGCCGCGACGATAAAATGCTGTTTTCAGAAAAGATAAAATAAATACCATCGGGCATACGTATATCGAAATAAATGAAATACCAGAAGTCGTCGCGCTGATGAACCGCAATTTCCAATCAAGAAATCCGTCGTTAAACCGATCTCGTATAATATACCGATCTCCTTTGCGATCTTAATTGTCGCGTAATAAAACCGACGTTTTAATTGTTAATAACTCAATACCGCGAAAAATGTTGGCGCAATGGCTCCGCGAGCTGCGGTTTCGTATACATATTTTATATATAAATGAATTTCAACCGCGCGCACGAGTTTTCTGCTACGTTATATTATACTTTCACCTTCTCTCGCGGCGGCGGTGGCGGTGGTTCCAGTCAGAAACAAAAAAAGAGTCCTCTCCGCTGGTCTGGTGGACGGAATCGTTTCGTCGTTGTACGCTCTTTTTACCCAAACGAATGACCTGTATATGTATATACACACACACAGCAGAAAACGCATATAATAACTTTCTTAAGCCGTTGCAGGTGAAAATCGCGAGCAAAAAGGAGGGAATTGAAATGCGTCTCGCGCGCGCGGCAAAACTTTCAATTTTCACGTAATGAATTTTCGACCACAGCCGCGCGACAATCGTGCATTAAAACAACGACAACAAAAAAAAAAGAAAGAAACAAGAAAGAAGACGAAGTAAGTAAAAAAAAAGAGAGAGAAGTGCATTGAGTAACGATCGCATCCGAGTAAGGAATCGAGAAAACGTAATCGGTAATCGATGCTTCCCGATGCGCGGCGGACGCTGCGCGCGTTGCTGTTATACCATCTCCTCAGCGATGCAATTCGCAGAAATATAATAATAAAAGTCCGAATCGCGTACACGCTGTGTATATCCTTGAGAAAATCGTTAAAAATAATAATTGCGGGGCCTAGAGCTAGGCTTACATACAATATAACGAGCGAGCTCGTAACGTCTCCCTTTTGATTCGGAAGAAGAAATCGTCTCTCTCGCGTATATACTCTTATCGCGCGCGGCGCACTGCGCATTGTATATAAACGTCGGTGGAAATAATAACGAAACATAAAGATATAGATGTGCCGCTAATTCGCCGGGGTTATAAAACTATGTAATGTTATTACGCAACGAGCGCGACTCTGTGTGTGTCTATGTCTGTGCGTGTGCGCGATATTAAACGCGCGGAAAAGCGGCCGTTTATTAATTAGTCCGTATTTATCGTTATACCGCGCGTGTACGAGCTCACCATTACACACGCGCGTGGAACGGGCGAGAAATGGCAATCGAGGAAATACTTTTCAAGTATACGGCCTTTATATAGAATATATATGGGTCAAAATAATACTTTTTTACAAAACCGTGCGCACGT
>NW_019641128.1:0-2637 GCF_000599845.2 Trichogramma pretiosum
GTTTGATTCGGTCAAGAACTCAGAAAATTATGAGTGGGAAACCCTTTATTTTGAGGTTATGAAAAGTGTTTTCCTCTGATATCTTCGTCAATATTCAAAATATCGAGGCAGATTCACTGAATATAACTATTCCTAAAGGAAGACCATGTCAGTAGATCTGAGGGTAGAAAACTACAATAACTGACGTTTTAGCGGCTCTATGACCTGAAAGGTCGATAATGCTTTCAAAATTTTGAGTATTTCAAGGGCAAGTGCTGAATTTCTCTTAAACTTTCACGGGCAGTTCGTCAAGAAAACGGCATATGATGAGATCATTGCCACTATTCGGGCGAAAAGTGAGGTCATGTACATAAGTATCGGGGATACTAGAATTAGAATTAGAATTAGAATTTATTTGTGTGTATGAGTTAGCCAAGGACAGCAGTCTTTCATGGCTCTTACAGCTACTTAGGTATATGTACATATAAGACGCTACGTGGCCGCAGCCAGTAGCAAAAGCGTGAGCAAACATTGAGTAGGTATACAAGAAAACAATAAAATAATAAAAAAAAAAAAGAAATAAGCATAAACAAATAAACACAGACAAAGACAAAGACAGGCAAAGACAAATCAAGCCTCCAGCATATGCTGCCGCAGAAGCTTCTTGAAGCTCATGTTTCTGAAACTCCGTCTGAGATTGCAAGGCAATCCATTCCACAAGCGCGCCGCTCCAATTGTAAATGAGAAGCAAGCACAGTCTGTATTAGCCCTGATTACGACCAGCTCCAGCTCATCCCTCCTAGAGCTGCGGCCTGCAGGAGCCTCCCGAAATTCAAATTCCGTTGACCAGTAGTCAGGCCTTCCATCGCGCAGCACCGACGAGAGCAGNCTCGCGCAGGAAGCTCGCAGGCATGTCATCAGTGCCCCGGGCCTCAGTTCGAGTACGTGCAACAGCTTCAACCACTTCAGAGAGTTGTACATGGCGGAAGTAAAATCGCTCGTCTGGGTGTACACTGCTGACAGGCGTCTCGAAATCCACAGCTCTCGACTGAAAAGCTCCAACGAAGTGCTGATTCAGCTCATCAACGCTGACGGGAAGCTCAGCAGACCCGCCAGCCCTCGAGCCAAGTCCAAGCTGGCCCAGCATCCTCCACTTCGAGGCAGAATCAGTGCAGCCACGAAAGCGCTCGCGATAGTGCCGACAAGCAGCGTCACGAGCAGCATTCCGGAAGCGGTTGCGGAGAATCTTGTATCTCGCTCGGTCGTCGTCGGTTCTCGTTCTTCGAAATGTTCTCCAGGCATTATCTCGAGCCACTCTGAGCCGCTTCAACTCAGGCGAGTACCAGGGCTTAGCCCGAGTCGTCCGCACGACATCTCTGTACGGCGCATGTCGATCATACAGTGCCGTAATAGTCCTGGTGAACAAGTCGACCTTCTCGTCCACCGATTCACAACGGCAGACTGAGGGCCAGTCGCTCTCTGCCAGATCCCGGAGAAACAGTTCTCGATCGAAGTTCCTGTAGCATCGCTTCCTAGCGACGCTCGGCTCACACATGCCAACGCGCAGAGCCAGAGTCGCAGTCAGGAAGTCGTGAGTCGAGATACCTGCGACAGACGTCTGGTCGAAGCCAATCACCTCATCGACGTCGCTCACACATATATAGTCGATGCTCGTGTGCGCAGTGCCCCTGTGATTGGTCGGTGAGAAGTCCAGCCTCGTCAATCCACACACCTCTAAGGACTCACGTAATTCACGTGAATTGTTCAGGTCCTGCCAGTCGATATTGAGGTCACCGAGCAAGATGGTATGCTCGGCAGCTGTCCTGCAATTCAGAATAGCCTCCTCAACGTACGCCCAATTTCCGACCGTACGCACCTCGCAGCCGCGCAAAGCAACGCTAGCATAAGTTGATGGCTTATCGTTGAGCCCGGAGGTCGCAGTAGTAAGAGCACAGCAGGCTAATTCAAGACGAGCACTAGCATCCTCGATAGCCTTCTGGGAGGCCCTGGCAACATCATCAGCCGTCAGACGGCAGAGGTACGCATTGGAGAGCGATATTAAAATATCGGCATAGGCGCTGAGTGTCTCCCGAAGCTTTTTTTTAATAGCTGTATCCTTTTCATTGGATACAATGTGCAAAAGTTCAGCCCTGTGTTTCTCGATATCCACAAGCATGGATTTGACATCTTCGCTCGACAGTAGATGCGGCCCCAAAGGCTCAGGTTCTTCAGAGAGCTCCCTTCTACGTCGCTTATTGTCACGATTCGAGCCAAGCGGTTTATCCGCCATAGCCTATATCGAGACGTTACTCACACAGTCAACAGTCAATTCAAAACCAACTAAAGTCAATTGTAAATAAACAAACAGCGAACACTAGGTAAACGCTCAAAGTTCGCAATATAGTATGAAGTTCAGCTGGTTTTTTACTGATTACACGTGAACTAAAGTTCACAGACACATGCCCTCGCGGCCATGGATAGCTAATGACACTAATAACTACACTATGCAGGCACAAAAATTTAAGATATAAACATTCAACGTTAATCGCGGTAATAACAGGAGCGAACGTAAACACGTGTTACTTCTCAATGTTAAGTAATAGGACTGTACTAGTGAGAATTCGTATTCTCGCCATACTTCGTCTTCAACTTTCACCT
>NW_019641129.1:0-1580 GCF_000599845.2 Trichogramma pretiosum
AGTTTCATATGAAACGTATGCATTTGTATATAATCCGGGGTCTATTATTTAGCAATTATAAGTAATCAGGTAGTCTTTCTAAAATACGTAAGTCTTTTTTATTTTGTAACGTAAGTAAATAGAAATTTTTTTTTAATTTTTTGAACAAAAATCACACGTGTAAGGCTTACTTAAATCTATTGTTTCAACTTTTACGCATTTATAATGAAACCAATAAAGGCAGCAATCGCACAGAATACAATTATTCTTTACCACTCTTTTACATTTTTTGCAGTGATAGACGTGAGATTTCCTCTTTTGTTGAATGTTTTGTTAAAATTTAGCACAGCTTGTTCGGTCAAAATAGTCCTTTAAAATATCGAATTTTATGTCCTCGGACAATAGAGGATCTCCAATATTCAAATAGAAATTATTTAAGAATTTTTGTGTCACTCTAAATTCCTTTTTTAGAATCAGCTGCGTATAATGAGATCAAACTCTAAGCCAATGTAAAATTTTTTCGACTTTTTTTTCCTCCGGCAAGTCATTGAATGCAACACCTTCATACGATTGTTCACACTAAAAATCAAATGAATATGATTAGATGGTGCATCAAAATTAGGCTGCCTAAGTAGATAATGTTTGGATCTCAATGTTTGTGTGTGGGTGTTGACCGTGACACCTGGTGATACATGGGTGTGCGCGTGGTGCAACGGTGCATCAGCGAGTGTCTGCGCCGGGTGTTACGAGTGCGGCGCGATGGTGCGCCCGCGAGTACGAGAATGAGTGATAGAGTGAGCAAGGACGTGGTGAATAACCCTCGTCGACCCGGTTTTGCGTGAAACGACCTCGAGGCCCTCGGGTGACTCGCATTACGGCGCAAACTGCTTCTTGGCCACCCGAAAATCTCGCACGCGAGTAGGAGTAGTTAAACTCGGAGGTAATACGCATCGGCGCAAGCGGTGGTCCAGCTCTCAATAGAGAACCTGGTTGCCCTGGCGTTGCATCACGTTATCACGGCGTCGCGAGTCTTGTGCGCCTGTGCTAGCCGGCCAGGTAATCGTGTGCGGATCGAGCAATTGTGTAACCTCGTCGGCGGCAATCTCGTGGTCGCCTGGCCTTCCGCTCGGCGAAAAAGCCGACGAAAACACCGGGCGAAACATCGTGACGGTGGTCAGAGTTAGCTAGTCACACGAGATACCGAGAGCCGACGACCGATTTTCGATTTTTACATCGCTCGAACAACGACTACTTAGCTCAGCGTCGACCAGAAGTTCTCAGATTTTTTGGTAAAAATCATTAGTGTCATTTGATATTAACTTTCCCGCCTCCTCGGCTGATCTGCTGCTCGAGCAACTGTCAAACTCTGAGCCAGAGATGTAGTAATCATTTGAATCGATGTTCGGTATTTTAGTGCTCGCGAGAAAAAAAGTCGAGGCACTGAAAGCCGACGATCGACTCATGAGTTTTACACAGCTTCGAGTTTTTAGCTTCGCGCAACGGGAATTTGATCAGGATAAAATTAATCTTACTGGCAATATTATTTTAGTTTCCTTTTTTTACTTATAGCGAGCGAGGACGTTGTCGCCCTCATTTCTTGA
>NW_019641130.1:0-1576 GCF_000599845.2 Trichogramma pretiosum
CTACTCGGTGCACCTAGTATAAATATCGACCCGGCGACGACTTTCTCTAAGGAAGTCGAACTGTTTTCGCTACTTCATCACCCCTAGGTGGCCAACTCGATGCACCAAGTATAGATATCGACCCAGCGACGACTTTCTCCGTGGAAGTCGAACTGTTTTCGCTACTTCATCACCCCTGGTGGCCAACTCGATGCACCAAGTATAAACATCGACCCGGCGACGACTTTCTCCAAAGAAGTCGAACTGTTTTCGCTTTTCCGCCCCACGGATGACCTACTCGGTGAGCCAGGTATGAATATCGACCCAGCGACGATGTTCTCCGAGGAAGTTGAGATATTTTCATTACTTCGTTCACCCGGGTACCCTCATCAGTGCACCAGGTATAAATATCGACCCAGCGACGGTGTTCTCCGAGAAAGTCGAGATATTTTCATTACTTCGTTCACCCTGGGAGACGACCGGGACAGTAGAATCATAATAAGTAAGGTTTTTTCATGCAAAATGGGTGTTAAAAATCACGTACTAAATTATTTTTCAGACTTTTAGTATAATTAAAGTTTGAAAAAGAAAATTTCATTTTGCGTATGAATAGTTGTCAGAATATGTTTGATTTCATTACTATCATAGCTCTTTAAATAATTGTTCAATAGTAGATTGATATTCAACTGTGTATTCCAAAATTAGAAAAATAAAAGTTTCGTGAGTTAGATTTGAATTGGGATCAGATCGCATACTTGCACTCGTTTAATCTTTTGAAAAAAGTATTATTTTAAATTACTGTATGGTAAACTTTTTAATTTGGTATAGTATTTGACAAATAAAAATTTCAGTTATGCTGAATAATTTTTAGAAAATAGTTGATTTCATTCATATCATAGCCATGTAATTGAACGTATAATAATGAGCATTTAGATAATTTGAAGAGTATCAAATTGGATTTGGATCCATGCGATGAATAGTTTTCTTTTTTCAACCAAAAGTACAATTTCTCACCGTACATGCAAAAAATGAACTTTCTCTTTTAAAGTTAAAAACCAGAATTTACAGCTATTATCATGAAATTTCAGTATGTGTTCCAACTAACTATTTTATAATAGCTTGTAAAATTTTAGATCGATAGCATGAATAGTTTTCCATTTCCAACAAAAAGTACAATTTCTTGTCGTCAAAGTAAAAAATGAGATTTTACTGCTTCAAAGCAAAGATCTTCTTTTTTTGCATTTTCAATATATATTAAAAACTTCGCCTTCCTCGGAGAAAGTCGTCGCCAAGTCTATATTCATACCTGGTGCACTGATTAGGGTACCCGGGTGAAAGAAGTAATGAAAATATCTTGACTTTCTCGGAGAACATCGTCGCTGGGTCGATATTTATACCTGGTGCACTGATTAGGGTACCCGGGTGAACGAAGTAATGAAAATATCTCGACTTCCTCGGAGAACATCGTCGCTGGGTCGATATTCATACCTGGCTCACCGAGTAGGTCATCCGTGGGGCGGAATAGCGAAAACAGTTCGACTTCTTTGGAAAAAGTCGTCGCCGGGTCGATGTTTATACTTGGTGCATCGAGTTGGCC
>NW_019641131.1:0-1563 GCF_000599845.2 Trichogramma pretiosum
TCGTATTCACGACGCTGTGTGCGGCTCACTCGTTCGCCGTTTCAGTGCATAGTATTTGCAACAAATCATACGATGACGATGCCTTTGATACGCTAAAGAGGTTATTCGACATCAGTGACGAAGAACAGAAACCGATATTGGTCGATGCCCAAGACAAATGGGGCTGGACACCACTGCACATCGCTGTGCACAGGAAACAAGCACGCTTGATCAGATTGCTGCTGAATAGAGGCGCCAATCCGAACACAGCCAATGCGAAAGGAGAGACTCCATTGCACAAGATTTGCGAGTTATGTGAAATTGAGACAATCGCAGTGGTGAATATGTGTATGATCCCGTTCCGCGAAGTCAAAGAGCGGGTACAGGCCGACATTCGGGACAACAAGGGTAACGCACCGTTGCACATAGCTTTGGACGAAGGATACAAAAACTTGATCGAGTGGCTTCTGAGGATCGGCGCCGATCCCAATTGCGCCAACAAGAACGGAGAGACTGCACTACATATCATTATCGATCGCCACACTGGTTCTCTTTACGATAAGGAATTGGTAGAAGAATTCTTCAAAATCGTCGACGACGAACGGCTGACGTTGCAGATCGACGTAAAGAATAATTCAGGCCGGACGCCGCTTCAATGTGCCGCAGCGAATCTTCTGCCCGAGGTGGTCGGTGTACTCTTGGATCGTGGCGCTGATCTGGCCAACTTCGTTTTTCCTACTTTGTGCGGGGAATTCGGAAAGGATCCGGAGTGGAAATTAACGGCGCCCTGTAGAGCTGTGGGCGTCGTCGAACAGTTGAAAGGAAGAGGATACGAACTGGATCGAAGCCATGCTATGATGATTATGAAATTTCTCTGTCGGCTAAGATTGTTCGTGCGGTCGGTGGCTGGACAAAAAGGATGGTACGATGACAGCAAAGCAAAAAACATAATGGTAAAATCGGATCTGTCTCTTCACGACCTGGCTCACTTACGACCTGAAGAGGTGGCAAAACTACTCAATTATAAAGATTGTTTGGACCTCGTAACCTCGGAACAATTTCGCAAACTTCCCCATAGATCTAGAAAGGCTTATACCGTGTACCTTGGCGAGATAACAGCGAGAAGATTTTTCCTGCGGTGGGCGCTGGATCCTTTTATGGAGTTGATACACTATCGATTACCGCATCTCTGCTGTGATATGATCATCGAGAATCTGGAAAACAAAGATTTATATAATATTTGCTTGGCTCGTTCGTAATTACTCGTTATTTTCATTACTTATTTTGGATAGTGAAAAATTTTAAATTGTACAGAAATAATGAAGGAGGACAATCTAGTAACAAATAAATACAAAAATTGTAAACTTTTCATAATTCAATATGTCTATTAGTATAAAAACAATAATCTTAATGATCCTCGAAAATATCTTTTTTTTACTAACGAATGTAACTATTCAAATAAATAATAAAATGATAATACCTATAATGTTAACCAAAAATAGCAGAACTTATGTGGTTCTGCAGAAGTTAAAATTAATTAAGGAGGTTCGGGAGTCTCAGAGGGGGACGAAGCGGGACGCGAGG
>NW_019641132.1:600000-869207 GCF_000599845.2 Trichogramma pretiosum
GTCGTCGTCCTCCTCCTCCTGCGGCTCTCACTTTGGAGCTCTGCTCGCAAAATTTGTGTGCGAGCATATCGACGATGAAGAGTAAAAAAAAGAAGAAAGTAGTAAAAAAAAAAAAGCGTCGCCCCGACTTCCTCGAGTCAAAGTCGTCGTCGTAGTCGCGGGGAGAGATTATATTCGCTCGATTCCAATTCTCATCCTCTCTCGGAATTGTCGCGCGCGCGAGTTCGACGTGTAGCCCTCCGCTCCACTACCGTTGCGCGCCTCCTCGGTCGTTCTATTTGCCTTTCACTTATTTTTAGACCCCCGGCAGCAGCAGCAGCAGCAGCCGGAGCTTTTAATTTTCATAAAAGCTTTTTTCGCCCCCGCCGCGCTCTACTCGTCGGTATAAAAAAAAAGTAGAGAGATGATAAATATCGCACGGGCCAGGAGCGTTATTCAAAAAACAGAGAGAGCCAGGGCACAAAAAGGAAGAGAGGAGGATCTAACTCGCGAGCTGTATACGATGCACCTGCGACAAAGAAGAATAACGTCATTTAATTCGTAGCTATGTAATACAGGATCGAACTCGAGTGAATTTTTAATACAACGTTATTACATAGGAATGAGACATCTCGAATGTATCGGGCTCAAGGAGAGCAGATCAGCCGAAGTAGCTGCACATGCATCGATACGCTCGTGTATTAGCACGGCTATGTCGAAGGGATCTCGTGTTGCTGCTGCTCAGCTCTAAGCAGCTAGTCGTGTATAAGGCTATACGCTACGTCGATGTTGCTGCCGTGAGTATGCAGTATAGCGCGTCGAGCCTCGCTGCTGCTGCTGCTGCTGCTGATCGGATTGGCGCAGGGCTCGAAGATCGACGGACGAGCGGATACAGCCTCGCGCTTGTTCGATTCCATTCGGCACGATCGAATACAACATAGCCGAGCTTGGCTTACAAATTCTCCCTATATAGCAGCTCGTAGATATACACGAGGGTTTGAATTTGTTTTCCTTTTTATTTCTGCGACGGATTCAACGAATTTATATATCTCGCGCTGTATATACGCGTTTATCATACGTCTATGTTTTCTGTTTTGCAGAGACCGGCGCGCGACTGAAAATGAATCAAGTGCGAAAGAAAAGGCCGCTGCCGTAGTGCGCGGGGGCCCACGCGATCCAAGGCCAATCTCTCCTCGACTACTGGGCAAATAGAAAATCATGGTCCATTGAACGTTGGGCCGATCTTTGGGTATACTCGATGGGGGTTGGCGAGGCGGGGGTGCGGTAAGTAGGCCGAATGGAAGGCGACAAGGCGCGTGATGGATAACTTGACGCGGGCAAGCGAGAACGATACCGATCTCGGCTCGCTGCTGCTAGTCAATCTCACGCAACGACAACGGAACAACGCGACGGACGACGAGGACGGCGGCGACTACCTGCCCGACTGGACCGATCTGTTTTTGGCCGCCTGCTTCTCGCTCCTCATCGTCGTTACCATAGTGAGTATCTATATATGTATTCGTATATTGGCAATTGCGAGTGCGGAAATCGTTGTCGTCGTCGCTCGTGAATTTTTAATTAAAATGTTTCTCTCTCTCATCGGAGATTTGCCAATCAACGTGCGATGCAGCGATCAATATGTATATAGCGACGACGACGGCTTCGAGTGTGATGCGGAGGACGAGGCGCTCCCAATGAAATGTACATATTTATCTACGAGCTCGAGCTTCCCAGAGAGAGAGAGAGAGAGATAGAGAGTCAACAATTTAACTTAACAAACACTCATCGATTGGAAAACTTTTGCCGTTCTCTGCTCCGCAGTTAAAGTGCGCCAAGACAAATCACGACGACTCTCGATGACGCGTATACGTCAGAGCTATTCTCTCTCGTCCTCCCTCGAGTGCAGCTTATATAATATATGGCGTTGTATAGTGTACCAAAGTAGTATAGTGTAAGGGGGAGAGGCCGCCCGCATTGTTGCTACTTGGAGATTTCGTGCGTGCACTGCTGCTGTTACCATCTCTGCTCTCTCTCTAAGCGCTTCGGAGTCGATGAACCGCCTGTATACACACATACAACGAGTATTGTACATAGACGATAGAATTTTCAAATATATACGTATACTACGTTGGGTGCACTTGCTCCCAGAGAGAGATTCATGCATATTCAACTGATTTCACTCGGCACGGCAAATTAATCGATTCATTATTAATTTGGCCTCGCACGCGTGCACGATCGTCTTGATTGATTCGGCCGAGCTCTCGAGCGAACCGAGAGATGGATAAAGAATTTCGGAGGACGAGCAAAGTCTCGCGTACAAAATAGCTATTTCCGGCGGTGGCTAAAAAGTTGGCGCTACGTTCCGCGGATGGCAATCGGATAATAATGAACGCGCCCAGAAACGCGCAATATTACTCAGCGCGGAATGCCAATAGATCACAAGCCTCATACCTCGCTGCAGCGGTGCTTGTATAAACGTTACACACACACACACACACACACACACACACACACAGAGGCAGAGGCAGGAGGGCGATCGGATTAAATCCGCTCGATGAATTTGCCCGGCGCTGCTGCTGCTGCTGCTGCTGCACGTCTCTAATATAACTCCTCCTGCGCGCTGCGCCCTGCTGCACGAGTTAAATTGCCAAGCCAATCTATATGCATATACAGCTGAGCTCCAATTGCCAATTGCGAATATAATATGACTTTTTTTTTGCCAACCGATCATTTATACTTGTATTCGTCGCTTATTGCTGTTGTTGTTGTTGTTGTTGTTGCAGGTGGGCAATACACTGGTCATAGCGGCGGTAATAACGACGCGTCGGCTGCGGTCCGTTACCAATTGCTTCGTATCGAGCCTAGCGGCGGCTGATCTCTTGGTCGGATTGGCGGTCATGCCGCCGGCTGTGCTGCTACAGGTACGCACGTATATAGTAGAGGCGCCCCTTCGTTTAGAGAAACAATCGGCATGATTCGACCGCTAATTACCGGGCGTGTATGCGTGTTCTGGTATTCGCATATTTGCTGCTGCTACTTGAGGTACCGCACCGACCCTGACGCAGTTGACTTTGATCATCGCGCCGGAATCTCTCTCGCGATCGATCGATCCTCGGATACATATGTAGCCACGCATCTCTCGCTCCTGCACGTGTAAGATCGGAAAATATGTTTCCGTTTTTGTACCGCGACTCTCGGAGACTCAATGAGATGTAAATGTGCGAATTACTCGACGACGCAAAGTAGTATACAGAGAGCGACGGCTGCTCCCTCGAGAAAAGTCTAAAGCTCGTTTGGAGATCATTGTTCTGCTGCTCGTTGTTATATTCTTGTTTTATTCCATTTGCGAGTGCACGACGACGACGACGACAAAAGTCCAAAGTTTTACGTCGAAATATTACTTGATATAAAGGAGAAAAAATAAATTTGTCAATTGCTCGCGAGCTTATTAATATACTTTTCCCAAAGCAAAGCGAGTGTCATCTTTCGTGCGAGCAAATATCCTGTTATCGAGCAGAAAAGTCGCCGCGGCCACGTTTCGCCGAATATAAATCTTAATCTTGGCACGATGATGCCGCGATCCGGCACCGGGGCTACGTACACGTACGTACGATTTAAGTCGACGCAATATCTCGTGGGCACGTATATTAAATCAGCGTCGTAGTCGTAGTCGTCGCAGCTTTTTCCGCGCGTAACCCTGAAACTTTCTTAAAACTGTTACTTTTGATAAAAAACTTGGTTTTTTCCGGCTCGCCTGTCCGCAAAACGAATCGATTTATATTGCCTCGAGTCAACACTTTTTTTTCTCCCGCCCAACAACATCGCCCGCAGCGGCTGAAAATCGATGCGATGGCCACCGCGAGGCCAATAGAGAGCTACGCGCGAAGCTCATTCTGCTGTCGCGTCTACATACAGCGTGTGCTGCAGATAGTTTCGCATACGGTGCTCGCGAATGAAAATGAGGCTCATCGACGCGTCCGTCGCGAGCTTTTGTATCAACGTGTGTCAGTGGGGGGCTGCACAACTGCAATTCGTGCAATTTCGCGCCTTAACTTTATTCGCGCACTTGCCGTAGCTTTCTTTGATCGTTGTCTAATTTGCAAAGAAAAGTTTCTGTATTGCACAAACGCGGCGCCGCCAGACAAAGGCTATGTCGCCGCCACCGCCGTCGACGAGGCGGCGACGAAGGCGCAAGAAAACAGCACACAATGAGCCACCGCCGCTCGTCGCGCTTTGCCGTGGGGAGAGGAGGAGGACTTTTCGACGCGCGTTAACACCCACGTGCCCGCGCGTGAATTGGATCGTTCTTTTTTTTCTTTCTTTTTTTTGTTGCGCACGAAATCCTTAATTAAATCATTTAGCGTTTCATTCCTCGATTCGCGTATATAGCGCTCGGAGCGCGCGAAAATAATAATTTTGGATTAAAGCGTAAACGCAAACGGATGCAACGAGAATGAGAAATTTTTTTCCAATTAGAATACTAATTTCGGAGTCGTGAACTTTGGCCCGAAATTTTTTTAATCCAAAGCGTAATGAAGGCGCATCGCGTTGAATTTGAATTGCACGACGGTATACGAGAACGAAGAAAAAATCGCATCTTCATACGCGGAATCTCGTAATGCACTCGGCTCGTAATCGGCAAATCTGGGGAGCGCGCGCGAAAGCTCGAGTCGGTCCGGAAGGGCCCCTGCAGTCGAACAGCCTTTACATTAGTCTACCTTACAAATACATTCATGATTCGTACGCGCGCCGCGAAGCAACACAGCAAAGCAGCAGCAGCAGCAGCAGCAAAGCGCGAACGTGCAACAGTATCCGATGAATTTTTAATAAACTCCATCGAGCTTTTCATGTATTCATATTCAGGTGCGCGCGAGCCACTAGCTATTCGTATAGCCACGAGAGTAATATTACAATTTTAAATGTTGTTTTTCTCTCTCTCTCTCTCTTTCGGCCTGCTTTCAATATTAATTTAAATTATTAAATTGCAATTCGTTTGCCGTTGTACGCGTACAATAGCTTCCGATGGAAAATGCCTGCGTTTTACCTCGCGAAAATAGCAAAACTGGCAAATAAAGCGCCGTAACGAGAGTGAAAGAGAGAACAACGATCGGAAAGCGTCGGTTGGCAAGAAAATAACAAGTGGATTTGAGCCGGGCTGCGCACTGCACAGATACCTATATTGTATAGGTGTACGCGTGCAGGTGCATACATGTATAGACACGCGCGGATAAACGTAACTTTTTCGTGGCTTTTGTTTTACCCTACCCCCTCGTATGCACATACGGAATATAATAACGAGTTTGGCACGCGCGAGCTTTGTGTACACGTGGGTGTATGTATGGGTGAGCGCACGCAAAGAGCCGCTGCGAGCCCCGTTAGACTGCAGCGGCGCAAGAGTAAAGTTCGAGCTTCAAAGCGCGTATCGAATTTTTTTATTTTTTTCACTTTTTCCCCCCCCCCCCCCCCNCCCCCCCTCTACACATGCATACGTGTACCATGCAGTGCGCAGTGCATCGTTGCGGCAACATGTAAATTCGCCCCAGCGGTAGCAGCGATCCGTATACCGTACGCTGCGTCTTAAAAGCCATTTGCATAGCCACCAGCACAGTAGTTGCGCTTGTTTTCGGAATTTTTACGCTCGATCGAATAGCCCGCGCGCGCGACACGTATTTGCGGGGGTGCATGCCGTTGCGTTAATTTTAACAGCTGTGTACCGTCGACAAAACACCTCGGGTTGCGCGATCGGATTGCGTCGTTTTGGACGCGCTTTAAAAATTTACGGGGTGGCGAATCGCGTTGTTTTTTCGCGTCCGACGTGTGAAATAGTAATGTCAAGAATTAGCCCGGTCGCGGTGCTTCTCGCTTTAGCAGAAATTTAATCAAATCTCGCACAATCGAGTCTCGAGAAGTCTCGAAATCGAAAGGAAGAAAGGATTCTCGAGAATTATTCGCGCCTCGAGTGTGGCATTGTGCGCTGCTGCTGCGGTGGTGTTAAAAGCACCGCAAAAGGGCTAAAAGTTGCCAGCGGAAAACGTGCGGTGTACGCGATACGTAACGCGCCAAACTCTCTTTCCAAAGCCTGACTATAATATAATAACAATATAAAGGTATGCGAGTTGTACCCGTAAGAGCTGCAGAATTTAATAAGTATAGAAATTCGCGGGTATAAATTTGTTCAGCTTCTTTTCGGGATGGCTGGCAGAAACAGCCAAAGAGGTGTACGCAATAATAAATTTGCATAATCTGCAGCAGCTATACATGTAGCGGGGTGAAGTAGCCGAGAATAATTGAAATTTTCCGTATGTCAACACTATGTATATGCGCAGCTGAACGGCGGCGAATGGGAGCTCGGCGAGATACTCTGCGACTCTTGGGTGTCGCTCGACGTGCTACTTTGTACGGCCAGCATACTGTCGCTCTGCGCCATATCCATAGACAGGTAAGCTATATTACCACTACTATCACTTGGCTGCAGCGCAGCTTATAAGCACCACTACTATCCCTTCGCGTATATATATATGTATGCATATGCACACAGCAGCAGCAGCAGCAGCGGAGGCGAAATGAAAAAAAAAGCAGCATGAGAGAGAGAGAGAGAGAGTAGCCAAGGCAAGTCACGTATTTCTCGACGTGGAAAACGAGCTGATTATATGCCGCGCGGCGCCCACCCGCACGTGACGAGAACTCGCTCTTGCTCTCGCGCCACAACTCGCCGCAGCTATGCAGCTCTCTGACTCTCTCTGTCTCTGCTGCTGCTGCTGTTGCTTTGTCTTTTTTTGCTTACTGGCCGCTGTTAGGGGTGGCCCTTTTCAATTTAGCCCCGCGCGTTTTGTTTCATATAATATATTTAATTTAATAAATATTACCCGCGGTCGCAGCGGCGGCTCTAATTGCTGCCACCACCGCGAGCACAATGGCTCTCGTTACAATTCGAGCGTTAATTCGGTTACTCGCTGGCAATTAGTCGTCCGCTGCTATAGCTCTGTAAAAGATCGCAGCTTCTTCGTTACGAAATGAATTAATCGCTCGAATTTTATCTTTAGATACCTGGCGGTGACGCAGCCGCTGATCTACAGCCGCAGGCGTCGCAGCAAACGCCTGGCCGGCCTGATGATCGTCGTCGTCTGGATCTCGGCCGGGGCCATCACGAGTCCGCCTCTGCTCGGCTGCTTCCCCATGGTCAGGAACAGCCTCGAGATCGACAAGAAGTGCTCGTACAACATGGACCGCTCGTACGTCGTTTTCTCGGCCATGGGCAGCTTCTTCCTGCCGATGCTCGTCATGCTCTACGTGTACGGGCGTATATCGTGCGTCATAGCCAAGCGTCATCGGAGCCTCGAGACGAGCGACTCCTCGGCCGCGGCGCCCCATCATCATCATCATCATCATCAGCAACAGACTGGCAACGAGCATCAGGGCAAATTCGACAGCGGCGGCTTTCCCAGGGCTCACAAGCGCTCCGTCATCAGGAGGAACTGTCCACAGGTAGTTTGGCATTCTTCGCGTTCCGTTGCAAATTATATATATAATGTACTCGAATTCTCCTCTCGTCCGCGAGTATGCACGGTAGTAGTGCAGCTAATAAATCTGCTATACACTGGGGGGGAGGCCGCGAGTATTATAAATCCAAGCTATAATATATAATATATAACGCGCATATATAAGGCTGTGTCGTAGCTAGACGAGTTTTGCCGCCAGCCGCTCGGTACAGCATTAAATTATGTAAATATACACACAGAGCGCAGAGAGAGAGGCCGGTAGCCGCTCTTTCTCTCTCTCTCTCTCGCAGTGCACCAACTTCTGGCTTGATATAGAGAAACTTGGCTTATTCGAATTTAGCTTGTAAGCTCGACGTCGAGAGCGAGCGAGCGAGAGAACATTATATAGTACATATAAAGGATGTGGCAGTGCATCTGCACGTAGCGCGCATAACGCAACTACAGCAACCGCTACCCCCCGCGCGCGCCATAAAGCTCATACATATAGGCTCTCTACATTGTGTATACATGGAGCTTGCCACTCCATTTCTGACTAATTAATGCCAAGCTCGGCTTTGCTCTTATACGTGCGCTCGATCGCTCACACACGCGTGTTTGTATTTGGAAAATTCGACAGGCCTCGTCGACGAAGCTGGCCAAGTCGTCGCTGCGCCAGGCCCTGTCGTTGAGGCTCTCCGTCTCGGAGTACGGCACGACGAGCGACGCCACCACCAGCACCACAGCTGCGCCAGCTGCCAGCAGCAAGCCAGCCACCACCACGACTCTGCAGGTGCCGTCGTTGGACGTCACAAGCTCCGGCAACGATGGAGGAGGAGGAGGAGCACCGAGCTCGCCCACGACGACCGAGTCCAGTGGCGGCCCTCAGACGCTGCTCAGTCCGAGTCGCGGCAGCGCCAAGCCGAGCGTTAGCAGCCTCGGTCGGCTCGGGACGATACGCAGCCATCAGCACAGCAGCAGCTGCATCAATCGGGTGACCCGCGAGACCAAGACGGCCGGCACTCTGGCGGTGGTGGTGGGCGGATTCGTCCTCTGCTGGCTGCCCTTTTTCATACTCTACTTGGCGACGCCCTTCGTACCGGTCGCGCCGCCGGACGCCCTCATGCCGGCCCTCACTTGGCTCGGTGAGTAATCGAACTGTGTATATCAAAACCCATTTCCTATCTTCCATCGAGCACGTGCTCGTCCCATCTTCAAAGAGATAATTAGCCCACTTGGCCTATAGGCTCTCTTGTACACGTGCAGCCCCCGTCGAGAGTTGCTCTTTTCCATTTTGTTGCAGCCACTCTTGTCCTCGTCCCTCCTTGTCTCTTGTCGTCTCTCTCTTCATACATAATAGAATGCAAAAAAAAAAACAACAAGTGCACGTGATGAAATAATCGAGCTATGCCGCGCGTCGACGGCTCGATTCGAATGAACACGTCGTAATATATATCAGCTCGTCGCGCGTCCTGTCTCTTTTTCGACTTTGACTTCCGGCCCGATCTTCGCGACTAGTCTCTCTCTCTCTCTCTCTCTCTCTCTCTTTTCGCGTCATAAATCATGCCTCGCGCGCGCCCGGCTACAAACTTTGCTCGCTTACTACAGCAGCAGCAGCAGCGCGCGCCACTGCACTAGTTGATTTATGAGACTTCTCGCGTAGCGCGCACGAAACCACATACGAATTTTCGAATGATCCATACGGCATACAGAGTACCTAACTAAACGCAGCACTACCAGCAGCGGGGAGCTTTGTTTATTTGTCCTGGAAAAATAGCCACCGCACAAGAGCAGCCGTAGTATGCAGCAGCAGCAGCTCCGTACAAATTCGTACCTACCTAGGTACACGTCTAGTCGCGTTTGTGCTTGCAGAGCTTGCAAGCTCTCTCTCTCTCTCTTTCTCTGCCCCGTGCAAGAGTAGATATAATAATTATGAGCCGGAGCTGAGGTTTAATGGACTATGATTCATTCTCGAGCTGGAGGAGCTGCTGCTGCTGCTGCTGCTGCTGCTGCTGCTGCTGTTGCCAAGTGCAGATTCATGAATAAACATTGACTCTTGCAGGCCGCGAATATCTACACATGCAAGCCACCCTCCGTCCGTCCGTCCGTCCCTTAGCCCAGCAAAGTCCCTCGCTCTCGTATATAAGCAACTGCATCCAGTCTACTACACACACGGACTTGATAAATTTCAATCTCGGCTCTGCTCTCTCTGTCTCTCGAAATTCAGCTCTCTTTGATATGTCCTACTCTCTTGCCTCGTTACAGGCTGGATAAACTCGGCCATCAATCCCTTCATCTACGCCTTTTACTCGGCCGACTTTCGCATGGCGTTCTGGCGGCTGACCTGTCGCCACTGCTTTCGCGACTCGGGTGGCCGATTCGACGCTCTGCATCCCAACGCCGAGCATCGGGGCCAGATGACCAACGCCAATTGGCGCCAGCAGACCTCGAGGACGTGAGACAGGACCGACTTCTCCGTGACGTTCGGCGGCGGTGAGACTCAGACGCAGCAGCAGCAGCAACAACAACAGTCGCAGTCGCAGCAGCAGCAGCTGCAGGGGACCTCGCAGACTACCACTGCTACCAGCACCACCTCGCCGAATCAGCGTCGCACCGAGGAGACGGCGCTTTGACACCTCGTCGATTTCGTCGTCCCTCGACCCAACGGAGAAGTCGTTTCACCGAGCGATTCAACTTTTGTCCTCGCAAATATCCATTATTCGAAAGCTCTCGTTGCTTCTTCGTTTAACGACGCGAATTATTGTTACGATAATTTGATACTCTCGAAAACAGTATTACGATTTACGTGTAAATATGTGACGCCGCGTCTCGTTGGTCTCGTTGAGCGTCGATGAGACCCAAACGGTGCTCTTTGTTTTATTTTCTTATTTTACAAACCATACTGCTCTAATGCGAAAGCTGTGCAAACTCAAACTGTTGATATTATTTAGCGATCGTCTTCGTCGCAAAGTCATTCGATTGTTCGCTTAGGAAATAATAAATGATTCTATGTAAATATGAAAACGAATAAAAGTACGATTAAATATGGTAGAGCATGCTTTAAAAAATAAAATTACGGACATACTCATCAACAAATACTTGTTATACATTCCACTTCGAAACAGCGTCTATTACTGTCAAACTCTTGCTATTGAATTCTATATGTAGGTTAAAGCTGCGACGTAGATTTATAAGCGATATAAAGCTAGATATGTAAAGAAAGTTTATTCAGTCAGATGTCATGATTATAAAGCTATTAAGTTTCTTCCAAGAAAAAAATTAAGTCTAAAAAAACTTTACCTTATTAAAAATGATTCGATAGTTTATTTCTGTGTTATCTAGTGAATTAACGCGACGTTCGTTATTGTTTTGTATTATGCGAAAATAAGAGCTATAAATGCGAATGACTGTAAATATATATAAAATTAATTTTGTATTGTTAAAATAAAAGAAACTTTTTATAAAACTTATAAACATTGTCGTAGGGACTAAAGCGACCGACTTTCAGTTCAGAAAATAACTCAATGTGCATGACAATGGAATTTATATCACAAAATAGAATTTAAATATTTCATCGTTATTGTTTTTATTGTAATTGGTACATTTTACATATTAAAATATAATATAATTGTAAGGCGTTAGCTGATACGGTCTAATTTTCTCGTATAGTAGTTGTTATTTAAGAAAAAATAAAAAATAAAAAAAATAATATCTGTAATAAATTTAAAACAATCACTGAAGCACATTCATCGAGCTTATCGATATGTATCGAAAATAAATGACAAAAAGACACGCTTCAATGGAGTTTCAATTACGAAGAATCTTCATTGTTTTGCACTTTCACAAAGTTAATCTCATCAATTTATGAAACAAAAATCATAGGTGAAAATAAAAATATCAAAAATTCATTAACTGCATTCTGTGCGTTGTTCATTCTTATTATTCCATCAATATATAAGCTATTTACACATTTTAATTCTCGGGAAAGTGTAATTTTATACTGCATCAGTTATATATATAATTATTATAACATTTCATTCATCTTTTCCGTAACAGGGTGAAAAACACTGACGCGAAATTAAATTTACCTAATTATGCAATTATGTCGTCGATATGCCAGTGTGGACAAAACAATAGCAATAATTACTTGCGGTAAGTCTGTACAATAATACAATTCTATAGAGCTTTAATACGATAACAGCATGTGAACTTTACGCAGTTCTTGAGTACCAACGGGCATGTTTATGATTTGCGACGGGCCCTTTCGCGGTATTATAATTTCAGCAGTGACAGGTTCCTTGGAATTTTTCAAAGCTGCCGCCACATGCCGCGATGGAAATACGGCAAACTCCGCCTCAGCCTGGCCTCCGAAAGTACGCTTTATCGTTTCTTCTCGGACTTGATTCTGTATGAAAAGCAATAAACATTAGAATCGTTAGAACAGTATTTAGAAGATGTCGGTTACTTACGCTCAATTCGTCGACGCGGTTCTTCAAATTTCTAAGATTTTGCTCCCTTTCTAGCAATTGATAGACAGGCAAAGCTTTTTCTAGTATAGGTTCATCCGTAGCAAGAAGCAGTTTCTTTCGCGTTAAGTCTGGCACAACCGGGAAGAACGTCAATTTTTTGGCCTCCTACAAAAAATAAGAATCGATAAATTATTTTTCATAAATTTTAGATTACGAGAGTTAAATTAAATTTAACGAACCCTGAGCAGTTCAGTTTTCTTTTCCACGAGTTCCTTGACTTTGGGATCGTCGTCGGGTTTCACGTCCAGTTTAGGCAAAACCGGCAGAGCGTTGAGTTTCCGCTGTAGACTGTCGGCGAGTAAATTTCGCTTTTGACGAGACTCGTCGCGCAGAGCTTCCCGTAGAGCTTCGAGCTTATCGTGCAGAGCACCCTCGAGCATGGGTGTACCAGAAGACGCGAAACTCGGTAGATTTTCCGATCCAGGAGTCGACGGAACGCCTCCTTTTTTGCCAATAGATTTGAGTTTTTCTTTCAGCTGACCTCTTTCTGATTCTAAACTGTCGATATCCGTTTGCAAGTGGTCCATCGTTTCCTCGAACTCTTTTTCCTGCAATTCATTTTTGCTCGTTAGAGAGAGAAAGAGATAAAATGATTTTAAGAACCATTAAATAATAATTGAGAATCAAACTCTTGCCAAAAATCAAATTTAACTAAATAATGCAGTTGGAAAATAGAATACAAACCTTTCTTCTTAATTGAGTCTGCACCTCCTCCAAGTTTCTCTTGAGTTTCTCGATAGCTAGCTCGTGCTCGTGCTGTTGCGTCGCTAGGCGCTTTTCGGCCAATTCTTTTCTCAAGATCATCTCAGACAGCTCTTCTTGCTTCTCGCGAAGAGCCAATTTGGACTCGCGTATGTCGCTGTCTTTCGCCTCGAGTTTTCTACGAGGAAAAAAAATGTAAGTACATTATGACTTAGCATATGTAGAGTAAACATGGCATTTTTGTAAAATTGCACGTATGCGCGCTCGAATACAGCAAGAATATACGAGACGAGTTTTTTTTTCCTCCGCGTCGCCAAATTCATTGCTCGTTATTTTTACTTACCTCGTGAGAATTTTCGTTTCCTCGAGCTCTTTTCGAGCCGCCTGCGCTCTGATGGAGATAGGACTCGTTTCCTCCGCGTTAGATAATTTCTTCTGCGACGCCGAGGTACTGCTCATTGCCAGTTCGTTTTCGCACTCGGACATGCGCTCGGACAGATTGGAAGCGGTTTTTTGTATCACGCCGAGGCTGGCTTTTATAGTTGCGATTGCACCAATGTCGTCGGATTCGTAGACTTTTTCCGTCGATGCGGCAGCCATTTCCTTCATACGCGGCGAGCTCAAACCTTTCTCTTGCTCCACGGATGCTTTTTGAAAAACAAAAGTAATACAATAAATATGTTTTTTCCTTTCATCGCGATAATTGAAATGTCTAAATTCCGAGAATTGAATCGCCGGGCGAACGTCTCGGGATAAATCGAGTTTTCGAATCGTTTTCTTTGATTGAAAAAAAAAAAGTTCGATCACTGACCCAATTTCAGCTTCCCAATAAAACGTGCTTAATGAGGCATTCAAGCCCGGGAAAAATTGGATCACTGGTAATCGAGTGCGCGCTTGCGTTTCAAAAAGTCGTTCTTTTCTCGCAAACAGTACACGCTCAATTAAGCATCTTGGGAAAATTGATCACCTCGAACGTCAATTAAACGTCAATTTGGCAGGCGCCGCGAGACCTTATAGAAAAAGATCTTGATTGCGAGGAGAGGTGGTGGAGAAAGCGTATAATCGAATAACCGATTGAAAAATCAACTCACCTCCGGAACTTTGTACAGCTTGGAGCGTGCTTTTCACGAGATCGTGCAGGGTGCGCATCAGTTTTACGGCGTGATCGTAGCAGTTCTGTATTTGCTCGAACCAGTGCTGCTCGAGGCCGAGATGAGCCTCGTTGGGAGTCGACGCGTTCAGAGAGTCGCGGGGAACGCGTCTTCTGGCTGATTTCAAATTTTGCTCGATCGAATTGCAGGTCAGCTCGATGTGTTGACACAGTAGACCCATGTCCCCTGGCTCGCCGTCTATGAGAGTTTTTAGGGCTGCCGCCTCCACTCGTATGGCTTCGCAAGCACTGCCGATGCACCTTGAAAATCAAATAATCGATGTTAGCGTCGAGTCTTCTCGCTTGGTATAACAATCGTACTCACTTAGTCCCATTGTAAACTAGCTTTGCTTGATTGGCGAAATCTTCTTCGCCGAAGTACACGCCGTAGAGGGTGAAGAAGTAGGCGCAGCAGCGCTCGATAGCCTCCATCGCGAGATTCTCATCGAGCTGATCTCGTTTCGCGAGCTCGATCAACGAATCGACGGCCTTCTCCTGGGCAGCTATCTCCGGATACGCGCTTCCCAATTTCAATAAGTTTTCCGTGCTGCAGGCTTTGAGGGCCGAATCGAAGCAGCCCAGCGACGTTTGCAAGCTGTACATGTGCGCGGCCAGTCGGGAGCTGAAGGCCGCCTGCGCCACCGCGTGACCTTTGAGCACCGACGCCCTGTCGACTTTCTCGACGAGTTTGTACTTGTCTCTGACCTGGGAGACGACGATATCGGTTTTCTGTATCGTCCTGGGAATCAAGAGCAACGTCAAAATGGCATCGTGATCGCCGCCGCGACTCATGAACGCCGGCGGCATGAACGACAGCAAGTAGTTGACGTGGGCTCGTGCCTCCTCGGCATCCAGCCGCCTCAACTCCAAGTCGACGGCTTTGGTCTGCGCTCGACTCTCGGCGAACGTCTTCTGGAAATCTAAAATTTCAGCGAGCTGCTGCCCGGTCTGTCCTTTCACACCACCCGTCGATTGCAATTTCTCTTGCAATTCGATGCACTGGACTTGCAGTTTTTGGGTGAGCTCGCGGAATTTCGAAATGGTCAATTCTCTATCCGATAGAGTCTCCAGAGCCGCGTCTCTCTGACGCTGTGCTTCTCGAGCTGCGCTGAGAGCCATGTCTAATTCTTCGCGTAACTCCAATTCGAGCTCCTTCGATGACTCGAGCAATTGATCCGTCGTATCCTGTTGAAATAATATACAATTATAAGCTAAGAGTTAATTTTAATATTATTTCTAAATAATGTTCAAATACCTGAAGGGCCTCCAAATCCGATACTTCCTCTTCTAATTTAGCTACTTTTTCCTCCAAAGCTATCTTGCGTTCTCCAAGAACTTCGATCATCTCTTCGGCACCCATCGCAGCATCCACTTGTTCCTGCAAATCAGCTATTTGATGCTCCATCTCCTCAACTCGAGCGGAAAGCTTCTCTTTTGTTCTGCTCAGCTCCAGAATTTCCGATTTCTTTTGCTCGAGATCTTTTTGTAATTTTTGGAACTCGTGTTTCTCGTGAGCCGATAAATCTCGCATTCTCACAAGAGTCTCGCGAAGCCTGGTATTTTGCTGCTCCAATTGTTTGACTTCAAAACTCGTGGCATTTTCTCTCACACCTCCGCTGCCCATCTGTACAATAATTAATAATTTTATCATTACTAATTCTGCTATTTAAATGAAAAAAAATATCCATTTGAACGTTGCAGCGTACCTTTTCTGACATTTCATTGCGTAAAATTTCCAGATCCAACGATTGCTCCTCGAGCTTTTCTTTCAGTTGTTCGAGCTCAATTTGTAGAGTTTCGGCCTTTTCCTCGGCCATTTCCTTGTCGAGCGTAGCCATTTCTACGGTTTCAGACAAATCAGCCATTTCATCCTGATATTGCTCGCGGGCCGCGTGAGCGTCTCGAGCCTCTTGACGAGCCCTTTGTAAATCTCTTTGCAAAGAAGCCTAGGGGACAGTTTCGATTAGGGCAAAAATTAAATGAGCAAAATTTGTTTCGCTTGAGATAAGTACCTGAGTCTCCATGACTTTATTTTTAAATTCGATGAGCTGCTCGCACTGCAGTCGAACCTTTTCAAACTCCTTCATCTTGTCTTTGTCTTGCATCCTCTTCACGCGCAACACTTCGATGCGTTCGTTCAAATCCTTTATTTGTGCTTTCAGATTATCATTTTCTTGCTGAGCTTGAAGAAGCGAAAGTTTCTCTTCCATCGTGTTGGATATTGCACTTGGACCTATTGCCTGACCAGGAACGAATTGTGGCTTTAGATTTTCTACAAAGCCCGTCTGTATGGTAGAACAAAAAATCTTTTGTTACGCAAAATCGAACGAAATATTTGTCAATGTAAAAGATGTTTTTAGATCACCCATTACACGTGTTACTCGAAAAACTGATGCTCGTATAAGTATTATGATCACCCTAATTATTATTAATTTTTCAGTTTTATGAACATTTAAATTTTAGGCGGTCAAGGGACTAATATTATTTTTCCAGAGAACGTTGTTAGTATTACTAATTATTTCTAATTACCACAAAGTTCTCTTTTTCAATTAAAGTTAAACACTCAGTTAGTTAAGATAGTAACATAAAAGCAATGCAATCATAGTGGTCTATCACAGTCACTAAAAATATCGACTTTATCTATGTATATAAAATAGAAAGTTTTGCAACACATATTTCTTTGGCGACAGCTTCCAATGTTTATGACATGAAAATGCACGTGACATATCTTGCTTCGTGGTGAGAATTAGTAAACACTCCTAAACAGTAAACCTAAATATCTAAATTTTTTCATTAGTCGAAATGTATGCCCACCTGCTATAAATTGAATGAGAAAAAAATATTTACAGCAGATGAACACAATTTCAAAATGATATAAAAAAGCAAATGGATCGCCGTAATTATGAGAGCGATGATTGCATACTGTTAAAATGAATATTCAATTTCAGGAAAGTATACAATCAAAACTGCCCTCTGATAATAGCTAGAGTTAAAGAAAAAATGTGACATTTGTCCAATCAGTGAAAAGCTCCATGGGATATTCATGACTAAATTTTTTTAGTGTAGGTGTTGTGGTAAATTATATACTAGTTATGCATGAAAGCAACAAGAAAATACAGATTACGGATCATGCGGTAAAATTTTTCAAGCAATTATTTTTTAGAACACTTGTGATTGACTCTGTAATTGATTTTTAACAATTTATAATATATATAGATTTATATATTTGTTACATTTTTCAAGATCGTTTAAAAATCGTTTTTCATACTTTTTCTGTCAACATCATACTTTAGAGAGCCACAGATATTGACTATTTATGCAATTTTTTAAATTTTTGTTATAATATACGCGTAAGAAAAAATACACGATTTTCAAACGAACTTGATAAATGAGTGTCATTTTTTATGGTGAATGATCGAGGGGATTAATAACGAAGTTAAAATGATACATTATATTAAAACCATTAAATAAACACTGATTATTAACGTTAGGAGGCATATATAGATAAACTGAAAACAAAAAAATTATTGAGTATTAATTACATTGTCGTGTTCTTCGGACGTCTTTGATTTTTTGCTGGAAGCGGCACTCGTGCTAGGATTTTTCTGCAAAACACGTAGTTTCATGTGAGTGAACATGTTTTCCTCTGAAGAATGTTTTCACAAGGCACACTTGTGAAAAGCAATAGTACAGTATTTGCAACATATTTTGGTGGCTGTGCTGTACAAGAATTTGTTCGGAAAAATAAGATAAGAAAATAGCCGTGCATTACTTCGTTCAACAATTTTTCCGACATTATACTTCAACCATTATTTAAATTGTTTGTCCCATTGCTTTTATCGTGATGGTTGAAACTGATCTTTTCAGCATTCTAGTTAGTCAGAAAGTGATGCAGTGAGAATAGATTTTACGTCTTCAAGAAAACACTTATCAAACCATAAACTTACCTCAACCAGAACAAAATAAACATTTAAAGTATTCATCTATTGCTTACAGAATTTTTATGAATTTAGCTTCTTGATCTATGAAACATTTCACTTAATATTTCATTGTCAATTAGTATCAATAAATTGATTTTTTTAAAAGATAAACGTAATAGTCCCGAAAACCAGATATAGGTATTGATTAAAAAACACAATTAAATATGTAGGGGGAAAATTGTAAAGAAATGACTGAGTGAGCATTTTTAAAATACCTCGATGAAAGAAGCTCGTTTGATCACTGTCATCGGTGCGGGTATGTGAGACTCTCCGGCATCCTTACGTTCATAGCCACTAGTTGTGCTAAGGTTTTCGGTACTAGGAGCCTTCAATTGAGTTCTGCTACCACTCAACGATAATCTAGAGCTGTGACATGAAAAGGAAAAAAAGTAGAGTTAAAAATTAATGCAAATTTAAATGTCAAACGCAGTTTTTAAGCTTCAGTGAGGAGCGATCGTAGTGAGAATAATTGAAATTTGATTAAAATTTTAAAAAAGTCTTTCTGAAGCGACTGTTACAACCTTGATTTAACTTTTTAAAGAATCGAAGATTTTTAAAAGAAATCGATATAAATATTAATTTACATTAGATAGGCTTAGTTTATTAGGTATTAATATTGTCAGAATTTGGTATTTTAAATATTGTTTGTTTGAATGTTCATTATCAAAATAAGTTTTTTCAAACGAGCGCTTTTATACGTAAAATATTGATGTTAAATATTTAAAATTGGGCCATAAATTTTATTAATAAAGTAGCGATACATGTACATGTTTGTGACAATAGTTCAACACTTATAGATGGTGTAAATAAAATTTAAAAATGAAAACCTAAAAAGTAACTACACAACAGAAAACAAACCTGCAGATCCAACGAAGCATTGTTGTATTTAAACATTAATCATAATCACACAAGAATATACAAATAGACTAACTAAAAATATAAGAATGATCGTTTAAAAAAACTTTCAAAGTAGTCATCTTAAAAAAAGTTGATTTTCAAGTACCAATTTTACAAAAACACAAACATAAAAGTGACACACGATGGATTCAATGAAAAGCAGAATTTATATAATGAAACCAAACACAGTTTTTGACCATTTTGTCTCATTCACTTCTTACCCTGAAAGTTTTTCTGTATGTTGTATAACTTTTGCTGGTGACGTTTTTCTCCGAACACTTTGTATAGCAGCGTAGGCATGTTAAAATTGAATTAATTTTTTTTTCACGGTCAGTTAGAACCAATTGGTGATTAAAAACATGTTATAAACTATTATTTCAGAAAACTTACGCTGTTGGTTGATTCCTTTGTCGTACTGCAGCACTACGGTGAAATTAAAAATTTGAGCTAATGTATGTTATTAAGAAACATAACTTGCATACAGACTCTGTTTCTTTTTAGGATACAGGCAAATGCATAATTTTAAAATTATTAATTTAAAAAGGAAAAATAATTGTACCAAAAACTCATGGAGAACTATGATTAAAAAAATTTCAAATGAACTCAAAAATGTATTAATTACATAATTATTATGAAAATCACAAACTCATTCGTCCATGCTAACATGAAGTATTCTAGCTTTCAGCATACGCTTATCAATTACGTTTCTACTTATATAAAAATGTATCAAAAATACTAAAGAATCCTAATTATAATAATTATTGAAAAATTATCAAAGATTATAATCGTAACTAATAAATAATTAGCTAATAAATAATTTAGTATACTGCACTTACGTTGTTAGACGACTTCTTGCTCTTGATGCTCCAACTTCATCTGGAGTAGTTTGACCACTAGCACTAGCAGATAAGGCTGGGCTTGCAGAATCCTGTCTATTCCCAGCATCATCAAGCATGATTAATTGAGTTTGCCTCACAAACATTCCATGATTGTCAGGACACTGTTACAAATGCAGAAAGAAAATTGTTAGACTTTGGGTATTCAAATAATGAGTATGCGAAATATTAATAAAGGGACCTGAATAAATTTGAATTTTAAATATGTGACTGCTTTTTGAGAACCAAAAAATATTAATGAAATTCATTGACAAAAATTTAAGAAATTAATTGGCTTACCAAGTAAGCAAAATCAATAATTACAATATTGAAGAGAAAGTTGGTTTTTTACTGTCAAGTTCTTACATAGGCAATTAGTTTCATTCAATTAGTCCTGTTACACTACCTTAAAATAAAACTGCCCTTTGATGGTGCCATTATTTCTCCCTTTTGGCTCATCAAGAATGACACCAATCCACTTGCCTGCAGCAAAAGCTGGATGACCAACATAGGCGATAACGCCCTGGCAATCCTTGCCAGCAATTTCAACCCTCTGGCCGATTTTCACCGACATCTTTACTCGACTACACTATTTTAGAAGACACTATAAATGTTTATACTCTTTTTATCAACTTTTCTGATGAAGTTCTGACATCGCCTGCTAGGAACTGACGTACATCATGCATACAAAAACATTGACAAGTTATGTGTGTAAACAGGGTTATGTTTTTCGCGTACTGTTGGCAATGAAGATTGCACGTTATCTGATAGTATCCAATTTTTTCTAAAGTCGAGTCGTAATAATAATAAAATGTAATAATAATTACAATTACAATGATAGTAATAGCGTCTGTTAAAGATGTTAAATAAAAAAATAATAAAAGATAAATCAAAGTTAAGTTTTTTTTTTTTAAATTAAAATCATCGATCATAGCTTCTTTTTATATATCAAAAATAAGAAAAAATAAGACTAATTCCTTTTGTCATTTTATGTAGGAAAAATTTGGGTAGATGCTGGGTCCCAATTCATAGATATTGTGTGACACGAATATTTCATTAAAAAATTTATTTCATCTAATTATATTATGATATTTCATTTTATTATAAAATCTATTCTAAAATTTAATAAACATAATACAGTGTCGATGAACTTATTTTTTTGCTTTCTTGTCCTTGACTTTGGTAACATCATCTGGATTTTCAGATGCATCCTTGACACGTTTTGCTCTGATGCCAACAAGACGAGCGTCGGCTCTGGCAACTCTCAATGCAACGTAAGCATTGAATTTCTTTTCATCTTCAGTGATGACTCGGGCCATTGATTTGGCGGATGGAGCCTTAACACCCTCTGGCATCACTTTGCCCTTAATTTGAGTTACAGCTTGTGACTGTTCAGTCTCTCCCTTCTTGATCTGAAAAACATGAAATTGTTGGTTTTAGAAAATATCCCTTGGCAATTACTTTCATAAACATGAATAACCACATGACAAATAGATTAAAATATTTTGTATTTTTAGATGTTAATTCAAAGTTTAATTAAAAACAAAGAAGAGACTTTTGCAACATACCTTTTTGGGATTCAGAGGGAACAAAATAAGTCTTGTCTTATATTCCTTTAGCCTTTGGACATTTCGTTGAAGGCTTTCAATTGACTTGTTCCTTCTGCGGGGATCGACAGCGATGCCAATGGTCTGGGCATAGCGTTTGTTGAGCCCACTAGCTTTAAGTTCAGCGAGGGTGAATCCTCTACCTTCCCTGACCTTCTTGTGGTAACGCTGGGTTGGGCAGTGTACTGATGGTCTGAAAGCCTGAACTGGCCTGCAAGAGTAGTTTATATGATTAGTATCATGAATGCCAAAAACACATAATTGGAAGAAGTTTGGAATACAAAATAACTGATAACTTACCTTGGGGCAACAGAGCGTGCTTTCTTGATGCGATTGGTCCTTCTGCGGATTTTTCGCATGGGCTGGTTGAACCAGGTGCGGACATACCGCTGCCAGTCCTTATGGAAATGCCCATTGGGCACCATATTATTTCCCTTGCCCATGATGAGCTGTTACAATGGAAAAACAAAAGATCTGAATTAATTTTGATTAAGTTAATACACAAAGATAATTTCTACAGATAGTTATTTTTATTCAATTGTTTTTATTGTTGTCAAGTTAATTGTTACAGTTGCTTAATCGATATTGAAACCGTTAAAACAAATACACTCGTGTAACTAGTTTATTTTACGGTACTCTAATATCTTATAATGAAAACAAGTTGCACTCTGTTAAAGTTTGCAATTTCAACAAATTTCTTTGATAAAATTAATTTAAATAATTGATATAAATAATTATTAATATAAATAAACAAATCAAACTTACATATTAGTCTCTTCAGTGTACTAAAAAAAAATAAAAACGACAGAGGTTAGAAACTCGGTCAGGTTCTCCACCGGCCACGCTTACTTTCGACTGTAATTGCTGCCACCACAGTTCACATGGCATGCCAATGGCGCGCAACCAGTCTTCGATTTAAACTTCCTTGTTCATTACACTATGAAGATTAAAAAGTTATTGAAAATTTTGTAAATAATCAATTAATTGAGCATTTTTTTTACAAAGTAAGCGTCTCTCTGACAGTTCTCATTTAGTTCGTAATCAGAGCAAGCTTTTTTTATATTTTACACTTACGACGTCCAAGTGGGTAAAATGAATCGCGATTTTGTAAATAAAAATCAAAAATAAAAAATAAATTTTTTTACTCGAGAACTGATCATTTTGAAAGTTATCGACATAAATTTTCCCAATTTTTTGCAATAATTAACAAAAATATCGAGTGTTCTCTATCTTCAAATGTTATTTAATATTTAAAGATTGTATACAAATCAATAAGCGTATATTTGTAAACATTTACAAAATCAATAAACAAATGCATTTTTTAAGTTTTTAAAAATATTCTTTATTACATTTTTCGAGAAAGCAAAAAAACATTAAAAAAATTTTATGCATTTCACATTATTTCCATAGACATTTGATTATACTGACGTCTAATGAAATAATAAAAACGTGTACACTATAAAACCATATTTTTTTACTTTAATTATCAAGCATCATACACAATTGGGTGTTTTATACATCGGCTCAAACAATAATTTATTTTATATTTTTATGCTATGTGATGCTTCATCACAATTATGTTAATGATTATGAAAATTATCGTATACAATGTCATTATTCGTTTGACTTAATTTGTTTTTTTTTACAATTTGCACTCGTTTAATTACGAATGCATTTCAGCCTTTACATTACTTGTTTGAGTAGATGTAGAGGCAATTTTAGGAACTGTGAATACCTGCGATTTTTACTCTTAATGGTGTTAGAATAATGGATTTACGCAGGCTATAAAAAGGCACGAAACCCGCGAAACACGAGCTTCTTCGATGTAGCGAAAAATGCTTGATAATTGGCGCTTTTCACTGTATGTTTCGCATTCTTGCATTGCTACATAATTTTTCCTTTGTCGTGTCAATTTCAAGTATTCTTACAATTATCGGTTAAGATGATATCGTGACTGCATGTAAAAATATTTCTGTTAATCTCGTGCGATTGTTACAAATGGATATAGATGCAATATTGTCATGAAATTATACAGGGAGTATACATAATGAAATGATAAAGGAAAAAAATGAAATAAAAACGTAATGTAATCGTTGAAATTATTTATTTAAACTTGGCAAGTTCAAACGCTTACATGCTAATGAAAATGAGAGGATGAAAAATAGAATTGAGGATATTAACACAATGATAGATGTAATACGAATCAACAGGTGAAAACAAAATTTTGCAAGAGTAAAGAATAGAGTTACTTGCCAATTTCAGTACAATAATAATACATAAGTACATAAATTTACGTAATAAACTAGAAAGCACCTTAAATTTTCAATTATAACAGTTTAGATCTAAATTATTTGACTTTGTGAAACTTGAACTCGTTTTCGTAATTATTGTTGGATATTACGCATTTGCTTGCTCCATGACTTTACGATATGCATTGTAATTTTCGACAAGAAGTAAGAGTACAATAGCTTGCTATTTGATTTGATGCTGCATTTGCTTTGCAGTTTCTTCTTTACAAGTTAATTCAAAAATAAATTCTTATAAAAACGGCATTTTAAGAAATTGGTCGGTGCACAGTCAACAGATTGAATAATCTTAAATTTAGCTTTTCAATGCTCGTAGATTGCACATTAATAGAACGAAAACGACTCAAGTACACAATTAACAGTTTGATATCGTGTGTGTAAGTCGGCGTGTTGCCGAAATATTCGATATTTTGAATGTAACAATAATAATTAAAAGTGCTCGGAATCGCCAATTGATAATAGAAAAACTGTACTCTCACGATCTTAACATGAATTACTTAAGTTAGCCCTGTTTAGTTTTTGTCTTTAAACTATAGGTATATCTACAATATAAATACAATATGAGTTTTTTTCTACTCCTCTTATAATCGCGTGGCATTTGAGATTCAATTCTTTCCCATAATCTTATAAGTACGATACAAATATCTCTATAACGTGCAATGGCAAATGCATTTCCGATATCTTTTGCTTACTCGCTTTTTCAGATTTTTTATCTGTACATTTTCGTAGATTCCAACATTAAATAATAAGATATAAATCTACAATCAAGAATTTTTTACGGCACATGACGCTGGACAAAAATGACTTCTGCTTACAGTAAGATTAATGAGAAATTAATACTTCCGCTCGCACGCGTACATAAAAGACGAGTATAAGTACATCAGCTTGCGAAATGGTATAATAAAAAAAAAATAAAAATAAATATTTTCATTAAATCGCAACATGTATATTTACCGAACGCAAGAAAAACTTATCGGCAGTGAGATTTCTATTACGTTTTATATGTTATTTCATTATATTTAATTACTTAAATAATTACAATTACGATAATTATTATAATCGTATTCATCATTAATTTAATTTTTTAAGTTCTTTTTAAGCAATTAATAATTTCAATCATACTCAGACACACAAAAATTTTAAAATTATTTTTGGCTTTAGAAAAAAAAGTAGAAGAAAAATTTTATAAAGAATTCGTGCATAAACCCGATAAATAGATACAATGAAATTAAAAATTCGTCATGCGAATAAATTCATTACATACACATACTTTTTCCGTCAAATATCTTTTAAATTCGCTTACGTTTAATGATCATTCATACAAAATAGTCATGTTAAAAAGACGCAGAACAAATGATGAAATGGATAACTGACAAGTATGGCTATCCTTTTTCTGTATGTTGTTATAAGTGGCTCGCTTTATAAAATAATAATCATCATTTAACAGACTTGAAAAAAACCGTATACATTTTTCCCCATGAATGGTATTTCATGCGCGAACGCAAGCAAAACTGTTGCCCGCAGCAGTATAAAAAGAAAAACTTGTAACAAACCAACAAATCAACAATTAACACGTAAATGACAAAAAATAGAGTTATGTATGTATTATGTTCATTAATCTGTTAAAAACGCTTCGCGGCAAGCGTGTGGTAAAATATTGGTATGAATCATATAAGATACTCATCAGAGTATCACCTGTTTTATTCAATAGGTATATAGTAGTTAGGTAGTAGTAATAATATAAATATTATAGTATCACGGCCTGGATGCTTTTGTAGTTTTTTTTTGTAGTTTGCTTCATAATCGCTATCAAGAGTATTTATCTATTGATTGTGTATGCATTCGATTATGAACAGAGAGTAAAAAACAAAAAAACAAAATATTCATCGTCACAAGTTGAAACCGGCACGAAAGCTCCCATGTAGGCGTCTATTTATCTTGGTGCCTTTTTTGCTGTCTACGTACGCTTTACAACAGATATACATTTTTATAGGCAAATACACATTTAATTAACAACGATCTTTGTGAGAAAGATTAGATCATGGATTTGACTGCTGCTCGATTTGATCGAGGGACGGATTACAACAAAGGCAGTAAGATAAGAAAAATCTGCAAGTGAGATTGGAGCTTTCTGCGGTCGAAGAACTTGATCGACTTTGGCTTTTCTAACAACTATTGCAATACTGTTATTTTGTTATTTGTATTATTGTTTGATAAAAGTGACTATTGTCGACTATTTTCGGGTTCATATTATATTTCAATATTTTACCAAGTTACAACGCAATTTACATAAGGGCGACAAGCGAGAGACGACGGGCAACTCATTTTTTTCCTCATTTTGTTCAGGTATACACATTGTCTTTTATATACAATCGAGCATGCATGTGTACAAAGTTACGCGTTTTTCGCGGTAAAAATACATTCTCTGTATAAATATAAATATGCGTGAAATATTCCAATGGGCGGCTTATATCATCGCAGATTAGGATATGTTAACTTATCTCTGTTATAATGCTTGTATAAATAGAGCTCTATTATTTTTATATAGTAATTATTGTAAATACTGTGGTAAAAAATTATGATATTTGTGTATCGTTAGTAGGCTGACTCGGCGGATGTGACTCTGTTGCGCTGTTAAATGTTATCAAATATAAATATATATTTACATTATGTCGTCTTCATCGTATGATTGCGGTAAAAGGATAGAATCTGATTCTTTGTGAGCTCTAAAAGCTCAGATGAAAGTTAAATATAACTACAATTATGCTCGACGTCGTCTCTAACTCGTCAGCAGTAGCCTGCGACGGCTCTTTAAACCGTTCGTATTATAATACAATTTTTATTAATAGATATAAATTCATTTTAAAGTATTCCCTTGATCCGCGGCTATTTTATTATAGTACAATTAATATTGTAAGAGATACAGTAAATGTGTAGTAATTTCGTGGTTGAGTCTTTGTACCAACGAGATCCTCATTAAAAATTCTCACATGTCTATCGTTTTTCAGATCTGCATTACTTTTTTTGTGAAAAATTGATTTTCATTGTTCGACTCGTTCTAACGAGTATATGGCACGGTAAAGGTATCTCCACGCGATCATTCACACATTTTTTGTTCGATTTCAATAATTTAATGGGCATACATTAATGCCTGTTCCCAAATCCTCTCGATCAGCTATATTGAAAAGCTTAAATTTATAACTTATGCACATTAAAATAATTCATAATTGCACTCGTTCACTTGCAATATATTTTTCATTTCGTAAGTCAACTTTCAATCATTCAAAAATCTTATACGAATTCGTTGAATTTAATTATATCATCATACTTATTTATGATTCATTATTCAAATAATCAGATCCAAATATTAGTTAAACTATATCTTACACGCAACTATATTACATATTTTTTTAAATCAATGCATTGAATCGTTCAGAACTAAATTTTAATTGTATATAAATTCTTTTTTGACCTCTGATATTTATAATATTTTTGAGATTGATCAAGTTTGTACTTTTTAACGATTAATCGTTCGTTTTCACCGGTAAACCTGTAGGTTTGACATTTCATTATCATTAATCGTTCAGAAAATATTTATATACTATTTAGAGAGCATCAAGGCAAGAAGTGGTTTCATTATGAATTTCTTGGAGCCATTCAAGTTTATGACCACAAAATATTTAGTTCCATTGAAAAAACAGCAAATTATTTTACGACGAGAAGTCTTTCGTTTTTTTTTTTGCAATATAGATATTTTTAAGAATGAAAATTACGATTCATTGCTTAAAAATTTAATCAAAGTCTTTTTTAAAATGATTAGTAAACTTCGATAACGCGTCAGTTTAAAAAAAAAATATCCAAGACCGGTTGATAAACAGCCGATGTTTGAATGCATAAAATATATTTTTTAAATCTCTTTCATCACAACTCACTCTAAATATTCTTAAAATATTATCGGTTTCATTCCTGTAGTATTATGATAACGTTCACTAGCATACATAAACCTTACTTATTGAAAGTAAACTACATTCACTCGTGCACACATGCAAGTTCAAACATCTTCATTTCGTATGGCATTACTCGAGAAACCTGAATTATTTTGTTAGTCTCTTTCTCCATTGGTGCGGCGGCAGTTTCAAGTTAGCTCGAGGATATAGCGCTCTTTCTCAGCTTTAATTTTCCGTTTCAATTTGTTGCTGCCGTCGGCAAGCTGTTTTTTGATAATTGAAAGCTAATGGGATAACCGATCTCGTACATTTACGAGAATATTTGATATTCATGTGCGCGCGTGCGCGCGCGATAGTGTGTGGTGCAATCGGCCGATGCAATCGAGCTCGGCGGCTTTTTTTTTATTCGGGTTGAGCGGTATCAGGCTCAAGTTCATCGCTAAAAGTGTCATCCTCACATACCGACGAATCTCGTTCGTTATTTTTCGACGTCGACGGCGCAGAATGAGACGGCGATTCGGCGGCGGCATGTGCCATCATCACCGACGAGCCGTAGGCGCTGTTGGCTAACTTACGCAAGGCGCTCATCTGGAGGGCCTTCGTTTGAGCCGTGTAAGCCGCCACCTGCTCCGGGCCCAGCTGACCGAGTGCGGACAAGCTCGAGTTATCGGCCAAGAGCTGCAGGAACGACTCGACGATCGGATTCGAGCCGTTCGGTTGGCCTTGCAGGCTCGACAGCGGATTAAAGGCGGCCAGTCCCGCTGGTAATTGCGACATGGACGGTGGCAGACAACCGTTGCTGGCACTCGCGGAAGACACCGCGCCGTGCTGAGGCGTCTGATGCAGTCCGTTCTGCGTGTAATTGAACTTGTTCAAGATGCTGTTGGGCGTGGACGTGGCATAACTGCGGGGGGGGGAAAGAGAAACGAAAAATTACACGAAACGTTCGGGTCGAGGGAAAAGAATTTCTCTCTCGGTGACTAGGTGAATTTCACTTACCGGTTGGTCACGCCCATCGTTAAATCTTGAGGGTCGTCGGCGTTCATTTCCCCGTCGTCGTCGTCTATCGACTGCGTGTCGTATCGTCGCCGTCCCAAGGAAGAGGAGGAGGTGGCGCCTCCCCCGCCAGCGCCGCCGCCTCCGCCGCCGTTCGTCGGACTGGCTCTCGCGCGCAGCTCGTTGATGTCGACGATGTGGCCGGCCTTGGCGAAGAGGCGCACCGCCAGCTCGGGATCGAAGGGCGCCGGCATGGGCACCACCGGCAGGTCCTTGGTGCTGATGCCGCGATGCTGCCGAGACATGTGCGAGTGCAGAGAGTTCCTGGACTTGGCGATGGTGCCGCAGAGCACGCAGCGATAGCCCGGGCAGATGGTGTGCTTGTCCTCCATGTGGGTGCGCAGCGTGTGCGCCGATCGATAGACCTTGCCGCACTTGGGGCACGGCCGGGGATCGGTAGCGCGTATGCGAGGATGTTGCTCTCCGTTGCGTCCTATTACTGCAAGAGAAAAACGAGACACGAATGAAATTTAATCGACGATCGTTGGGGGGGAGGGAATGTCTTTCTGGAATATATGTCTAATCTACGATAGAGTTAACTGTAAGAATTGTTCAAACCCGCAGAGCAGCTGCATGGCGATGTTAGTATTAAGCCCAGACTGCATGTATCCTCTCGTGCAGAGAAACGTAAATGTTACGTTGAGAAGGAAAATAGCGCTAGAGGCTAATGGATTTTTTTTCATTTTATTAATTTTTTTTTTATTTTCTATAAAGCATGCATTTGGGTCAATCAAAAAGTGACGAACTTTCAGTTTTTAGATACCTATTTTTTTTTATTATACAAAGCATTATTGAAATAATTACAATTTCATATAACTCTGGCGTCGATAATTCTTATCGTACTCTTTGCGCGTTTGTTTTTTAATATGACTTTACTATTTTGTTTCCCTTAATATATTCTGCTCTTTTAGATTTCTAAAATAAAGCACCACAATTCGCTCTCTATAGAATATAACTTGTGTTTTTTTTTTCATATGCATACTGTTTTGTCATTTGCTACCGTAACGCGTACATTATAGTTTGATTGCGAAGATTAATCGTGTGTAGATTATATTCGAAAATAGACCTTTTTTTTTGTTACTCTGGCGCCTCTTTATTTTTTCCGGTATCGGAGACAACACAACACGGATGCGCGCCAATATCTTCGAATATATATATCATTCGCTTCGAGTACACCACTGTATCATACTCATTTTCAACGCGTGTCGCGCGCGCGCGCGAAAAGTACAAAACAAAAAAAAAACAAAAAAAATAATTTCCTTCGACGCAACACGTATACGCGCGGATTATGAACGGGAGCTCGTTGCGCGCCTGTTACGAGGGCACACACGCAGACACACGGGTCTACGCGTTTTGGTGCGTTATTTTTGGTATATCAGACCCTTTGCTTACACATTAGGCGACGCGCGTTGAAATAACAAATGCCAAACATTTTTATATTTTTATACATTGTATGTACACACACACACACACACACACACACACACACACACACACACGAGTCATTCAACACACGGCGTTTAAAACATTTTTTATAACTCATTTATAATGAACTTACTTGTCTAATTTCTACAATTATAGTAACTTTTCTCCTGTCTTTCACGCACACGTATGTACAAACTTTTTCTCATTCACTCAGGGACATATTTTTTTGTTTGTAAATTTTGCCAAAATACTGACCAATGATCGGGGGGGAATTTTTAGTAAAAAAATAAAAATTAATCTTATTACAAAAAAACTAAATCACATCTACAAAGTATTACAATCGTAATACATTTTACGTTTTCAAGCTCACACATATATATGATTGTTGAATTTAAAGTTAAACGTAGAAAATCCTCAAAAAACAAGTGTCGCGCGCGTGTCTCACTCACTTTATTTTTCTCACAATGAATATCGCAGTCTCGTAAAATAATTCATCTATATTTATAAATTTATTTTTCATTTATATATATCTATAATTCGCTCGTTTTCATAATATATAGTATTTCTATATAAATTAAGAGTGATTACTCCATTATACGCGATATAATAATCTAGGAATCTCTAAGTTTTATTTTTTTTTTTTATAAAGCTAATTTTGTAGCGTAAGGCTGGCTTACTCAGCTTCGAGGAACATTGTTTTGCTTTCTTTCCCAACTTTTTCTTCGTCTTTCTCTCGCCCGATTATTAATCGTCGCAAACGTTATTTTTCATTCGTTCTCTCCCTTAACTACTCTTACATATTGAATATACATTTTCATCGTTTTTTTTTTTTTTTTAATATTTTATTTTAGGCATGCAATGGATCGCGTTCTACTTCTTACAATCTCTATAGAGTATCTATTGTACGATATTTTTATTTATACGATATATTTTTCGCGCGTGTCCGCTGCAAAGTTGAAAATATACGAGGTATTTGCTTTTTTTCGGGAGGGGGGGGGACTTTTATCTCTCTTTAGCCTATAACTTAGCTCGCTAGGTATTGTGTACAGCGCTTCGATCGCTAATAATTTACATGTGCGCGTAAGTTTATTGCATCGTGGCCACGATGGTTGCTGTATTTATTTTTTTTTTTGCTTGTTGTTGTCGTATATACTCACGTGAACATGTTCCGGGGCGGGGGTAGCAAGTTTCGAAGGAAGGAAGCCGCGCGCCAACGCGTGTCGCGTTCGCGACGAAATAATAACAAACGTAATCGGGTGCGTCCTTTCAGCGATTCGGTCGACGCAGAAAGAGTATGCATTATTGTGTGTTTGTAATGCGTGTATCAGAGACTACCTCTACGATAGCAATAAGTACACGTAAATGTAATAATCGAGTATAATCGGTATGTCACTAGCCGCTCGCAAGAGCATAAATAATATAATCAATATTGTATATATATATTGTATTTGTGTTCTGCGTTTTACGTGTATAAGTATAGACTATATATAATTATATAAATGTCATACAATTTTTATACATACAAGGATAAATAGATAGTTTACATAACATATATCACAGCAAAGCCGGAGACATAATAGTGATTATAGGAGGCGTCGTCGCTCGTCTCTTTTATAAGACAAATATATAAGAAAGAAAAAGAATGTCGACGTCGCGATGTCGTCGTTACATATATACGAGAGGTATCTATAGGTGGTAAGCGGCATATCGATAGTCCTTTAGGCCGATACAAGAGATTATCGTCATCAGACGTAGGTCCATCTGAGAGTCTTGATCTGGTCCCACTGGAGCGGGTGCTTGAGGCGCATGTGATTGCGCACGCTATTGGGATGGGAGAAGGTCTTGGCGCAGGAGGCGACCGGACACATGGGCGAGTCGCGGGGATAGTGCTGGTCCAGGTGCGCCCTCATGTCGCCTATGTCGGGGGTCACCCTAGAGCAGAGAGGACAAGCGAAACCTGCGGACGATCTTGGCTGCTGCTGCTGACCATAACGTTGCTGCTGTTGACTCTGATGTTGAAGTTGTTGGCGCTGCTGCTGCTGCTGCTGGTGTTGGCGCAGCAGCCTCGTCATGGCGTGCAGCTGCTGCTGCTGCTGTTGACTGCTGTGGGGGTGGTGGTAGGCCGCGTGGTTGGCAGAAACAGCAGCAGCGGCATGAGCAGCAGCGGTCTCACTGGGCTCGTCGTACTTCTGATCTGCAACCACCACCATACCACAATGTTACACACCTCCAACGACACAAGCAGCCCGATTTTTGTTTGTTTCTCTCTCTCTCGAAATCTCTCGATATCTCTCTCAACCTCTCAACTCTAACTATTTATTTATCTATATGTCTCTTCGTATCTCTCTCTTTCTCTCGCTCTCTTTCTCTCTTTTCAAGTGTGTTATTAAACTGTGTGTGTGTTTTATGTATGTGTACGTGTTGAGTGATTGTGAGGATGAAGATGGTGCAAAAGGCTATGATGAGGTCAATCAATCAACAACAACAACAACAACGTAAGAAGCGAAAGAAGCGATGGTGGTGGCGGGGACCGAACCTCGTCCGTCACGAGTCAGCCCGATAGCGCGGGGGGGTGGTGGTCACGATCGCGGAGGGAATCGTACGAGTAACGTCGACTCAGCGCGTCGGGTGGGGCTGCTGCTGCTGCTGGCCACCACCGCCACCGCCACCGGCCAGACTGGGCCTCTGGTGGATGCCGTGGGCCTGCAGCTGGTGATTGATGAGGTAGTGCTTGGTCTTGCAGCGCTTGCCGCACACGTTGCACTGGGGCCAGGTGTCGGGCGGCGGCCAGTTCGAGTGTACGTTTTTCACGTGCTGGCGCAGATTCGAGGGCGAGGAGTAGCTGCGCCCGCAGTAGCGGCACACGGGCCTCAGCTCCTCGGCGACGTTGTTGCTAGCTTGTTGCGAGCAGTGCTGCTGCTGCTGCTGCTGCTGCTGTCGACCCACGGCAGCGGCTGCCGTGGCGCTGCTCAGGGCGCTGTAAAGACGGGCGAAATTCTCCACAGCCGTCGACGACGACGACTGCGACGTCCGGCGGTGGTGATGGAGCTGCTGATGCTGACTGTCCTTGTTGCTGACACCGATGGCCATTGACGCCGGCAAGGACCCTACAACCAGGCAACAACCAGTGCCACAGCTCAGAGCTTTTGTTTTTTTTGCAAGGAGACATTTTTCGCTTCGCGATCATCGTCGTCAGAGCCCTGCAGCTTTTTTTTTTACTTTTTTATTTTTTTTATTTATTTTTTTTTTATTTTTCTGCAAACAACGCGCGTGCAGCATCTCTCCCGCCATTGCTCGCGCGCAGACAATTCAACTGGCTACTCAGGCATGCATATAAATCGTTTTTAACTTTTTTTCAGCCGATTTTTTTTGTTTTCACTACTTTATTTTTTTGGTCTTTGCTTAATTTGAAACTATATCACACTCTCGTATCGCTCTCGTAGCAGGGCGTGCCCGATTGCAGGATATACACGTATATGTGTGTATTTAACGTTTGTGTGTAATTGTGGTGGTGGTGGTGGTGGTGCGTAAGTCATTGGTTAAATTCTCCACGGGGGGACAACAGCACCGTTCCGCACGCGTGTGTGCGTGTCTATGTGCGTTCATACCGGAAGAAATCCTACTCTTTCTCTCTTTTCGTCTATCTATGGTGTATCTGTCTCTTTCCCTCTCATTCTCTCTCTCTTTCTCATCCTTTCCCATCTCTTTGCCCATCGAGCAATGAAGGAAGGTATCTAAGCAGCGCAACGGGTATTGATCCATCGGCCTCGCACACGCGCTCGCTCCTTCTTTCTCTTCGTTATATGACTATCATTCCTGCGAATCTCCAGAGCGCGCGCCCGCCGCCGACGCCTCACACCGCCGCCGACGCCTCACACCGCCACCGCCAACGCCGCTGCCGCCGCCGCCTCGCCCATTTCCACCAAGAGCCGAGACTTGCCTTAGTGCTTTGCCAACCAACCCCCTTTTACAATCGCCTTTCGCTCCCTTTTTTTCTAGTTTTTTTTTTTCCTTTTTTTTTTGCTTCTTTTGCACGTCTACGTACGTGTCTGGTGGTACGCACCCGTATATGCACGACTCGAGACACGAGCTTTTTTTTCACGCATTCGTCACGCGATCTCTTTGGCTTGATATTTATTTATGACGGTCTCGAACTGAGATTTATATGTGTGCGTTTTCAGCTCTAATCGAAGATATTATGCGCTCGTCTTTTTGTTTCTATAGCCTACACAATGCATACAACGATTTCCCATTATGACAGATGCGTCCTTTCAATTAATCGGAAAGTCTGAAATTCGCCAACCACTTGGATTCGATCGCTGTGAACTTGTGCGTGCAGCAAGCATTGATTAAAGCCAATAGGGAGATTCGAGAGCGTCGTACAGATCGAAAGTATAATTGAGTCTTAAAAAATATAGACTGTACTTTCAGAGAAAGAGAGAAAAAAAGCAAAAAATCCAAGCTCGATTGTAGCTCTGCGCGTTGCTGCAGTATAAAGTTTGTGCTCGCGGCCTTCACGGCCCAATAAGCTCGATTATTATTATCTTTCTCCGCCAAAGAAGCTATCGTTTATACGTATTTTTCTTGTCTGCCTTTTTTTTCGATTAAAAGCGAGCTAAAAAATTGTTGGCCGAATTCAGCAGCAGCAACAGCAGCAGCAGCGAGAGAGAGCACATAAATCATATCGTGATAAATATGCAAATAATCGTTAGCTCAGGGTGGGCCTTCGAACCCTTCTTAAAATATGCCCGACTCGTTTGCGGGTGTAGTAGTAGCACTTCGCAAAAGGGGGTAGATAGGCGCGCGCGCGTACACATGCGAGGCGGCGATCGCGTCTGGTGCTTCTCGATATTTCAACTCGAAACGTGAAATACATCGCAGCTTACAAAAAGATGCGGTATATAGGTACGTAGGGTAAAAAAGAAGCACGAGCAAAAATTATGTATGAAACGTATTGCGAAAGAGAAAGTGAAGGATAGATACGAGAGACAGAGAGGGAGAGCAAAACTCATCCGAATCAATATCAAACATATTTTCTCTTATTTCCTTCTGCCGGAGGCAAAGGAGGCAAGGGTGGCTGGCTGCGCACATGTGTCGAAATTCTCGATATGTACAACGTACGCAGCGGTGCAGAGGCGAAATAAAGTAAAAAAAAAATAAAAAAAAGGGAGAAACGAATCGAATCGTAAGTGCGAAAGCTCGCTCCTGCGTTGGTGGCACTGTGCAAAATGGAGAAAAAAGACGGACGAGCGAGTCGTGGGGTTGCGCGTCTCTGCGACTGGACTCGCAAGAGTTCAAGTGAAATTTCCACAGAAGAATATTACGTATTCTCAAATGCGAAAGAGGCTTATTTTCTCTCTCTCTCTCGTTCGCGCGCGCACCAGCCCACCCGAGCTAGCAGATAGTATAAGAGAGGGGCCGAGGACGGCGTAAGGAGCCAACGACCCCTTTCATCCACGAGCGAACTGATCTTATTTCCGTGTGTCACCCGCAAAAGAGAAAATCTCGACGAGTCTCCATCTCTCCTCTCTCTCTCTGACTTTCGACCCTCTGCTCTCTGTGTGGGTTATAATGGACGCCGGGAGAATCGCCTTACCTCGCGCGCAGGGCTATCCAGAGACGGACGAAAAGTCATCGCAAGCCCCATGCGTGCGCCGAACGTTTACAATTTAAGAGTCGTACAACGAGAAGAATAAATTACATCGAAATTCGCTGGAAAAAAAAAAATGACTCGGTATGGTACAATAAAAATCTGTTCGGCGCGTCACCTGCTCAAGTATTTTTCCGATCCTTTTGATCGCGTTTTTTTTTACTACCGCGCTGATGCTCGACTCGTGCTCAGAAACATTTACACGAAGGCAGAGCGTAATCGCCCCGCGCGCTACCGATTTACACGGATTTAGCATGATCATTATTCTCCTCGTCCCCGAGCTCGTTGATTTTTATTATTGTTTCGTCGCGTTCTTTTTTTTCCAAAAAAGACGCGGAAATTTTCCGGGGATTTATCGACGCGCGACAAACGGGACACACACGCGCACACACACACAATGGCAGTCGGGCGGTATTTACGCGCAGCCAGACGTGATTAATCCTCGCTCCAAGAGATTCCGGGCTGTATGTTTGCTCGTTGCTCGGACAGCGGTTGTGTGCGTGTGGCTATAACGTAAGCTCGTCGTCGTGCACAGGGCCCTGTTTACGCAGTTCGAACTACAGAGCTCGTGGGCTCGAACTAGGCGCTCTCTCGTAGGCGTGTGTGTGTGTGTGTGTGTGTGCGGTGCATACAATACTGCACACACGCGTCGTATACCGTGCGCGTGCGAGTACCAGCTGAGCAACTATTTATAAGCTATTGCTTTTGTCACGCCGTCCTCTATACGTCGGCCGGTTGTCTCGCATTCGAGCCTTTTACTGTCTTATCTGTCGTTGCGAATTTCAGCTGCATATACACATATATTTACTGATTTCGTTGAAAACGAATAAAGTCACTTTTTCCAACTCTTTTTTTTTATTCGCCGGATCTGGTCGTACTCAAAGTATTGAAAAAAAAAGAAGAAGAGGCAATTTTAACGCGCGTTAGATCGTATCCCTTGGCAAAGTTAAAAGGCCAGGCAAAGAGAAGCAAAGTTAAAGTAAAGTAAAAAAAAAAGTAACTGGCTTTTCGGTCGAGAATCGCACACGGGCGCGCGCACGAAGGGGGCTGCTGAATTCGCGCGATGAGCGCAATCTACCAAGGGGCGGATGCCTTACAAGCGGTATCAGCATCACTAGTAGTATAGTAGTAGGGAACACAACGATCGCTCGTCTATGTGTGTGTATGCGAATATGCTGCTGTACATATATAGTCGTGCATGTGTGTGTGGTGAAATAATCTTCGGTTAGAGCGCACAGCACACAGTGAATTCCGTGTGTGCGCGACGGCGGCGGCGGCGGTAGCACATAGAGAGAGGGGGAGGGGCGCGAGCACGTACAACACACACACACACGGATACGATGGTGCGTGGCATGCGGAGAGAAATCTCCGAGCAGCAGCAGCAGCAAAGAGGAGTAGTACGTACGGTTCGAGAGGGGGCGCGAAATCTTATTCTCTCTTCCGGTAAATTGTTAGAGGCTGGTGGTGGGGAAGCTGAGAGAGAACTGATATTGAGTGAGCGAGAGACAGAGAGAGAGAGAGAGAGAGAGATGAGAAAGGAGGAAAAGAATGAGAGAAGAGACCGAAGAAAAAGTACGATAGCGAACTTTACAGAGTTATCAGTCGCGCGGAGCGTCGAGTAGCAGTAGTAGTAGTAGTAGTAGTAGTAGTAGTACAGAGAGAGCAGTGTGCTGCTGCCACTGCCGATGGAAAAGGAAGGGGTGTCTTCTTCGCCCAACACACGGTGGGCGTTTGTGTGTGCGTGTAGGTGCGAGCGCGGGGAGGTCTTAAGGCGTTGTTTGTTGAATCATAGAGTGACTGCGCGCCCGACAGAGAGAGAGAGAGAGAGAGAGAGAGAGAGATCAATACGCGCGAGTTTGCTCTCTCTCTCTCTGTCTAACTCCGCTTGTCTCTCTGCGCGCCACTTTCGCGCATCTATAATATCACGCTTATATAGACACACAGCATACAGTCAGGCGCGCACAGCCAGCGCAGTGCTAGGCGCGCAGTACGTACATACGGCACATGCATGCACTTATACACACACAAATATATGAATCGTATAATGCGACACAGTCGCGACCGATGCCTGCGCTGCTTATACTTTACTTATATTCGCAGTGGGCGGGCGACGACGACTCCTATATGTAATATATACAGGCTATGCTACACAAACGCACGTCACTCTCTCTCTCCGAGTGTGTACATAGACGCGCGCAATTTATCGTATATAATCAGTAGTAGCGGTAGTAGTAGTAGTTGGCCGAGCTAAAATCGCGAGAGAGAGAGGGAGCGAAAATCAGCGCTCGCTCAGCCGTATCAGTGGTGCTTGTCCTCGAGGGCGCTGCCGCTGGAGCTGCTCCACCTTTCGGGCAGAGCTTGATGCTGCTGCAGCTGCTGCTGCTGCTGCTGCTGCTGTTGAGAAGTCGATTGCTGCTGATAGACCGCAGCCACCGTGGGCAGAGCTTGAGCTTGCACGAGGCTCGGCTGATAGACCGGATAACTTTTGCGCTTCCTGATGCCGTGCATCGACAGCAGGTGTATCTGCAAATACTGCTTGGTCTTGAACTGCTTGCCGCACACGTGGCAGGACACGTACTCGGTCTGGATCGTGTGCACGTTCACGATGTGCTGCTTCAGATTCGAATTGTTCGAGTATATCTTGCCGCACTCCGGGCACTTGGGCTTGGTCTGCATGTCCGTCATGAGCTGCTGCTGTTGCTGCTGCTGCTGCTGCGTGTAGGGTTGCATCAACGCGAGCTCTTCCATCTTCTTTTTAGCGCACGATTGCAGCATCATATTGAAATCGTGTCCGGCTGGCTGCTGCTGTTGCTGCTGCTGCTGCTGCTGCAGTTTCTGCTGAACCAGACTATTGAGCTGCTCAGGGTTGAGGCTGCTGAGGACGTTGAGAGCCTGCTGGTTCAACTGCTGCTGCTGTTGCTGCTGCTGGATGACGACGGAGGCCCCCGCCGTGGTGGCCTGCTGCTGCCAGGAGCCGCCAGAGCCACTGCACGATGCCGAAACCTCGCCGCAGTCAGCGGAGGGCTGCCACCTCCCTGGAACCAGCAGGCAATTTCAGTCCTCAGCCATCTCGAGCCTCCCGAGAGCGTCCTTAAACACTAAACTAGCTCTCTTTCTCTCGCTCTCTTTCACTCTCTCGCTCTCTCTTTCTCACTCTCGATTTTACGGGTATCATTGACTAATTTTATTTTTTTTCTCTCTCTCTATCTCTATCTCTATCTCTATATCTGTATCTCTCGATTTGAGCTTTTTCTAACTTTCAAGCATACGCACACGCTCTCTCACTCTTTTTATTCCGTTTTTTTTCTTTTTAAATTTATTTTCGCTCACCAGTTATTATTATCATGTTTGTAATTGAGATATTTCATATCGTTACATAATCGCAAGCTTCCTTTTTACCCCTCCCACCACCAATACGATAGATACACACCAGCACGATCAATAGAAAAAGATGCAATAGAAAATGAAATTACATTTTTGACTTTGATTTTGTATGTCTCTCTCCCTCTCACTCTTTCTCTTTCTCTGTTTATCTGTCAAAATTTTTGTCCTCTTTATCTCTCTAAGCAGCGTACCGATTATCTCGAACGCACGTCGACCCCACGACGCAAATTCGCTTCGAAGAATCGTCAACTGGGCGAGGTATGAATATTTATATATGCACGTGCAAATTATTAGTTGAAATTAGAAATGATGTAACACGTGAATTTATTTAAAAAAAAACGTAGAGAGAGAGATTGAGAGAGCGAGAGAAAAAAAATTATGAGTGATGTTTGAAAGAGGTGTTTTTGCAGTGGTGCACAATTCGCGGATCAGTGAGAAAATTACGCGAGAGAAAGAGAGGGTTGGCGTTGAGAGGGGTACGAGAGTTCCATGCATTCAACGCAATGTAATGATAATAATAACAACAGTAATGATAACAATAATAATAACAATAATAATCATGACAACAACAACAATAATAATAATCATAACCATTGTAATAAAAACAATCATAACAGTAGTGATTATAAGAAATAATAGTGGCTGCAGATTTATTTTTTACTGTGGCATTAATAAAAAATAATTTTAATCGTAATCATAAATTTTTAAAAATAATGATAATAATGTTAAAAAAAAAAAAGTAACGAGAGACCAGAGTTGCTTTTTCTGCACAAATGCAAGTATATAAACGGAGGAATGGCGGGAAGATTGCTAGCAGTTTGGGCTTTTTTGAATTCGAAAAAGTTAGAAAAATTGTTTGGTTAAGCGCGCAGAATTTGAATCATTGACGAGTCAGTATATTACGTGAAAAAAACAGGTGTCAAAAATAGTGGCGATGATTAAGTAAGAAAAAAAAGGAAAGAGACCCAAAAGTCGTACTCACCCATGCGACTGTCTTGAATTCCGGATGGACCGGGCATGTACGAGGCGGCTGTGGACGAGAGAGAGAACGCCAACGGTCAATTTTACATTCGAAGCGATTACAAAAATCATAAGCGAGAAAAAAAATATGACAAGCACCTTGTTGGAGGTTCATGAAGGCACCGTGAAACAGCGATCGATCGAAGGTGTCGTTGATGGTGTCGTTGATGGGCTCGGATTTGATTTGGCTGTCGTTGAGCGAGACGTCGGCGTCGCTGTTGGCGCCGTCGTCGGACTCGTTGCCGCCCGTCGAGCGTCGTCGTCTGTGCTTCTTTTTCGACGGGGTCAGTATGGTGGGTCCACCCTCTAGCGCCTGGCCGAGCAACGATTCCGCGTTATTGCCCATTCTCGATACGGAGCCCGAGCCCGAGGTCGGACGCGACACCGGCTCCGAGGTCAGACCCGTCAGTTCTGGAGTATAGCTTCGTCGACGTTTCGACGTCGGACTTTTGTCCACGCTGTCGATGTGATTCCGTTTGGTTGTGTTGTTGTCCTATAACACACGATTCGCGAATGAGAAACGAGCGAAGCAATTTTCGATAGCGTGCGCAAAATTGCCAAGTGCGACTTACCATTGTGTTTCCTACGGTGTTGTTGAAGATGGGCTGGATGTCGACTTTGTCCTGTTTCTCGTCCTTGTCGTCCTTCGAGTCCGTCAGTCCGCGAATCTGTAGCATCTCGGCGGTCTTGAGAAAGCTCGGCAGCTGATTCTGCGAGACGGCCACCTCGCCGTGATACATGAAGGACAGGAGCTGCTCGATGTCCGTGTGCGGGACGTCTCGCATGATGATGACGGGGTGTGTGCACTGCGCCGCGTCCTGTAACGATCCGACAGAGCCGAAAGAGTGAAAAAGACATCCTCGTATAACGAGCAAAATAGAAGATTACAGTTTCGAATAATAAGCTGCTCGATGTATAAGGGATGAAGTAATATATACAGAGGTGCGCATTCCATTATTATTGTACGCGTTCGATTGAGCAAGCGATGCCGAGTGCGCGCACAGACACGAACGCGCGTGGGATTCGTCGAAAAATTTTTCTTACATAGAGATATAACGTACACATTGTCTGTAATAATGCTAACGAGCTATTGATGAATTTTTTTTTCTTACTTTGTATCCGCTGCTGCATCGGCCCACGCGCGAGTACTATACCCAGAGAGAGAGCAAAGCGACTTTATATACGTGTAATTACAGGCTGCACGCGAAATGCGTGTGCCTATATATCGGACGATGATCAATGTGATTTTCTAAAGCGCGCAATTGGGAAAGATCTCTCTGTCTCTCTCTCTATTCTCGTCGTTGTCGACGACTGCGTTTGCGATACAGACACACACACAGGCAGACTGAGTAATTGTCTAAAGGCCTCTTTTTCATATTCGAGCTCAATAATAACAACAGAAAGCTTATTACAATGGAACAATGAGTCGACTTAGCAGCAACGGCGGCGGCGGCGGCGGTGGCGTACGTAATACGTTTTCCATTCAAAACGGCCGCAGCTTATTTTGCATGCGCGAGCACGTATTAATTAAACACACGGGCAAAGAGAAACGATACGGTCAATTATTGATACGATATAATGCAATAGATCTCGCTCGGCGACGACGAAATTGTCCATATTGTAATATTCAGAGAGGCGCCCCTTACGTCCCAAGGGTCGCGCGGAGATTTTTATTTTTCGCGCGGATCTGAAATTCATCCCGTTTGTATAGCACGAGAGTTGAGAGGTCGAGTCGCGTTTACGGATAAAAATAATTAATCATTACTCGAGGTAATACGATACGTCCGTCGATATTGCTTGTCGACTTTCAAGTGGACACATTACATACTTGACATAATCGAGGAATTAAAAGATTCCGTCATTGCATATTAATATCGGTAAGTGATGAGTACTCACACGCGTGGGGGTACCTTGGCGGTCAAATGCCATCGCGAACGAGTTCAATTTTTCATGAATATATAACTTTCCGTATACGAATAAATTTTTGCGGTTGTACTCGATCTACGTACATAAAGTAATGGAGATGGAATAATACATGATGCGAATAAAAAAAAGAGAAGAAGGAAGCAGAAGCAATTCACGCGTGCGCGTGTAATTATATTTCATCTAAATCCATGTAAGCGTGCAGCTCTCGTTGCTCTCGATACTCGAAAGCCCAAAGGCACACGAGGGATAGAGAGAGAGAGACACGGATACAGAGACGAGCGTTAATTGAAATTGTTGGAATTATCGACATAGCTGTTGGGGGAGGCTCGAGCAAGGGGAGGGCAAGTAATTTCTCTCGGGCGGCCTATAAGGGGGGCGGGCCGAAGCGTGAGAGACGCCACCGAAAAGCTTTGCATGACAATACGTGTATCGGGCGCATCACGCGTGTACATATGTGTGTGTGTGTGTGTGTGTGTGTGAGTGACTTAATTAATAATCAGGCAGGTGACATCGTCGCGCGCACTATACGACAAATGTGATTTGTTCGTGTAATACACGTATGGCATTTGCCCAGAGCCCCGAAGTCGTAGATCTAGTAAGTAGCTGCAAGCTATACGTAATGGAATTGAAATGGGTACGAAAGATTAACACTGCTGCTGCTGCCGTTGCTTTATTGGATTGTGTGTACCTGTGTATACGAAACGCAACACGAAAAAGAAAAAGACAGAAAGAAACTGCCAAGTCCAGAGAGAGAGAATATAGACAAGTACAGCGACAACAATCCCCCGACGGCGCTAACAATATTGCCTCTATGTGTGCTCGGAGAGATAGAGTAGCCGGAGTATCAGATATGTGTGTGTGTGTATGTCCGCGGACACGTTTTTGCATGCCATGGTTTCTGATCCGGTTATATAGGCGTATGAGTGAGCTCATGGCTTCGCTTCGACGACGACGACAAAAAAAAAGGAAAGAAAAAAAAAACGACACGTTCGCGCAAGCACGGCCCACGCGCTTCGCTCATAAAGCATTAGGCAAGTCGCCGCTGCCGCTGCTGCATTATTCTTCCGCGAGTATGTGCGCCGCGCGACCTACGTACGGAATTCCTACGCACTCGCGTGCGCACGCGAACACGATCGTCATGTAGCAGGGGAACCGGCGAGACACTTTCTCTTTATCGCCCCGCGGAGCTGGTATACTCGCGCTCGCCTTTCCAGACCGAGTTTGACGTACGCAGCTTCCGTTTTGCGTTGAAAACGATTCGAGGATTAGAGAAAATTGGAGCGATTATTACGAGCGATCGTCTGCCGCTCGCGACTTCCGTCGTGTAATAAGCCCGGCGTACTACTGCTATACGTGCGTGTATTATAAGATAAAAATAAGCGGGCTGCAATTCTGCACAGGCGCGGCAGCTTCCCCCGCGCGCGCACCAGCCCAGAGCCGCTGTATTACGCGAGACGCACAATAATAGATTTTTAATTTTATAATCGAAACCGATAGAGTCGTCGGCGGCGGCGGCGGCCTGGGAGAAGAAAAATTTGGATTTCGTTCGTTTCTTCGCGCGCGATCGGTACCGAGAGAGATATACACGGACATGCGATGTAAATATAGACTTTGAATAATGTTACTAGTCATAAAAAACGAGTTCTCTCTCTCTCTCTCTCTCTCTCTCTCCGTAGTTTTATTCCCCTCTACTTACCGCACGCACGCATGTTCGCTGAGCGTAAAGGATTTTGCGAATTTAGAAAGGAACAGATTCCAATAAATATTGTTCACTGATCGGATCCGACAATTAAAATGAAAAAAAAAAAAAAAATGAAAAAAAAAAGTGAAATAAAAAAAAAAGACGTTGAGGACGCAGCAGAGCCCGGCTGTATGCTACATCGGAATATTTCGTAAGATTATAACGTAGGCAATATAATATGTTGCCGTTAATAAAGCGAATAATGCGAAAGGAATTAAGTACTATGTATTATAAGGTAAGAGAATAAGTGAGCGAAGGAAAAAAGAGAATAAAAAATTATATTTGCCAGGCAGGAATATTCGTCATTGGGGCCCCCGTGTGCGCGTTGTTATATGTATGCTGCGTGAGAAGAGCCACCGTATACAGCAGCATCCTGTGTCCATATTTTTAGCGGCTTTTTATAATATCACGTGTGTGCGTATTTATACATTGCGACACATAGTCAATGAAATTGATCGAGTAGCAGCTTATAATAAAAAAAAAAACAACGAAGCGAAACGAGAATCGATCCGATCGCGCTAGGCTTCGTGCTATTATGATACATCTAATTTAGACACTACTCCTCTTTCTGCATTGCTCACTGTACGTACGTACGTACGTACATGTCTAAGCCACCCACGCGAAACTCGTTATATACATCACACGTCTGTGTGCGAGTGCAGAGGCTCCGAGAGTACTTGCATAAAAGCCCCAGCGCGCGCACGAGTATACGCACGCCTTTTGCACGATTGCGCCTGCATTGGAATTCCATTAAAATGCGCGCGCCAGCGACGACGACGACGACGACGACGACAACGTACGTTTGATTTGATTCGCGTTTAATGACGCAAGTACTACCACCACTACTACTACCTGCGACCTCTTTACTTACATTTTTCGCACAAACAGCGTACAATGTGGAGAAAGCTAACGAGAGCAAGCAAGATTGATTCTTTTTTTTTTTGCCAAATCACGATATTACTCTAATTGCTTGGGATGAATTTGGGTACAAGCGTGAATATTTTGGAAATTCGCTTTGCTCTAATTGCAAGGCGAGCGAGAATCTCGAGAATAAGCAATTTCTCTCTCGTTTCAACGACGCGATGCAGCACACAATTCGGATTGAATTCGGACACAAGGTCAAGCGGACGATTAACTCGTCGAGGCTGTTTCTTTTTTTTTTTATAAGGAGTCTCGAGCGACAAAGGGTCGCGATTAATATTATTAGATCTCGATATATGCTCTCTCGAGCGTGTGTCTGTGTCTGTGTGCAGGAAGAGGCCGCAAGAAATATAAAATCGCGGTGAATCCTGATGATCGTGCTGTGGCTCACGAGACACGGGCGTACATAATATACGCACATATATATACCGAAAGAAAAAATTAACATATATGCAAATACGGCGACAGGTTCCAGTACGAGTAAATGAAGTGCAAAGATAAAGCATCTCTCTCTCTCTCTTGCCGAATGGCTTTTTTCGATCGAGGATTAAGTTTCGGGCGTCCATGAGAAAAAAAAAATGCGTGCGAATATGCGTGCCTCGCGCATCTCTCTATATATATGCGTATATACTTCTACTCGACTGACTCGCGCGTCGTATTAACTAGCCTAGAGTGCCGATTTTTTTTTCTTATTCGTTACGTGCGCGCACGTAATTCCGAGAAACGTCGAAAAAAATCAAGCAAGAGAGAGAGAGAGAGATGGATGCGGATCGAGATTCGTGCTGCATGTAATAATACGCAAGGGAGCGTGTGTCTATTGCTGTTTTTGAGCGGCAGCAGCAGCAGCAACAGCGGCACTAAATGGTATAATTGCGCAGTGCACTGCGTACACCAAGCCGGCCGTAAAAATAGATGGACCAAGTTTCGCAATGAAGATTTGTGCGCGCGTCGGGGCTGCTGCTGCTCGTAGTAATGCCGCGCGCGTTGCAGCGCAAAGCAGCACCAGCAGCACCAGAAAACAGGTGTGACGGCCAGAGTGAGAGTGAAAGAGAGAGAGAGAGAGAGGCTATGTAATGCGTGTGTGCAATATGGGGAGAAAGAGAGAGAGAGGAAGAAGAAGAAGAAGAAAACGGCAGGGCGCCTGCACTTTTAATAATAGAATGTAGAGCAGCAGACCGAAGTACACACAAACACCGTATGTGTGCTCTGTGGTCCGCGTGCAGAACACGCGCGACTTGTGCAAGCTCACTCGGACGAATCGTCGTCGTCGTCGTTGACGACCAGACCAGAATAGAGAGCTGCTCGTGCAGTACTCGCGCATGCATCGTAAGCAGCGCACTCGCAGATCCGAGCTTCTTCTCTTTTCCTCCTCTTTCCACGGCGACGAGAGAGATGCGAGAAAAATGACAAAAGCGACTTGGACCTCTGACACTTTGGTGTGGCACGGCACGTGCTTTGAGAAGACGCAGAGTGAAAGAGAGAGAGAGAGAGATAAAAACAATCGATGCGACGCGCTCAGATAAGCTCGGCCGCGACTCGGTCAACTGATTAGCGTATAGTAGTGAGTCTCGATCGGCTCGACTATTTGTTTTTTTACGCGCTCGTCTGGACAAGCCTAATTAACGATAGGAAACAAAAACAGAAAAAAAAAAGAGGAGACTCACCTTTAATATGGACCTGAAGTAGGGACTGCAGGCCGAGAGGACGACCTTGTGCGCGAGGTAATTGGTGTTCTTGGAGCAGGCCAGGGTGACGTCGACAAAGTCCAGGTGGTCCCTTAGGTGCCTGAAGTTGGAGATCATCGAGGCCGGGAAGTCGTTCCATCTGAGGGAGTACTGCTGCTCGGGCGCGTCGTTGATGATGCTGCTGCTCATGCTCATGCTGCTGGCGGCGCCGCCACCGACCGACGAGAGGGCGTGAGGCGCCTCGCCCTGCGCGGAAGTCGTAGCGACCGCCATGGCGCCCGATTTACCGGGGTCCACGGCCGTAGGCACCAGAGGTGCTATCGTGACTCGCGTGCACGTACGCACACCCGCCCACCTCCTCTTCTTCGCCTCGCACTGCCTTTCTCCTCCCTGTGTTGCAGTGAGAGACTCGCGGAGACCTGTGGTGTGTTTTTGCACTCGTGTCACTCGTCGTCGCGGTCACCAAAGTAGAGCATCAATAATCCTGCAAGCAGATGAACGCACGAGAACGTCTTTAGTGATCTTACGTATATCGATTACTGCACTTATGCACGTTAATTACTACTGGTTATGTATTAGCGCGCAAATATATATATCGGGTGCCGTTTCTCTCGCTCGCGGCTCGAATGTGTGGCGGCTCTGGCGCTGTGACTCGCTCGCGGGCGCCTCGCGCATAACTCATCGCCCCACAAGCCGCATAAAGTGTATATATCGTGTATAAAACAGCAATAGCAGCAGCACGCGCGACGAAAAAATCGAGGCATTAAATTTTTTTGTGTATTAAAACGACGACGGCAACGACGACGACGATGATGATGATGAGGCTTGTTGTTGCGAAACGGACTCTCGCGTGGGTCACAATATATATAATATAATATAAACGAGCGCGCGTATAATACGGGTTCGCGCGCACGCGAATTCGATGTAATTCCAAAAAAGAAAAATAAAATAAAATAAAATAAAATAATAATATGTAGTATGACTCGCTGCTCACTTACACACTCACGCACAGCTTGATTATTTACGCATGTAACGAATATACAAGTATAGCGAAGCTATTTGCGCGTTGACCAAGTGTAATCCGGGGGCTCCCGGTTAATGATACGATATCATCACGCAGCAGCAACACAGCAGCAGCAGCAGCAGCAACAGTCCGAGAGCAGTGCAGCATATACAACTTACACGCAGAAATTTCTCATATACTCACTCTCTGTGCGTTGTGTGTGTCTGTGTATGTGTTGCACGTACTTACTTATGTACTCCGATTTGCTGCCGGGCCAACGAAATAATAAATAAAATATGTGTGCAACATTCGGATGAGACTGTTCGATGTATATAGGCCCCCACGCGATCGAGTCGTGATCTACCTTATATGTATAATGTATTAATGTAATAATGTGCAAGCGTCATACAGTGCAAATTAGATCTCTCCACGTCGACTGCGCTGCCCCGCGGCCGTGCTTTTCTTTCCTCGTTTATGCTTTTCGCGGCGCGTATCGCTGCTAAAAGCTGTACTACTTGATATGTCGAGAAGGAGAGAGAGAGAGAGAGAGCATAAGAGAGAGAATCGTCGCGGAAAAAAGTGTCAGGCTTGTAATCTCTTTCATTCTCTCTCTCTCATTCTCTTTAACTTTTTCCCCGAGTGCGCGCCAAGATCTGCGAGAGCAGCTCGAGGTGATGATATCGAAATAAAAAGGCTCATGTTCCGGTCTATAAATAATTGTAGTACGTGCGCTTGTATAGCAGCACACACACACATACATAATATATTTTTGAATTCGCTCGACTCTTTCTCTCTCTCTCTGTGTACGCGCGGGGGGCGGCGGGCGGGCGGTGGTGCGAGTTGTATACATACACTTTGCTCTCTCTCTCTATAAATGTAAAATTCAAGTGCGACGACAAACGATAAATTTTTGTCGAATCTTAGTTAGTAGCAAGCGTCCTCTTTATATTTAAGGAAACGCTGCTCTTCTTAAATATAACATTTTTCTTCGGCTAACTCTTTTTTTTTTCTTACTCTTTTTCTCTGTCTTCTCTTCGTTTTTTTTTTTTTTTGATATAATAAAAGCAGAAAGAGAGAGCGTATGATACGTGCCACTCGATACCCCATCAGCAAGAGCGCGCGATCGCACGTGTGTATGTGTGTACGTGCGCGTGTGTGCTCGCGCTCGCTCGCGAGTCGGTCTGTATATATAATTAATGTGCACGGCTCAACACACACCGGAAAAGCAATACGCGTGCAGAGAGAGGCGCACAATATATATACGGCAGAATCAGAGCCGCGCGCGATGACGTAAAAGAGCGAAAGACAGAGAGAGACATTAGAGTGCACGAGCGGAAATCATATGCGCTAACGTCGACTTAAAACATCGATTGATATTACATTACGCAGCTTACACTTATATTCCTAAAATATTATTGTACGCTTACGTTTAATATAGAGAGAGAGAGAGAGAAGAGAAGAACGAGTCCGCAGAAAGTGTCTCTCTCTCTATTAAGTTTCGGGCGCGCGAGGGGAACATACACAAGACGCGGGTCGATTCTCTTGGACTCGAGATAAGCCGCGAGTCTCATTATAATATATAATACGTGTAACAAGCCTCTATGAAAACGATTATTGCGAACTTTATATAGCATACGACGACGATGATGATGAGCTTTCATTACAAATTATATCTGTGTTGTACACGCGTAGCTCGGCGTTGTATTTATTATTACGAGCAATATACGGCGTGTCCGGCTGCCTCTCTGTGTGCTGTGTGCTCCGCCGCCTTATCTGTCTGTCGAGCGAGCTGCTGCTGCTGCTGCTATATGCTTTCTCCGCGCGATCGCCTCAACACGACTCACTTGTTTACGCCTCTATATAACGTTATTGTAATCGCATTCATGTACACAAGCGCAATTACGCATATACATATATTTGAACGTAATGTTACGGTACGTGTGCGTATAGCGCAAATGTACTCTTGCGACAAAGTCATCGTTATTGTTTTGCGCGTCGCGATCGATGTCACTTGTACACGCATTATTATGCCCTCCCTGCGTGTATAATAAGGTGCAACTCTCTGTGTACACGCAGCACATAGGCGCACTTGCACACGACGATCGTTGCGCAATATCCGCGCGCGTAATTATTTAAATTTCAAATTCGTCGTCGTCGTCGTCGTCGTCGTCGTCGTCGTCGGGCTTGCAGCATTAGCGGAGCGGTATAAGCGGCATAAACGAGCAGGAAAGTCCGCGCAACGCGATGATTCGCGCGGGGCAATAATAAATATAACGTGTTTACGAGCGGTAGCAGTAGCCAATGGATGGGGCTGTAAATGTGTGTGTGTGTATAATATAGGTTCGCGCGCGCGCGCGCCTACGCGTACGGCAACTCGGTCTCCTCGCGGGGTGTACCGAGCGCACGCCGTTGTATATTTTCGGCGCGTGAAGTAATACAACGCCGACGCAAAGTAGCCTAACGCGCGCTCGTTATAACACGGATTATATACACACACACACATAGACGCGTATACGAGGCAAAAGCTTGATTAGGCTCGCGTGGCCAACCCCGCTTCAACTACCGACGCGCATAACTCGTATATGCGTGTGCACCAAACGAGTCCGCGCACATATAGAGGAAAGAGCGCTAGAGCTCTCATTGCGCGTCGTTGCCTGGTGGCCCACAATTATTTTCGATGCGGCACAAGAGCTCTCTAGTAATAGTAGTTGGAAAAACATACGTTCACTCTCTCTCTCTCTCTCTCTCCCTTGCTCTGCTCGTCGTCATTGCGAGAAAGACAGAGAGAGACAGAGAGCGAGAGCAATCTGAAACAAGAGGTGCATTGGTGTTGTTTAAAAATAATTGCTCGTAGCGAGGCAGAGTAACGCAGCTATACAGCAGCACAGCCCGCCGCAGCAGTAGCAGCAGCGGCATAGCAGCATGAAAAAAGGAGCAAGTATAAAAATAACAAAAACACACGACGAGCCGATGACGGACTCGGACGAGCTAACGCTACGCTAAAGCCGAGATATACGTACGACGGTATACGCGGCCCGTTGTATTATTATTATACATTGCGGAGATACACATCGCTCGATCGTGTTGCATCTTTATTCGCACTTTTCGCTCCTCGATTACCCCGGGACACTTTTTATTGAGCGCGTTCGTATATGCATGCAAGAGTCGTCGTCGTCGTCGCTAAATCTGACACATTTTGTACGTTATGAAGAAAAAATGAGCGTCGACTCCGAGGAGCTATACTCGACGAGCCGGATGCTCTAAATTATCTATGCAGTCTCGGGGGGAGTGAAAAAAAGTATACGAAACATTATGATGTTTTAGCATACTACCGAAATTGTCTCTCTCTCTCTCTGCCCCCGTCTCGTCCAATGTACTCTTTCGTGTATATTACAAACGGCAGAAATCGAGATCCAAATTTAGAAAATTATTTCAAATTTTCGACGATGTATATAAGCTTCGTCGCGCAGACAGTAAAGAGGTTTCACGTACAGTCTTAATAAACTCGATCGGGGGCGTGTATCGAATGAAACGAATAACGATACTCAAATGAAAGTACATAAATATATTATTATGAGCATAAATATTGATCAGAGGTCAAAAGTCGTCGTAGTCGTATTCGGCAATGCGATTCGTATGATTTTGGATACGCCAGTGCGTACGAGAGAATACGTGAATGTATGATGAGGCTCTTCCTCGTGCGAGTGTGTTAAATGATTTGGCGGGTTGGGATCTATAAAGATCCACCATCTAAGTAAATCACATTGCAATACATGCAAAATTCATAAAAGTTACATATTGAAGCACATATTGAATACTAATCCATTAAATATTATTTTCAAACGCGTACTCGCTCTCAGCTCGAGAAGCTCTCGGGGATCGCTTATCAATTATTTTATACAGAGCCGATCGAATTTTCTGTAATTCGCTGCTACTGCAGTTGCGTTATTGCGGCGGACTCATTACGAGCACGAGTTTTCACAATTATGAATTATGCATGCAAAATCTAAGGATTATCTAACGATTATCTAGGTGAGAAATCCGATACAATTTTTAAGTGAAGACCCGAAATAAAAAGAGCAAGTTGTTGGTAAGTAAAGTGTAACTGACTTTTGCTCGACGTGCGTTGATTTTGCCAAGTTCGCATAATCGCGCTTTTTTTAACCTCCGACCGCTGATTGAAGCTCTTGTAATTATATCGTTGTAGTATAAGTAGTGGAGTTTACTCCCTACATACTTGCGGCACGTACGTGTGTGTTTATGTAAACGAGCTCTCTTGCTCGTTGGCCGAGACAGATACATTAAAATATGGAGACATTTCGCTTGCGCGCGACAATAGACACATTATTACATTATTGTAGCGCGCGTACGTGTGCAGCCCTTCACCGTATATAGACACTATAACTATTTGTTCTTGGAATCGTAAAATTCCGTTCGACACAGCCGCCTACATGGAATCTAGCGCATGGCCGAGCGCGATTGTCATTATTTGCGGATGGTGCTGTTACACTGGCTTTGGGATTTGACTATTATACGCATTTACCGATGGGGGGAGAGATCCTTCACAAATATAATAAGCCCCGCGCAAAATGTCGTAAAAAAGTGCCCTGTAATTTCGATTGTTTCACACGTATATGTAAGAGCGTTGAATAATACGCTCGAGGAATTGCCGAGGCCTATCAAAATGCCAACTCTCCTACGAGTCTCTGATCTGCTGCTTTAAGGTATTGAAGTCATTGGTCCCATACACGCTGATGTATTTATATATATACAATTTGCGCACATGAAGTATCAACGTGCGTATTTTGTACATATAAAGACATGGGGCTTTTGTAAGATGAGGAGAATTTTTTGGAGCATTGAATTTTGAGATTACGGGAAAGAGAGAAAAAAGATCGAGCGAGCGAGTACGATCATGCGAACTGTGTATGCTTCGGAGCTTGGCGATGATTGTGTGCGTGTGCGCGTACGTACGGACCAATCAATGAGCCGCCGCACGATTTTGACGACTTTTATAGCTAAAATCGCCTTGAATAGCGATACACATATTCAGCATAATTGCTGCTCTCTTTATGCTATGAAGTCACGCAAAGACTCGCATAAAAGAGAGAGACGTGTGCGTATTAAAAAAAAAGCAAAAGTAAAAAAAAAAAAATACGCGCAAAAGAGACAACGAGAGCGATGCGTCGTCGATGCTAGACAACGCAACGATCGACGAGGAGGAACATCTGCCCGTCAAATGTACAGCAACAATGAATTGGCTCGCCGAATAATATGTAGATGAGGCAGCGCGCGCATTAATCGAGGCAAATCGGGGCGCAGTAAAAAACAGCTCGCACGGGTCTGCGATAGAACCGGCATTAATATAATAAATAATGTACTGCGAAAGCTCGTGTCGAAATCGGAAATCCATCGACTTTGAACAAAGGTATATAATCGCAAATACAGCGAGAGTTGCATGCTATAGGACTCTACTATATACAACGTGTGCAGGCGCTCAAAGGCTTGCCCCGGCGCCCACGCGTTTATTCCATACAGCAAGCCTTACCCTCTCGCTCCCCTCCTTGCTCCTCTCTCTCTCTTTCTCTCCTCCTTTCATAAGATAAGTATGTGTGTCTCTCTCTCTCTCTCTGTGTTGCGCGCCCACGTGGGTTTTTACTGCGCGCGAATATAATGTAATTGCCGAGTTATGTGCAACGCAGCACCGGGACACACGCGCTTTTACACATATAAAACGCGTATTATAACGTTCCTCTGCTATTGCTCCTTTCAACGAGAGCAATTTTCCTTATTTCGCACACGCGCAAAATCCGTAGGAGCGCGCTAGACACGTGCGGTGGCTGACGAGCGTGAGCCGATCCTATTTTATGCACGTAACGCGCGCGCGCGTGTTTTTCTTCTGTTCCCGCCACTCCCGCTACTTCTGCTGCTGCTGCTGCTGCTGCTGCTTCCTCGCTAAAGGAAGAAGAAGAAGAAAAAAATAATAATACGCGGAATATATTATTGCGGGGGTACCACTGGCACAAGTGACGTTTTCCACGTATAACGGTACAAGGTATATAAATGCCCCCGATGTGCTGCCGATCCTTTGTCTTTTTTTTTTCGTGCCTTTTCGCATTTACCGTGTATGTATCTGTGTGTATACGTTTTCGGGGCTCCGGAAAAAGGGAATCCCGTAAGCGGTGCGCGCATTACTGCTCCATTCATTGGCGCACGCACAAACAACGTGCCGCGTGCTTATGCTGCTGCTGCTGCGTCTCGTTACCGCTTCGCAGCCGCAGTTTGCAATTGTGCTCGTATAGTAGAGAGCCGCCGATCGATCGGGCCGGGGCTGAGTCATCGACTCGGACCTCTCTCTGTTTGTATAGAGAGTGTATGTTAAATGAACCGACGCGATGCCGATGATGCTGCGTGCGGTCCGAACGGGAAAAATCATTGACGCATTGGGTCGTATACCTGTGTATGTACACGGTAAACTGCACTGACGCAGAGAATTTTCGGAGCAATTGGCCGAATCATCGCAATTTCGTTGGTCGAACGAGCGAACATGAGGAGCCCCGAGAGGCTTTTCTGCCTCGTGAAAATATATCGATAAGATATACAGAGGCGAGAAGGAACTGCGGGAATAAAATGCCACAATCGGCTTGAACGATATAATATATTTATATTATTATTTTTTTTTTTTCCGAGGCAGTTGCTGGTGTGTAACCGATGATAAGAATTCGCTCTCTTTGCGTACACACACGTTCGCTAAGTACTCGTATTATATTTTATTATGTGTATAAAAATGGAAAGGAACCGTATTAAATGTACATTAAGACTCCGGCGTATATTACGCATGCCACATTCTCGACATTACACGCGCGTATATACATGTATCGGCGTGACAATTATAATAAAAGGCCAATTTAATAGCGGACGTATAAATGAAGGCCTGTGCGGATAATCGATTAAGCGCGGGTTGCATCGTCGTCGTCGCAGCTGCCGCCGTTGTCACCGACGTACTCCTTGTGTTATTTTATCTCGAGTAAATACAAGAGTTGCGCCGAGAAAAATGAGAGTATTGGTGTTGACTTGTACTCGTGCTTCTATACACGGACAGGCGCGCACATGCGACGACGACGACGACGATTATCGACGAGGAGAGAGAGAAGGGAGAGAAAAAAATTACTTTTTTCATTTATTTCGCTTTTCCGCAGCGAGTGCTAGCGCGTTCGAGCCAGTAACAAGCAGGGTTGAAAATACTTAATTAAAGAAATTAATTAAATATCAAATTAATTATTAATTGGAATTGGACTTTTGAATCCTTTTTTTTAATGAAATAGTAGTTGAAAATTCCGCACAGTCGTAATTAAAATTTAATTATTAATTAACTTAGAGTGTAATTAATGATTAAAATGTAATAATTCATTACCCCGAAGAGTAATTAATCATTAAAAGTTGATTGTGAAATAAATGAAAATTATATTCAACAACTAACATTTAATTATTTAATTATAATTCGACTGATTAAAAATATTGCAACTGTTCTCGGTTTATCCGAGAACGACTCGGTCGGTTAAAGTCGGAATTTCATACACTGCGTCGATGCTATCGACGAAAAATCTCATGCTCCGGGGTCATTAGTAGTTTTAATCACGTATCTTGGGTTACTTGGGCGCCGCTCGTTCGCTCACTCGCGCGCGCGCGCGCGAGAAAGAGAGAAACAACAAAGAAAGTAAGGAGGAGGAAAATGGCTCCGATGAAGCCAGAAAGAGGTCTGTGCAAGACGTATTGATCAAACTATCCGTGGGCTCGAATGTTTTTTTTTATAACACCGAAGAGACATCATTATTTGGGAATAAAAATTGCGCTGGCCGCCGCTTCACGATTTGTAATAAGCTCGTACGAGTTACTCGTACGAAGGCAGAAGGAAACGAGATATCGGACAATTTCGTACATATAACACGTTATCATCATAATATGTGGCGTTAACAACTATATAGCGAAACGAAAAAGCAACAGTGCGAAACGACCTACACACACAAATACATATACGAGTATTTAAGTTGAGAGACAAGTTGAATGACAAGTTTAAAGTATATAAAGTATTTAAGCGTGTGCAGTTGAGGTGAGTGCGCGACGCGACGCGTCGTGTATGTGTACACAATCGACGAGAGAGTGAGAGAGAGAGAAGTCAATCGCGCATCGTCATCGGCCGTTACCTATATATATACACACAATATCACATCGCAGTCCGATCGCGAAAAATCGTGTCCAAGGTGCAGAGCGCGAGCATATAATATAAAGTGCGCGGATAGCGCGCGCGAAAGACCAATGGCGGCGACGTCGCGGGCATATTATATGCATTGCACATACACAAGTTCGTTGCTCTCCTCCACATCTCCCACTATGTTCTTCGAGCCGGCAGAAGCAGCATCATCTTTTCTCCTCGATTATATCGTCATGTATATATATTCGCTCGTATTATATACATATATATATATACGTACGATGTGTGTAATCTCGCTCTCGCGCGAGCTCGCGAATCTATATCGCCCCATCGTCAATTGCCTCGTAATAATTATAGCTTCGAGTATATTAACGTGCGTCGTGTGTACAATAATATAATGTATACGTTCGTTAATAGGAAAGTACTTTTCCGCGCGATTGATCATCTCCCACCCCCGCAGGAGGTGGCCCTGCTACCATTACCACTACTGCGTTACTGCGTAGTTTTGAGCCAGAGACGCGGACTCGTATAAGCTGCCTAGCGTCGTCTATTTCGAGATCTATTTAAAATCGTCGTAGAGTCTCGGTGCACCGAACACTATATACGCGTGCCCCGCGAGCCCCTCTCTGTACGCGCGCAACGCGATATAAATATATAGTCAATTACTCTCTACTCGATGATGAGGCGGCGGCGGCGGCGGATTAATTAAGGTTTTATGAGATTTATCGATTTTTATTCGGGGCGTTTTGTAGCCGTACCCTTCTCTTCCGTACATATACAGGAAGGAAAAACTCGAGGAAAAAATAAAACAATCGCCGAGCAACGAGTGAATGATCTAGAACCCTCTGGTATACATATAATACGAGGCTTTAACGCGAATCACGTCGACGAGAGCGTCAGATTGACAGGCCGTGCGAGTTGCTGCACGGGTCACTTGTTACGCGGTGCGACTCGGACACGCGCATTATATCGTCGTGTGCGTTTCGCGTGGCTGCAGGTACACACACGAATTTTCGCACGCACGAGCTACACAACCTTTTTCGATGGGAGAGAAAGAAGGGGGTACACTGAACACGACGCGAAACATAAACAACGACATTCAACAACAACAACAACACAGTAGCAGCGAGTAGAGAGGCGTGCAGTGCAGAGAGACGACACTGTGATACTACTGCGTGGCGCGACGCGATCGTATAAACGGAATCGAGCGAAATTAAGCCTAACTATACAGTACGGATTTGGAGAATAGACGGAGGAATCCAAGAAAGATAATGGCTCTTCTCTCTCGTGCTCGCGCGAGACTCTCTCAATATACGGATTATACAGAAGCGCGTCGCGAGCGAGCGAGAGAACGAAGCCTACCGAATGCCAACTATCGATTTTGTGCTCGCGGCTGCACCAACACTCGTGTCGTCGTCGTCTCTCGCGCTACACATCTATATACCGCGTACTGTATATATGACTATATAGGTACACACGCGTCTCGCTGCTGCTGCTGCTCGCGATTTTACGCGGAATACGACATCCGTATACGCGGAGTTTCTGCATCGATAATTTATAATCGTGCGCGTGCATCATCGCCGAAATATTAGCAGACGTACGTACGCACTTGTGCTACGCATCTCTTCGCTCGCACGACCGACCGACCGACCGACTGACTGACGGCCGGCAACGAGCACCACGTTTATTATACACGCACACGAGTTTGAAACGCGGTCGCACACGCACATAAACACACACATGCACATGCAAGTCGCGCGAAAAACACTGCGCACTGTTAAAAAAGCTCAAATGTACATACGTTCGTTAAAGTAAATGAGTATTGTAAGAGTTAGTTGCAGCAGTAGCGGCAGCAGCAGCGTCAGCGCACAGAACGAGAAACATTTCGCACCAACTGCGACTGCTGCTGCTGCTGCTGACGCTTATTCTGTATCTATATAGATATGGCAGGCACACACATATACGTGTGCTTTCGCTCGAGCTCTCTATGTGTGCGCTATACGATGCACTTACGTAATCTGGAATCTGGACTGCTGTCAATTAAAGGATACTTTTTATCGATTCTATGCTACGCTTACGAGTCGACCGTATGCAACGAGTCGAGTGTAGAAAAACAAAAACGAGCAAGAAAAAAAAAACAAACAACAGCAAAAAAAAAAACGGAGCAGCGAATAGGCGAAAAAAAAAGAGTAAGAAAATAACACGCACCGGCGTGTCGCAGATGTCGATGACACCGAAGTTGGTAAATTCAAAGGAAGAACTGGACCGTTTTTATTATTATGTGCGTGTTATGCGTAATACGTATAAAAAATATGCAATAATCATACGTTACCAGGAACAAGCTGCGGTATTTTAAATTCGGCGAATAGTCATTAAAACCAGGCGCACACACACGACGACGACGACGAAACGGAGTACATGTACATTCGTGAGAGGCAAAGCACTGGAAATATATCTCGCGTACGCGAGTTTATACGCGAATTACGCACGAGTCGTGTACGCGCAATGATCGTTAAAACAATGACAAACAGTTCTTGGAGCGAATCAAGGCGCATACGATGTGCGTAGATATATCAGTTGGCGACCGCGAAGAGACACTGACCGACGACGCGCGACAACACGATCACGAAGAAGCTCAACTGCTGCCGTTGAAACTGCTGCTGCTTCGTTGCAAGAAAAAAAACGAAAAAATCCACACAACCCGTTGCGGGGGACAGAACACACTTTGTATATATCGTAATGGATCGACGATGAGTCGCACTTGTTTACAATTAGGCAAAAACTGCGATTAGAATTGATAATAAACTCTAACCTCCAAGTAAAGAGTTGCGGCTGCAGCAGTGTCTGCGAATGCGAGAGCTTAATTAAAAAGCCTCGTTGTTGTTGCGGTAGTAGTAGTAGTAGTGGCGCAACGACAAAAAACAGAACGTCGTCGCTGGGCCTGTCGTTGCAGTTGGAGCGAAATGTGCCGCTGGATATATATAGTGTGTGTGTGTGGTGCGCGAGCCACTGCCCGGACGATACTGTCCGTAGGATGCAGGCCGGTCTTGACGCCGAGTAGTGCCGAACTCTGACTGTGCGAGTGGCGAGGCCGCCGCTGCATTCAAATGCTCTGCTGCCGCTGCTGTCTGTGTGCGCGATCCGCTGTTTAGGTGTTTCTCTATTGGACTCCCTCTTTAACGCGGGCGCTTCTGTGTGAGTGTGTATGTGTGTGTGCGAGACTGCGCGCGAATTGCGTGCGAGGCGCACTCGGCACTATGCGGCACACACGGAGTAGAGTGCAGACTATATACAGTCCAGCGCGGAGAGCCACTAACCAACACTAGCGCGTGCCAATACGTGTGTGCGCGCGCGAGTGCGTTTGTGTATATGTAAACTTTTTAAGCAGTCTGTGCAGAGTAGAGAGAGTGAGAGACACGCGTGGTGTGTCGCGCTCTCTCATGTGCTTTACTTGCAGGTCTCGCTAGCCGCCGACGACTATCATCATCTACACCTCGAGCCAAGGCCCCAAGGCTGTGCGCCAAATCCCAAAACTTGCTCTCCTCTCCTCTCTCTCTCTTACGCTTGTGATATACACTACTCTATGAGTACTCTCACAAGCACAGCACACGCAGGGCACATGTTCGCACACACTCGTTTCGTATATGTGTATTCGCGCGTCGCCGGTGCGCCGTCGCGACGCTCGCTCGCTATAGTAGTAGTAGAGGTATACGGCGTCTGAGAAGCAAAGTACTGCTCGACTTCCCCTGACTTTGATCCCCCACTACAAGTATAGCAGATCGGAAGCGACGAGCCTCTCCTGTCTCCGCGCAGAAAAGCACACACACACACACACACCGATCGACTCGACGCTTGTATTATATTAGCGATTTATACTCGCTCTTATGTGTGTAGTTTGACTCGTGCATATATGCGAGAACGTATATATATCCGAGTGTAATCGGAGAGGGGGCCCCAGCGTAAGAGCAGCGGATCTGCTGGTACTCGGAGAGCTTTTTCCACGCAGCGCACCCCTTGCGCGTGCTAGACTGTGCACCCACAGCCACCCGCGCCCTTCGAGCTAGCAACCCCCGCCGGTAGGGTAGATTTTCTACCCCGTGCGTTTTAACGTATTGCAGAGAGCCGTTGGTCCGGCTGCAGCGAAGCTTTTTCGAAGCGACCCCACGCGAATTTCGAATGACGATATGCGTAAAAGATTAAAGTTGACGCGTTCTAAAATTTTCAAACGACGCTTTCACGAAAGCCTGTAAGTTTGTCGAGTTAAAAGTGACTTGAGCAATCTACCACGGTTATTATCTGTGTGTTAAGATTCTTTATTTGGAATTATATTGAGATTTGAAAGAGGAGAATTTTGGATATCAAAGCAGCACATTAGATAACATTTTCACTGCTCATTTTCTTCACATTAATTTTTCACAAAATACATTATTTTATAAAAGAGTATTCTGCACAAACCTGGTCGGGTACATTTTTTAATTACGAAATGCGTAAGGACTTGCGCTACAAAATTTTGAAGCAGTCCCTAATTAGAACGTAAAAAGTAGCTTTGGAGCTTTTCGTCAAGTATTCTTAGAAGAGGATAAACTTTGTTGAATTTTCGTTTCGAAAGGAACATTCGACTACTTCGAGCGAAGGTATAACGGTCGATGAGAGGGATGACGACTCGCAGCTTGCACCCAGCGCACACTAGCCCCCCGCAAACTCACCGTCGATCAGACAGATTTCTCTCTTGGCGCGCGCCGCGCAATAACACCCGCGCGCGAAACGCACGTGTTTGCGAGCGATAAGAGAAAAGTGCGTCCGTGTGATTCGGGTGCAGTTGCCGCGGGGACGAGCGCACCGGGCGACTCTATATTACGAGTATGCGAGTACTCGTCGTCGCGTGCGCCGACGATCTCTCCTCGTGCTGTATACAGTACTGCCTGTCGTGCCATCCGCACCAAAGTGGAGCTGCTGCTGCAAGAGTCAGCCAACGGCCGCCGTCTAGCACTGCTACTGCGGTGCGATACGATATTGCGACCCGCGAAACGGGTCGATATCCGCGCGCGCCGCCTCGTAGTGTACTATATACATCCACAGTCAGTGCCTCCCGCGCCGCCACCCTCCTCCCGAGAGCAGTACACGTAGTATGATACACACAGCGGATCGCAATATACCTATATATCGGGTAATTGCGAGCGTGTGTGTGTGTGTGTGTGTGTGTGTGTGTGTGTGTGTGTGTGTGTGTCGGTGCAGGCAGGTTGTGTTGTGCAGAGGCAGCAGCAGCGGCAGGGCAGGGGGATGCTAGTATAGATGTGACACGGTTGTGCGACTGCGAGCAACGACGACGGCCTTCGGGATCGCGTAATAGCTCCGTAGGTACAGAGAAAGACTGGGCAGCACTGGCAGCAGCAGGCGGCAATAGTACCAGTAGTGCTGGTGTTTCTACGTGTGATCTCTATAGTAGAAGCTGTGTATGTGTATCAGAGTGTGTTCTCGTGCATGTGTACATATAGGCAAAAGAGCCAACGAGAAGTGCTAGCAGCAGTACGCGCAAGCTCAGCAGCTCGACTGGCGAGAGAGCCAACCTGCAGCACAGGCAGGCAAGCATAGAGAGAGAGAAATACAAGCAGCAGCAGCAGCAACCCTCGGCGACGACGACCTCGCCAGTCGCTACCTCACTCTTCTCTCGCTCTCTGCTTAGTTATTTATAATACGCGTACTCGTTTCGGGGGTGTTGTTGTCGAATAATAAGCGAGTTGATAATTACGGTCGATGCTGTAGTAGAGTCAGTTTACAAGTATACAAGTGCGCGTGGATCCAATCTTCGTCGTCGTCGTCGTCCTCAGCTGCGATGAACGAGTCTGCTGGCGTGTCCTCGAGTGCAGGCTCGTGACAGCTCCACACTTATTCAAGACGTCGTAGTCGTCTTTGTGGCAGCTAATAATCAAGAGCCAAGCAAAGCAGCAGGTAAGATCAGGCAAAAGTTCGGACGATCCAGCACTATACACAACACCGACTCTGAACAGCTCGTTCGAGCACAACGTTCGACCAATCGCAGGCCGAGCTACCCTTAACCTCTCAACTGCACAGCTCTCGGTGCCGTCCTCCCAAGAGTGACTTTCGTTGACGCGAGAAAGCTCGAAGCTCGAAACTCGAGAGAGAGTGACTCGACTTGGACTGCACACACACACACATGCACACGTAGACATTGGTCGAACGTGCCAAGTCTATATCGCGGCGGCATCATCGTGTATCGATTGGCTGGTGATGCGAGCGAGTCTGCACGCACTCGTCGTCGTTCGTGGGAGACGAGTAGTCGTCGTTTTTTGCAAAATTGCGATCGTCCTCGTGCACACGGAGAGAAAGATAAAAAAAAGTATACGAGCTTTTTTTTGCTGGCGCAATTGCGTTTGCCTCGCTACGTATTAGGCAGCAGCTCTCTTTGCGTGCGCTAAACGCGTGTGTGTACAATGTAGGCATGTCGTGCTGCTGCTGCTGCTACTGCCGTGTACACGCGTAATCGATCGCTGACCCGCTTCGTTCGACCGTACCTAATGTGCCCTCGCCTGCAGAGTAGTTTTGCCGTCGTCCGTCGTCGTAACATCGCTCGAGCCGAGCCGAGTAGAGTAGTCGACGTGTCGCGTGGTGGCCTGCTCTTGCCACTTGCTCTGCTCTGCTCTGCTCTGCTCTGCTCTCTCCCTATGTCGCGCGTTATACAGGGCTAATAGACTCGAGCTGTGTCGCGTTTGACGGACAGAGGACACTCGGTGGACGTCCACGCGCCACAGCTACCCCCAGCACGACGACTCGAGCGCGTGCTCCATTGCCCGTACTCTACCCGTGTATTATAGCTCTCTGCAATATGCACGAGTGTAGGTATTGTGTACGAAATGTACCGAGGTGTCGTCGTTTTGGCGCGCGCGCGCGCGACCTTCGATGCGCGACTAATATATATAACGCACATTTATCGTACTGCACGCACCAGCTCCGCGATTGGGCTTCTTTTACCCGGGTTGTGTATATGAATCTATATCCCTGCGATTCGCGCACGCGTTTCTCTCTCGCCTGTATATCCAAGGCGCGCCTATATGTATATAGAGCCCCCCTCGTGTGCCAACTGTGTTTGGAGTACCTATATATATATAACATGCAAACACACGTGCTCCATCCAGATTCATCTGGCCGATAATGTGGCTGGATCGATTTCCTCTCTCTCTCTTACTTTCGCGCGCGACTCGCTGCTTAAACCAGAACTCTTGGCTCTCCTTTATTATTTTTCTCTACTTTTTCAAGGTATCGATACTCTGATTAGTGATTAGCAACAACTACATCCCTTCCTCGCGCGCTCATCTTCTTCTTGTCCCTGTCGGCTGTCACTCACACATATCCGGAGGAAAAAATTTCTCGAGGCAACGTACTCGACACTCCTCTTACTCGATCGACCCTCTCTCTCCTCTTTCTCGTCGCTGGAGTTGTCGGGAAAAACTGATCAATAATTAGGATTAATCTTTTGTGTATATAGGCCTCGCGTCGATCTCTGCGACATTGTTATAACCTGGTACATCCAGTTTTCTAAAGTAAAGCAAAGCCAAGGCGATATATAATACAACGCTGCACAATGTGAGAACGAGCCACGCGCGTGGCCGTCTTTCTATATACACGTACTCTCTCTCGCTCTGTACATAATGCTATACAGTGATACAATAGCCTCGACTTTGCCGAGTAGAGTAGCAGAGAGAGTAAGCGACGACGACAACCCGGCCCTGCGCTGTATGTAAAGCTCGGCCCGACGGCAGCAGCATTCGATATAATAATTTGTTTCAAAAGAATTTCAATAAGCGTCGTCGTCGTCGTCGTCGTCGGTCGAGCTGCTGATGCTGCCGCTGCTCTCGGGCTATATACTCGATAATTTCCAATGAAGCGCGGCTCGATAATGGACTGTTCTAGCACTCGGGGCTTTTGCATGCGGCCGCTTCAACGTCGTCGTCGTATAGTGTTCTCACTCCGAGCGACTGACGTGCACGTAAATTTCATTACACTCCAGACACCTGTGTCGAGAGTAGAAAGAGCATATTCAATTGTCAACGAGTACACTTACGCGGTCGTCGTCTCCGAGCATCGTGACGTTTTCCAATTTCAATTTTTCTTGAAAAAAAAAATGACAAAATTTAATCCGCTGAATGAGACCCCCTCGCGTGCTACATTAGGATATATCTACGTTATACAGCGATAATGTCATCGATAGAATTTTCGAAATACTTTAGCTGCACATGACACCCGCACTTCTATCTATTAATACTCTGCGAGTTCATACACGTGTCGATGTTTTGATTGGAGATAGATTTGTGGGTCAGGCGCGTGGCACGATCCCAAAGATACGGGGCGTGACTAAATCCTCTATCTCCCGGGCTGCACTCGCGGCTCCAGTTCAGAAATTCGTAAATTCCTGTTTATCCTCTCCTTGTCTCGGCTTAGCTACTCTCGAGAGCCACCACCCCCTCGACTCTCTATATCGTACTCTCTCTCTCTCTCTCGGAGATTGCTTAAATGCGTTCAACAGGTGTTTAACAATTTAGCTCGAGGCCTCGCGCGCGCGCGCGATATACACACGCGTGCACGACGAGCCCTATACTACCGTTTCGATATCTCAGCCGCAGTGTTTCGATAGTAAATAACGGAGGCGTTTTATCGATATCGAGATGACACGTTGACGCGTACATGAGAAACGCAATGGGTGTATAAAACGATGTTCTTTTCGACAGACGCAACTAGTCGGCGCTTCGTCGATGCTGGAGCTGGTTCTGCAGAGCACTGCAGGAGTTAGTTAGTAGTGGTGTCCCGCTACTACTACTACTACGCGTCCGAGGAGGAGGAGGAGGAGGCGGAGGAGGCAGCGGGGGCGGCGGGCGGCTCGCCGGCTGCTGCTGCCGGACTCTACTACCACGACGACGACGACGACTACCCTCGCGACAGGGGCAGGCGTCGTCGCCTGGTCTACGAGGACGAGTATCGCGGCGGTGGTGGCGGCTCCTCCTATCCCTACGGACGACGCGGCCAGGCATGTGATACCCGGGACAGTGAGCTAGGAGGTGTGTATCAGCAGCAGCAGCGTTACGAGCCGCCAGCGCACGCGGAGCCGTCCAGGCCATCCATAAGGTACGGGCCCAGGGTCCTGGTGAGGGCCCCGGCGAGCAGGCTGGCCCGCGGCCCCGAGCTGTACTCCGAGGACGAGGACGAGGCCGGTAGCGGCGTCGCCGGTGGCGGAGGAGGTGCAGCTGGAGGAGGAGGAGGAGGAGTAGGACCGGGAGCATGGCGCCAGTCCGGGGGCGAGCTCCACCAGCAGGCGCCACCCCGGCCCCGTCGCGTGGTCGACCAGCTGCTCCAGCTCGACTCCGAGGAGGACGAGGAGGAGGAGGACCTCTCGCTGCCGCCGCAGGCGCTCTCGACCCCGCGCTCGTACCACCATCACCATCATCAGCCCCCGCCGCAGCACCATCATCATCAGCACCAGCCGCCGCGGGACTATCGAGAGTACGAGCTGGAACGCGGCGGTGGCGGTGGTCGAGTGGCTGGCAGCGGTGGCGGCGGGTCCCAAGAGCGAGCTGGAGCAGCCGCGCCGTTACGCGGCTACCGGAGGCACCCACTGGCCCACCAGGACGAGTACGACGACTACGACCCGAGGCAGCCGCCGCCGCCCTCGTCGAGGGACCAGCTTGAGCCGTCCTCGGCGAGGGCTGGTGAGCGAGGATCGGCTGCTCATCAAGCCTCCTCCAACATAGCCAACAATCAGGTGAGTGCGGATTCTTTATATATATGATAATTAACGCCTCGCGCATTAGACTAATCGAGCCCCGCCCTATACATACTAAACTGTACCGTGTCAAAGTCGTTCCGTGTAATAATATGAAATAGCCGCGATGATTGGCCATGCGAACAATGACGATCCAACTCGATTTACTTATTACGTATATGAGCGAGCCGCAGCTGGTAGTCCTGTTATATACATTCAAAGAGACGCTACAAGTGCGAGTAGCGGTGTCCATCCTATATACATACCCATTTAATGGACTAACCACAACGCGTGTGGCAGATCGACTTTCACCTTCATTGACACATAATTAGCTAGTTGTATTATAATATATTCTACTAATACAAGTGTTAGTAGTGTCCGCTTTTAATATATAATTCGTGTAATGTGTATACCCGTTGCTTTATACGGGCTAATTACTTTTCACGCCTGGCCCGCGCCTGGCGCGCGTGTCTAAGAATTTTCTAATGTCAGTACATTACGGCGCCTATATCGGGTTACCGACTCTATTCAACTAGCTATATAACGAATATATTTGTATCGCTCTTCTATGGTGATGCTAGCCGCGTACCGAATCGTAAGAGGTGTCATGTAATGCTCGCTGAACGATTTTGTGTATTCACTATGCGGGCTCGCACCTATCCTTTTATATGTATACGAACGAAAACGAAACAAAACAAAAAAGTAGCGTAATCATTGTATCGACTCCATACACAACAGGTGAATCGAATTTAATCTTTTGAAGGTAAACTCAAAGGGATTAACAGAGCGCGAGATAGGTTAAATTAGACTTTCCGATATCCGATAATTTGACACAAGTTGCGCGCGTCGTCGTATAGCAAAGCCTCGGCGGCTGCTGCTGCTGCGATCGTCGCGGAGCTATATACGCGATATTAGGCCTCGTCGCGTATTCTCGCCTCTCTCTCGTTTCTCGCAGGTATTCGCCGAACAGCTTGTGATATTGTATATATTGACTGAGAGAGAGAGCCGAGTGATTTTAACGACTGTTATCGATGAATTAAAAATTAGCCAAGTGCTGGAGGTTGAGCCGAGAGCTCGAGTGTTTATTTACTCTAGCCGAGATGTCAAAAAAGAAAAAAAATAAATAAATAAATAAAACGGAAAAAAAGAGGGGATGATAAAAGAGTCGCACGTCCGTACGGCAAAGTCTATATGGGTAGACCTGCGCTGCGCTACCGGCTACGTGTACACAATACACACACACACACACACACACACACCACACACAGAGCTGCGTCGATGCTGTGGCAGTGTGCTGCTGCACGTATATACATCTCGTGAATCTGGCCAGTAGAGCGACGAGAGATAAAACGCGCGACTCGAGGGAGCTGAGGGGAAGAGGGAGGCGGGGGGAATGAGGGGGAGGGGGGGGTGGAGGCAGGGAGACCCGGTTTCGCCGGATATAGGTCAGTATGAGCAAGCGTTGGGAATCGCGCGCGAGAGTAGCAGCGGGAGGAGGAAGAGGAGGAAAAGAGAGCTAAAAGGGTGAGTCGAAGTATAGTCGAGATGCTGAAAAAGATAACGAGCCTATTGAGACGCGCACAGAGAGAGAGAGAGAGAGACTCGTATAGACACACAGAGCGATACGCAAGGATATTTCTGCGCGGCGCCTCACCCAGCACTTGCTCCTCTCGTTGTTGTTGTTGTTGTTGTTTGTCGTTTTTTGAAAACTCATCGTCCTCAAGTTCAGCGCGATTCGGCCGAAAAATTCGCGACGAGGCCGAAAGAACGAGAGAGGGAGAAGAAAAAACTGGTCCTAGCTTATATTATGTACAGAATATGTAGGCTTTTTTCTGCACGCGGTGGTGGTATATAGGTAGCTGTGCAAGCCGAGCTGGCGGCCAAGATCATAGGCGCTCTGCGGGTAAAAATAATACAATCTTTATCGATTTTTAGCTGCTGCTGCTGCTGCTGCACGACGCAATCCGAGAGAGAATTCTTTTACGCGCGCGGCAAATATAATAATAGTCAGATTTCGCTCTCTCTCTCTCTCTCCCTCTTTTTCTAAGCAAAAGGCATCGAGCGACTTTTGCGCGCAGTACTCTCCTTTACTTTTTTTCAGGGTCGTTCTTTCTATACGCTATATACTCTACTCTCTCTCTCTCTGCATATACGAGTCCTGGCGGTTAGCTATTCCGCATATACATGTATACGAGGAGCAGGAGCAGAAGGAGGAGGAGGAGGACGAAGAGAGCGAAAAAAAAGGAACGATATTTTTAAGCTAGCCCCGGCGGACCTTGAATAATATTTCGCCTCATAAAGATCCTAATGAGCAAGCCCAGGCTAAGAGAGGATTATTTAATGGCGCGTGTCAGAATAAACCCATATAAGCATCCGCGCGCTGCATGCGCTGCTCTCCTCCTCTCCCCCAGTTTTTGTTGGCTATACCTTTATATGCATATTATACTATAAAAATTCACGAGCGAAAAGCGCAGGCAATGCTCCGCGTATATAGCTAAAGGGGAAGAGAGTCGGATGAGTATTTGCGGATGACCGCCGCGCTCAGGTTTTGCAGCTCGGACCCGCGACTTAATTGATATTTCGCTTGAATAAAAAAATACAGTAAACGCCCGCAGCTTTTATCGCGACTGAACGCGAAAGATGCTATGCCTCCCTCTCCCGATGCACCTGCGACTACAAAGTGTGCGCGACAAACTAACTCGAGTCGAATCCTTGCGCGTCCGCAGAAATCTAGAAAATTATAAATTATAATATTATGCGCCTCGGATCGCTTGTGTGTACGCGAATCATCGAGTCATCGAGGCATGTAAATCCGGCCTGGATCGTATTACACGTATACGGGGCCAAAGTCTCCAGTGGATCACCAGCGCACCGCGAGGGTTAGTGTGCCAATTATGAATCGTGTATAGGGCGCGCGCACACACACACACGAAATAGTTATGATTTCTGACGCGAGCCTGTGTGTACCTACTTTCGTGCTATAATAATCAACTCGTGAGATATGTTTTTTCCCTATACCGAGTTCTCTCTCTCTTGTCTATGTTTTCGCATTGCAAAGAGGAATCTCCAGGTAGGTGGAGTATTCGATTTCGAGATGACACATGCAGTTAACGTATTTCTCGGAACTTTTGTCCGTAAATATTTCTCTCTTCTTTGCCCCACACACACACAAACACACGAGTATGCGTATATATATGCGCTCGCCCTGACTTTTAGATATATGTATACGCACGAAACGGGTACCTTGGCTAGTATAGAGCGAGAGATACATACACACATATATATAAATTTGGCGCGCGCATAGAGCCCCGTAAGGCATCCATCCAACGCCCGCGAGATTATATAGCTGCCCGGTGCCCAATGAGTAGAGGCATATTTTTTAATTCACTGCCACCATATATACATCGCGCGCGCGTATATTAGGCATTCCTCTAATTTTTCAAAAAAATACTCGAAACGAGGCCTATAATTATATATTACACACGCGAGTAGTCCGCATTTCCATCTCAATCGGAGCTCGGAGCCCTGCGATGTAGTAACTCATCATATAGCCTATGCTTTTTCAAACGCGCGAATACCGATGCACACCGAATGCCGCCGCTTCTCGCAAATTTTGTTTATCTCTCGCTACAAGCATAAGTGCGTGTGCGTGTATACTCGCACGATCGTCTGCATTAGCGCGCGCAATGGCCCGATCTGCCGAATTTACGCACGCATCATCATCATCATCGTTAAAAAAAGGTTATGACTAGCGACTTTTTTTCTCTCTTCTTCTTCTTCTTCTTCTTCTCATCGATATTATGTGCAGGTACATAAATTAAATTGTCGAGAAAGATTCACATGAATAATTAAAAGCTCGCGCCGTGCAAAGATGTTTATTAACGTATTAAATATATACGATTCATGAAGATCGGCTCTCGACTCGATCGAGACTCTCAATTACAAATTGTTGCGAGAACGAAGGAAAGATTAATGGAAAAAAATTTTCCGATCGCCCGATACACATGACAATGTACGATTTTTCTCTTTAGTCTCGAATTCGAGGCAACAACTGCGATAATCTCCTCGAAATAGTTGCGGCGATTTGCGGCTTGGGTGCCCTCTTGCAGAGGCAGCAGCAGCGCGCTCGTGTTGCAACGCAAACTGTATAATAATACATTTTTATATCGCGAGAGCAGAGCTCGCTCGTGCGCCGAATCGCGCCGGCCTGGGGTGAGTAACGAGTAAACGATAAATACGGAGATTAGAAGTAAATCTCGCTTGGCCCGTGAGTTGAAGAATTCCAGAGAGCTTGCCCCTGAACTATCTCGTACTGTTGAATAATAATAAATGCGCTTGACAGAGATAAAGCTCTCAATCTGTTTCATCCGACAACGCCAGGCAGGCAGCCTGGCAAACGATAGACGCTACATTATAATTGCTGCTGCGGTTCTCTCTCTCTAGAGCGCTCGATATAAATGGAAAAATAATTAGGAATTTGGTAGAGAGAGAGAGAAAAAAAAGAACAAAGGCAACAAGTCCGAGTCAAAGTAAAGGCAAAAGGCCAAGTGCAAAAGAATGAGCGTAGGAGCAAAAAATAAAAAGAGCGTAGAAAAAAAAAGCGCGAGAGAGAGAGAAGGAGAACGGCGAAAAAGTATTGAGCGAACGAGAGAAGAAGGCGCAACGCAACGCAACGCAAGTGTATAATGCGCGCGCGAGAACAAGTCAGAATTCGGAGAAAACGACACGAGGGAAAAAGTAATGCTAAATAAAAGCATTTCTGCAAAGAATAAAAATAAAATCATCGCTCGAGGTGAATATAGATAAAGGAGAGTGACTGAGAAAGTCAGCGCGCGAGTATGAGAGTGAGAGAGAGAGAATCTAGAAACTTTAAAGAAAGAAGGAAGTGCAAAATAAACGAGTTTTTTTATGTTTTTTTACCTTTTTTTTCATACGAAGATGGAGTAGCATTGGTATATTATATGTATATAAACGAAGAGCGAGATGTATATATACGTATACATAGGGTTTGAAAAAGAAGAACTTATACATACGCATATAGCTTACATATGTCTCTCGGTGCGTGTGTGCATATACGTGTGTATATTATATACGCGTCATGTGTGCGCGAGCAAGTGTGTGTGTGTGTGTGTGTATGTCTGCGTACCAGAAAGAGATACACACGTATAAAAGATTTAGAAGCAGAAAAGAGGAGGAGGAGGAGGAGGAGAACCTGAAACCGCAGTAGTCAAACTGGTCACTTTCGTAAGATAGTTGATTTTTGCGCTCATGTATCCATGACTTTTTGACTTCTTTGCGCTACGTCTCTCCGTCTCCGTCGTTGTCCGTCGTCGTCGTCGTCGTCGTCGTCATGCGCTTTATAGACATGCGCTCTCGCTCTTCGCCGCCGAAATTGATAATAATTATTCATTATACGATTGGGACGCTGCTCGCGAGGGGAAAATTTCCGTCTCTCCTTGTATTATGAAGCAACCCGAGAAGCAATTTTGTATAGTTTGCCTCGTGTTATATGTACCCGAAGCTTTCCAAGCGCTGCTCCTGCTCCTGCTCCCGCTGCCGTTACGGTGTCCGAAAGCTCGCAGGACTCGGTATACACAGTCTCGGTCGCGTCGAATTGCGAAAGCGAGAAATGGCCAAAATAGCGAAAAAAACCTTTGGCCCTGAATAGTGCGTGCCTATGCGGCCGCCGCCGCACCGACGCGTATTGAAGAATATTATAAAATGCGACGTATGGTAATTAAAGCAAGAACGTAGGGAGAGAAGAGCAGCATGGCTCGAGAGTGGCGTAGAAGGATATCTATGAGAATTCAAAATGGCTTTTTTTTTACCTGTACACTTTTGGGCTATGTATCTCGGATGGCACATGATTTAGTAGCGATGAAACTTTTTACCTTTTTATTTTTTTTTTGCCTTATTCTTCTTTCTCATTTTTTTACCCGCGCGCGCAGGTTTAATCGTCAAGTGGTTAGTCAGGTGGGCGAAAACAGCGCAAAAAAAAAACGAAGAACACATACGTATGTATAGTTTGTGCGGATGTGTGTATGCGTGTATTATAAGAAGGTACCTATGGTATTGCAAAGTGATGCTGCTGCTGTATATTATGGGCATATAAAAGCCCGAAAGAGACGAAAAATTTCATAGCGCTCGCGCGGTCGAAGCAAAGAGTAACAAGTCCGAGAAATCAAAACTGGTATTTGGCTTATACATATTATGCTGCTGCTGCTGCTGCTGCTGCTGCTGCTCCGCGCATAGCAGCAGGGAGATATGCGTGTGTTTGTATGCGCGCGTACGCAGCGCAGAAAAGAGTTAAAAATATTATAGCGCGCGCACGCAGACGAGGAACGGCCGAATCGCGGATGATTATGTATCAATTTCGAATCGTGCAACGCACGCACATAACATGGCATTCGCTGCTGCTCTCTTCTGGCCGGGCCCCGGCTATATAAGAGTATATAATATTTTTCAGGAGCAATGCATACATATTGTGCGCGTCATGCTTACTTATTACTTTTCTCTCTCTCTCTTTTTCTTTATCAAAGAATTCGTTATGTATTCCTTGCATCGGAGCTGCTGAGAATTTGGCAGCAGCAAGTGTGGCCTCAACAATTCTCGGCGCTGCTCTACAAGGGGCAGAGACTTTGCGCTAGCAGTAGGTAAAAAGCAATGCTCCCGCGGGCTAATACAGGATTTATGAGGCTGGTTACACGGGCTTAGGATAGCATTTCTACGAATTTACATCGATTACCTTCTAGGAGAGGGAGCAGCAGCGTCGTGAGAGCGTCTATTCCTCTCTTTCTCTACCTCTTCCTCTCGCAAGTCTTATTCGCCCAAACTCTATGCGGCATATATATACGCGCGATAATAAACCTATGCGCCGACACTGCCGCCGATCCCATACGCTTTGTTTTCTTCGAAATTCCTCGTTTTGTTTCGCTAATTAAATCTTTGTGCGTCCGCCTTGAGCCTCCTCTCTTTGGGCTTTCTTTCACCCGAGCTCTGCGGCCGTAGCAGCAATTGCAAACTTGTCTCGCTTTTTTTTCTTCAAGCTCTTATACATTCGCGTACGTGCGCGTGAATTATAATAATGAAATTCGGAAGATAAGCCGAGAATATGCGGCGCTTTTATCGATCGCGTACGATCGCGCATTACCTTTTCCCAAATTGCTAACGCAGTAATATACGCGGTGTAAGACGGAACATTTTTTCCTGCCATCGTGCGCAATCCGGAGCCTGCCTGTGTGCGTGTGTGCTGCTCCGCATTTATTTCGATAAAAAAAAATTTTTTTAATCTACATTAATTGAGAGTACGTAAAAACTCATAAGTTCCTCGCTCGAACGGCTATCCTCTTTTCTTATCGTGCACAGGGGCTATGCGCGTATATATTTAATATACGTACGAATAATGTAGCGAGCTTAACGGTAGCTCGAAATTTTCAATGATATAGCATACTTGTAATACAAAAAACACACTGGTAGCGAGCGATACGCTCGTCGAGTCTCTCTCTCAAGTCGACGCGCGTTATCAAAAACTCATAAAAATAATTGCGCATAATGTGCCACCACGCCACGGGCACATACGCTCGCTCGCACGCACACGCAGAGACGATAACTTTTCTAAATAATTCTCGGCTCTCTCTCGAACGAGGTTGGACCAGCAGTGGCGCGCGCGAATCAGGAGGGAACGATTATCAGCGACTCACAGAACGTTGCGATACGTCGTCGTCGTCTCCGGACCCTAAGCGAGCGCAAGCAAGCAAGAGAGAGAAATCCGACGACCAAAATGGCGAGTCTCGTACATGAACGCTGTGGCTGTGCTTCTAGCTGTTTAATAGAAAATTAATCGCAAGATATTAGAGTGTTGTGATCCGAAAAAGGTTCTTTGTGGCTTTGAGGAAATTTTTCTTCCGCTTTTCCCCGAGATCTGTTAAAAAAAAATTACGATGTCGGATGAATTAAGCGCAGCTGAGCTCTTCTCTATGCTTGTATTCGATAATAGTCCTTCTAAATTATTCTTCGTGCACTTTAAAATAAATTTCTAAAGGTAAGGTTATTACTTTTCTTTATTATTTAATCTTTCTATGACGTTAAACTTACAAAGGGTTATAAATCCTAAAATCTGGTACTGCACGAGGTATACTTGAGAAAAGTTAGGCGCACATCTTCAAACTAACGTAAGTTTGTATTTTTTTAATGAAGAAAATTTATTGCCTTAATTTTTTTAAAGTCCTGCCCCAATCGCTGTCAAGCTTAAAATTATCTAATTAAAATATTTAACCCGTTCAATACCAAGAGACCCTAATTTTGACTTATTTTTCTACGCGTTATTTTTTTATGAAACGATTGTCAAATTAATGTAACAGTACCATAAAATTCTGAAAAAATTCACGTGTGTTTCTGTGTATAAATTCTAAACACTTTTTGCTTCATAACATTTTTTCGCAGAGTCCATTGTTAGCGAGTAAAAACATCTCAAAGCATTATAACATGTGCTGTATCGTCTTTTAGCCGATAATCGTTGAATCAGCTGTTTTGGTGGCTGACATCTTGAATCGGGATGAACAAACGCCACTAACTTATAGTATAGACCTGTATGCCACCAGATCCAGAGTTTTAACCTCATCCGAATGCGTAATCGCGGTGAAAAATACGATTATTTTGAAGACAAATGTTCAAAAACCACATTTTTTTGTTTAAACAAATGTATTTTTGAAACGGTTGCATATATCGTAAATCTGACGTCAGATTTGAAAAGAGCGATGAAAATCCCATAAGATATGGTATTTTATCATTAATTTGACAATCGCTTAATAAAAAATGATGCGTAGAAAAATAAGTCAAAATTAGGGTCTCGTGGTATTAAACAGGTTAAATATTTTCCATTCAAAATGGCGGAAAAATTCTTACAGAGTATCTGGAGTAAAAGATCACTAGTACAGAACTCACGCACAACTAAGCAACGTATGCTAAACGTCGACCGATCATTTCAAATCAACTACTAGGTTTGACGATCAATACGACGGCAACTTGGTCGATGGACGCCGGCCAATATCACTCAATTCGCACAATCGGAGCTTCAAGATTTTTGTAGACGGCCATTAACTCAACGGATCCAGTCTATCATGGCAAAGTGCAACTGGGGTGTCACGGTTCGATTGGTATAACCTCGGCGAAGGCGGTCAACCCTCTCGCGGTATCGATATCGCGCTCGTCGTCGTCTTCATCATACTCCTCGTAGATATTTTTTATCTTCTGAACTGAGATTTCTTTTGGCATCCTAAAGAATCAAAATGGCATCGTGCCTTAAGGTCTTAAATATTTTTCTCAAAACAGTAAGGTTACTTATAACACTTCTACCTTACTCTAGTCCACTTCACCGACGTACAAGCTATGTCGTTTGTTTGATCAAGAAGTATGGTTATGAATTTTATTGACAAAAATATTGAACAATTCCTCAATGATAAGGACATACCAAAAGAAATCATAGTTCAGAAGATAAACTCCGCGCTCCAATCGGAAATTTGACAGCGTGAGATCACCATGTTGACGTAAAAACGAAGAAAAATATTTTAGTAATTATAATCGCTCGAGAAGAATGTAAGCGATAATTTCGTGATGATAAAGAGGGAAAACCCTCTCAAGAAAACGTTGAAATTCTTTCAATATTTTTTGGACCACTTGGATTTTAGAAACTGGAATTATATGGAGATTTTGAATAATCAAAATGGTTACCAAAAAAATCCGAAAAAATTCACTTGTATTCTTTCAATCGTTTTGATCCTTTCCTATTCTGAAAAATTTTTCTAATAAATGTATGATTTTCGATTAAAAAATAGTTGAATTTATGCATAGATAGTTTAACGTCTACTAAAAGTGCGACCACCAAAGTTACAGAAAAGTTTCAAATCATTTCGGCAATGCCAGACATGGAATAAGTACTCATATTTTCGAGATAGCGTAATTTTTCGTTCTCTGAAGTATAAAATAAGCTATTGAAAAAATACCTATACAAATTTTCATTGTTTGTTCATTCATCCAAGTTTTTGGAACCTCAATGAACAACGTCCGTTACCCGCGGCAAGTGAGAAAAATTTCACGTGTGATTTAAGCCTCGAATTTTAAAAATTTTTAATCAAATGACTGTATGAAAAATTATATAAACTTTTTCAGCGACTGTTTTCGATTGAATTTTAAAATTTCGTACACATAGTTAATCATCAAAATAGTTGACAACATCAATAACTTTTTATGAACACGTTCAAATGCGATCGTTTGAAAATCGCTGCAATATCCACCGAACTACTTGAGTTAATTCAACTTAAAACTAATTTACTCTATATGTTGGGTAGATATTACTTGGCAACTGCAGTCAACGCCACCTGTTTTTTTTCTCCGCGAAGCTGCCGTCTTACGTGCCGATCGTGTTGACCGTCGAGCCGAGCAGCGACGAGTAGCGATTTGACAGTTGCGCAGATAGATCGACGTTTAGTGCACGTTGCTAATCGTGTGTGATTTGTGTACTAGTGATATTTAATTCAAAAACACTTTGTAAGAATTTTCTGGCTATTTTGCATTTTAATATACAAATATTTGATCCAGATAATTTTAAGCTTCAAGTTGATAAGGACAAGGTTCGTCAAAAGGGCGATACGTTCTTCTGATTGAAAAAAAAGTTTACGTTAGTTGCCCTATATAAGTGACATTTCACGTCCACTCTCCCAGTGCTGCACAGCGCAGCATTATTTAGTCGAATCGCTAAATTTGTAACTCACCGTAAAAGTACCTAAATGCAACTAGAAGAAAACAGTAACCCATCATTTCGTTGGGAAATTGCCTCAGCTTTTCGATGATGAGGTCAGATTTCCCTAAATTGTCCCTTTCACCTGGAAAAATCGCTGGAAAAACTTTGAAATTAATTATCTCAAAAACTTAATTTTTAAGATTTTTCTAAATAAACTAGATCGAAAGATCAAGAAATTTCCCATCGATATAAATAATTTCCAGAGAGGCGTTTTTTGATTTTAGCAAGATATAGCGAAAGAAAGAAGAAAAAACGTGGTATTAGCGCGCGCTACGCCGGTCGGGCATGCAAAAAGCACGAAAAAGCCACGTTTTTTCTTCTTTCTCTCGCTATATCTCGCTAAAATCAAAAAACGCCTCTCTAGAAATTGTCTATATCGATGGAAAATTTCCTGATCTTTCGATTTAGACTATTTAGAAAAATCTTAAAAATTAAGTTTTCGAGATAATCAACTTTTGTTCAAGTTTTCCAGCGATTTTTCCGGGTAAAACGGAAAATTTTGGAAAAGCAGACTCAATTTTCCATCGAAATGATGGGTTACTTTTTTCTTCTTAATTTAGCGATTCGACTAAATAACGCCGCGCTGTGCGGCATTGGGAGAGTTGACGTGAAATGCCACATAAATAAATTTATGTAAATTTTACAAATGTAACAACCATAATTACTCTCATACATATCAATTAAACAGGCATCATAGTTTTTTATTGGAAATGAATTTATTTAATAAAAAATTGTTGGTCCAGATTACGGTATAAATTAAAAGTAAACTATAGCTAACATGCAAATGCACTATGTTTCTGCTTTTTTCTTTTCTTAATGTTAGCCACAGTTTACCTAGTAAATAGTTTGAACTTTCCACTCTTGATTTTATTCATCATAGAACAGAAGTGCAAGCTAAGGACTTTGGTTATGAGAGCGTATAAAACAAGTGCTTTTGTGTTTTCTAAAGAAATGCCTAACTCAGATTAAAAATAACAATTTTTTTACGTGTTTTTTACATTTGCGTTGAATAATTATCTTTTAAAAATACTCCATGGAAAGTTTTCCCTTGTTCTACAGACCTTTTAGCATAATTTCAGTACAGATTTTAAGCAATGAATTATGAATTTACAGATTACTCTGTAATCTCTTTATGTAACTTTTAAACCGAGTGAATTGAACTGTTGATGCGCATTCGTATCCAATCGTATCATTTTCTATCAGTTAATAATAGCTTAAGAATTGATAGCTCCAAATTTTTATGGAAATCAATGCGAAGTCAAACAAATCTTCAGTTTTCTAATACAAATTTCATAAAGGCCCAGCCAGAATTAATTTCCAATTTTTATCTTTGTATAACTTACATATATCTTACGTTGCCCAAGCCAAATTAATTGATAAATTTGTTAATCTTAATTTTAAGGAATCTTCAAGAAACTATAATTAAAAATTTAATTTTCCTAAGATATTTCTTCTAATATAAAATAAATTTATAATTACTTTTTTTTATATAAAAATTAACCACTAGCAGAAACTATGATTTTTGGAAAATTCGACGTCTTATTTTTGATTTATTATAATTTTATTAATAATATGCACTTACTATTTTCACAACTTTATTATTTTTTATAAATAACAACACTTCACTTTTAACATTATTTAATTTTTATTCGAATTCTTTATGTAAATTAAAATTTTAATATAAAATTGTTGTTGTTCTTGTTTTATGTAAAACTACTTATAAAGCAAAATACATGTAAAAATATGTACGCGAATAAGTTGAATATTTATACGCAGTAGAAACGTTTAAAAACATCAAAGAAAATGCAAACAAAACTGTTAAATTTTCGTATAAACTCTATCGTTATGAGTGATATTCATACATTTTAGTAACAAAATTGAAAAAAAACGCTAGCTTTTGAATGAGATGCTAAAAAATGTCAAATGGATTTTTTCGGAAAAACATCATAGTAAATAATGCACAAAGTAGATGAAGCATGATACACTTACCATCTGCCAAAAACAAGCACTTTGCACAGTCTAATACTTGTTTTCTTAGAAATCAGATTACATTGTCCAGTTGCACCTTGCCAACCCTCTCCAAATTTCTAATCCTTGTTTGCTTGCACTTGTACACAACACTTTAAAACTTTAAGTGGTTTACAGGTATTTAGAGATTAAAGATGATACTACTTTATTTGTCTTTTAAAAAAATGAAACGGTTAAAATACATTGATATTATCGGTTACATTAGAGTTTTAGGAAGTCGAGGCTTGGTTTGAGATACTTTCCCGTCGCGCTCGTTATCAATATGACAGTACAAAATCAGATGAGCTTCTGCGAACTGGTCAAGAGTGACTTAGTACGTTTTAAAAATATACAAACTATATATAGTCTTTTCAAGAGAATATTATAAAGTACGTTCAATGAGGTTTAATCTAAAAAATGTTATCAAGTATGAATGATTGTAAAAAGAACTACAAGAAAATTATTACTTCGTAACCGTTTTAATCTTTTTCCACCAGCATCTCATTATATAATTCTACGTACATTCGTTATCAAGATTTTTTGACCCAATCAAATTTTCATAGGGATAGGCAAAAATACCGAATATTATCATGTCACCGTGTTTATTTGCAATACTTACTTCGTTCTAATCAGTCTCATAAATTTCCGCTCTTCAAAAATATTACTTCTCTCGACCCTTTTTGGCATATTATTCCGCGTTCATAGGAAACTCCGGAGTGACTCGTGACGTTGCAATTTACCAATTTCTATCGATTCACCGATTCTTCGTGACAATTTTCTCGTAAAAACGAAGATAGTGCGATAGCCATTTTCATATTCATATGTTTTTTCATGAGCTATGAATAAATATAATACTGGAAAGCGCCCAAGTGTACACATGTGTCTGCATTAGAGTACATACTGCGCGCGCAAAGAGATTACAATTGTTACATTACCGTACATAAAATCGTACATTGCGACTATACCAGCAATTTTCTCTCGCGCGCGCATTTTTTCACCGAGAGACGACGGACGAGGCTTTTGTTTGTTAGCGCTGTAGATAGGCCGCGAGCGATTATTATTTCTGTACTTATTCAAATAGCTCGTCGATGCTGTGGGAGTTGTTCGCTCGCCTATGTACATGTATATAGCAAGCAGTCTATCCGGTGCTGCACGTGTCTGTGTGTGCGTATGTAAATAAAATGCAAAAATGATTGATTCGTGTTCATGAATATAATTAGGGAACGTCACGCGATACAATAGCGTGAAATGCGTGACCATGGCGCATTAAATACAAATGCTCCCTCTCTATCTATCTATCTCTATATATATATCTACGTGGCCGGCTGGATCCAAACGATTATAATATATATTTTTCGAAGCGTCAATTGCCAAAATCGCATCTCTCGCTCGTCCTAATGTTCTCGAGGCCTCGAACTGGCCTGCAGCTATGCGGCCTTGATCGTGCAGAGAGAGAAGAGAGAGAGAGAGAGCACAGAGAGGATGACTTCGCGCGCAGACGTTATGCATACATATAATAATACTGCTATATATAAGCAAAACAACGAAAAAAAAAGTCATTGCATTATAGTAGTAGTGTATGTGCGGTATATACGTTGGTAAACGTTCTCCGCATTGGGGAACTGCTGCATAATAATATATAGCCACACGAATAAAATTACGCGCAGTACCAACATACATACACGTACTGTACGTAAAGTCGAGCACGCAGCGAATGACGTAATTTCTGCGAGCTCTCTCTGGCTCGCGCGCGCGCGCACGTATCTATGTGTGTACATTCGAAAAATTTGATCTTACACGTGTCCAGTTGATAATGTCAACGAAAATTCCTCAAATCGTCTCGGCGACGTACACGGAGGAAAGGGGACATAATTTATATGCCACATGTATATATATAGTAATACGCGCCAGGCATGACCTATCGATTGTTCAATATAAATATACGTACGTATAATACGTACGAGCCGCAGCAACACACACACACACACGCGCGAGTATAGCGAAGGAGAATCCGCACACATCATGTTAACGAGGTAATTATGCGATATCTTTTTCCTTTTTTTTTTTTGCTCCCTCGCGCGGCAGCAGCAGCAGCAGCTCCTTTTTGCAAATACATACATACAGACAGAGAGCGAGAGAGAGAGAGAGAGAGAAAAGAGTCAGTCATTACAGGCTCTTTAAAAGTAAAAGCTATAAGCACGCAAAGTTGCTTTTTCGTATAATTATCGCATGTTATATAGGAGTCGCGCGCGGGCTCGGGGCTCAGGGCAGGCAGGCGAGCCTCGGAGCACCTCGACTGCACGCGACCCACGAGAGAGAGAGACGCCTTTTAGATGATTATTATATAGCTTGGACTTGCGAGCCTCGTATAGGTGTGTGCGCGCATACATATGTGTAGGCAGCTTACACTCGACGCTATTCTATTATGCTTTTGTTTTTAAAAAGTATTATTAAGTTGGAATATATGGATTTAATAGCGGTGATCGGTCTCGCTCTCGAGCATATAAGACCGAACACGAGTCTCTCTCTCTCTCTAAAGATTCGGCATATACATATATTCGAAATTCATAAGAGCTGCTGCCAAGTAAGCGAGAGAGATAATGTTGTGGTCTAGTTTTTAGCGGAGGCGCTTTTATGGGGTAAATTGGCTTTAATTAGGCTCGCGTCAAAATGCCATATAATAATATTATAAAAGCGAAAATTGCGTAACTCGTGCGAATCTTGATAAGGCCCCAGTGCAGAAAAGAGTCGCGACGACGAGGCAAATTCCTGAGCAAGCTCGAGGCTCGTCGCTCGGCTCTGCGAAAAAAAGCGCATGGACACGTGTGAGCTGCAGTGCTATATACACGCGCGCCGCACGAAGGGGGCGCAAAACAACAGCGAAAAAGTCAGTCAGAGAGTCGAGTGGGTGGAGAGAGCGAGCGGGGCTGCCCCTGTATATGCGACTCGAAAACACGTATATAGCCCGGACTCGAGAGCGAGAGGAGCATCCGGAATTTCGGGCGCAAATATGCGTGGTACTCTCTGCACTGCGCCAAGGATGTATGTATGTATAATGTAAAAGAATGAGAGACGCTGCGAGAGAGACAGAGAGTAGGGATACTACATGGCTATGCGCGAATTTTTACTTTACACGCAGCTCGATCTCCGCTTAGCTCCGCAACGATGCAGGAGATTTGGTTTTGCGAATGCGAATGTGTATACGTATGTATACATTGTGAGTATGCGAAAGAGAGAGAGAGAGAGAAGCGCATTCAGCATCCTTCCCTTTCCTTTTCTCTCTTGGCGCGACTTGGTACGTAGTCGGTTTAGAATATACACGGCACTCAAGCAGCATATATATATGCGCTACGGCTAATAATTGCAAGAAAGGAAAGAGAGTAGGAGAAGAGAGGAACCTTGAAAAGCCGAGGACTATGCGAGAATAAGAGAGAGAGAAAGAGAGATTAGTGTATTAGTCAGTGTGGGCCAAAGCGAAGAAGAAAAAAAAGCACAGCGCAACAAGCCATACCAGCCAAAAAGCCAACGCGAGAGAGAGAGAGAGAGAGTGAATATAATATTGCAGAGGAAAGAAGAGAATATCATCGCAAGTCGCGAATTAGTGCGACGATGCTATATAACTTGGATGATCGTTTATAATATCTCTCTTTCTCTCTCTTCTTCTTCTTCTTCGTCTTCGTCTTCTCCTCTCCTGTACAGATCTTTTTGTGTGTATCATCATCGTCGTATGTAGCTCGCTCGACGAAATACAATAACGCAAGAATCGCAAGAGAGAGAGAGAGAGAGAGAGAGACCAGTTAATCCGCGTGCATTTCAACGAGTTGCCTTTTATTTGAACATAACAAAGAGACTCGCGCGTATATATCGTGTGTCATCGTTCATGTATGAGTGTGTGTAAGTATGTGTAAGTAATCGATGCAGCAGCGTCGATCGGAGAAATTTTCTGGTCTGTCGATCCATGTCGTTCGACACCCAACTTTTCCATGACTCCGAATCGGGTGTTTAGTCTACGCCAAGCGCGCGTTAAGATTGATTACGAATCGCAACGAGTCATTGGAAATTACAATTACTCCGCGTCGCATTTACTGCACATCGTGTGTTCTCGCGTATACATTAAATACGTAGGTACAGGCGCATATAATTTAATAATAACGAAATATCGATCGCGAATCGGTGGGCCCCCTATACTATATCGCGCCGCCGGGATTATACAGGATCGCGGATAAAAAGTGCAAGGCCAAACTTTTTAGAAATTCTTTTCGCGCCTCCGAATCGTGTACTTGCGCGCGCGCGCGCGGACGAGAAGAAAAAAAAGAAGAAGAAGCGCAGAGGGCGAAGGAGGAGAGAGAAAGAGAGAGAGAGAGAGATGGGAGAGCGCAAAGAGAGGGACCAAAAACTGGCATTGCTTTTGGTGTGTGTTGTGCGTCGTGTATAAAGCTGACCTTGGACGCTCTGCGACTCTCGGCATCGAAACGGTTTTTTAGCGCTGCTTAGACACTGCACCTAACCGTGCGCGTCTGACTTTTAAGGTGGATTCGACTACTCGAGCCGCCGCCGTAACCACCACCACCACTATAAGCGCGACACGACGTGTTGCTCTTACCTTTGAAAAACTTGTCGTAAACGCGTATACCGAAATAAAACGAGAGACGATATAACGCGCATATGTTTATATAAATCGGGGAGCTGCCGAGTGAGTGAGAGGGACGATCTTATACTACGCACATTTTCACTTAGCATTTACACGCGTGCAACGGGCCATATAATGCTCTCTCTCCGGCGCAGGTATTCAGCATCATTAGTAAACCTGATATAGCCTTGTGCGTCTCTTTTTTTTTCTCATCTCTCTCTCGCGCTTCTTTTTTATCATCGAGCCTCTATGTCCATCCTTTCTCTCTCTCTCTCTCTCTCTCTCCTCCTTCTTCTTCTCTCTCTGGATAGTCGGTGCGTACTTGTGTCCGTCATCGTTAATACCGATCGCTCGCAGTGTACGAAATTTCGCATCGCGCGTCTATGATGTTCCAATAATCTTTGTCTTTGATCTTATAGCTCTCGAAAAAAAAAAATATACATCGAGGCAGCTAGAGCCGAATCAGGTTCATCCGGGCGTTACTCGTTTCTTCTTCTTTTTTGCCTTCTTTATACTTTCGAGGCTAAGAAATTCGTACACTGCGAGCCCCCGAAATTGATTTGCAAAAATTCTTCATCGCGATATTTGTTCCATTATAATACGTAGAGTACGTTTACGAGTACAATTACTCGTCGCGTGTGCGCCTCGTTACGTATTCGTGTCTCGATAACAAACGTTTTTGCCTCACGAGTTTTTGTTCAATTTTCTCTCTCTCCCTCTCGAAGTAAATAAGTTTTTTTTTTTTTATGCAAAACTATATCACGTGCGAGCAATGAAAACACACGACAAAGTTCGTACGTACGTACAATGTTTACCCAACGTGTACTATATACTGCGTCGTTCGCAACGCGAAAGGAATTATTATTTGTCGAGCTGCGGAGAGTTGGTTTCAGCGACGCGACGTTGAAAACGCGGTATACGGATTATTCGTAATTGGAGCACATGTATACCGTTTTTCCAGTTAAATACGCGATATATTCCGTAAACTCATAAATATCATTGTGTTTCTGTAAATGCACATATTATACGGTAGCGATGTGTGCGGATAGCTTCCGAGAGCTGCGCGTGGAAAATGATTTTCAAAATACATGCTCTTTATAATGAGAGATTAGATTGAAGAACAAAGTGCGAGAAAAAAGTCGACATTCTTCGAGCTGATTACGTTACAGCGATACGCGTTGGCAGTTCGATCGGCTATATCACAGAAGCGGGGGTAAAAAATGCGGAAATCATTGTCGGTTGCAGTACTTAACAATACATACGTAAGCTGGGGTTGGCGGAGCTTACGACACTGGACGATGCGCATTCATGCGCGAGCTTTTAAATCTTCTCGCCTCTCTCGTTATATACAGCAATTTTCCTCGCGCGGCGCAATTCGCAATTATTACGCGGCATCGCGTGCGTTACAATCGCGGTGGACTTATCGCGTTCGGCGAGAACCGCGAGCAGATACAAGCGATGAACTCGTTGCGCTCGTTATTACCCTCTCCCGCAAAATTTTAATTTCTATCGTATACGACTCGATCGCTCGATATATACGAATATAATATGGTAGCTGGGAATGAACGTGTCTGTGCGTATATGTGCTTTACGCCCTTCGACTAGTCAACAGGTGCCGAGTCAACGCGCGTGGCTGTGCCCGGGCTTAGCGCTGTACAAACAAACTGTTACAGCAGCCACGGCTCGTGCCGAAGCTAGGACGAGAAAGGATTTCGCAATTGAAGCGAGCAGCAGCGGCCCTTTATACAGCCAAAGCTATCTCGACACGATGCAACCTGCGTGCACCACAACGCGTGCGGATCCGAGTAGTAGTAGTAGAAAAAACAAAAAAAAGTATTATAAGCCGGCCGGCGCAGACACATAGATTGTGCTGCACAGAGAGAGAGAGAGGCCTAGCAGCTATACATAATATGGCGACGGCAGCTGTGCACAATTCGCAGATCTCCACCGCACCGGCCTAGAAATGCGAACGCGCGCAACTACTTTAATCTCACCTTGCCGCGCTCGTATTATTCCTGCACGCGATATTATTCCGCGCGCGCGCCACCTTGCCGCCGGTGCAGCTTTATTCTTGGTGCGTTTTGTTTTTTTCTGTTGCAACCGATTCTCTTGATCCACCCAAACGCGCGCAGAGATAACTCGGCCTTCTGCGCCGTTGCGAAGCTTTACTCATTTCACTTGAAATACAGCGCGAGCATAAAAATTTTTTTTCATTATTAATTCGATCGATTGTATCGTGCGGTATAGAGGACAGCTGACCTTATAAGCTATCGACGCAATCGACGCACGTATAAATGTTTGCTTTTCTTTTTTCTTCGCTCGCCTCTCTAACGGGCGTAAAAACGACTCCGAGCGCGACGCGGACTGAAGCTTACACTTTGACACTTAGGGTTAATTGAAATTTTAACGTCATTATCGCGGAGTTCCGCGTCTCCCTCCCGTACTTGGACTTATAATAAACGGTCGCGCGCCGCGATTGAGCCGTCGCACACCAGCAGCGGCGTGATTCACTTTCTCTCCCGGAAGCCTTCGTGGCTAAGCGCCGGGCGTTCGGGCTAATATAAGGGCTCGCTCTGACATTTTCAACGCCTTAGTCACTCCACTACTACTACGTATATGAGCGCGGAGAGCTATTTTCTTCGGCTTCCGTTTATTTTTTTTACGAGCCGAAAAAGAAATATAAATCATCGATACGATCGCTCGCTGGGAAAAATTGACATTGGCTCTCCGGAACGTATTACAAGTATTATAAGTAAGTGTATTAGCTGTGTACTCGAGTTTATCGTGCGCGTCGAGTTAAGTAGCTCGACGCCTTTGACCCATATGAGAGCTGCGGCGTCGTGCAACATAATAACGCGTATTAGCGATTTTACAAAATAATATATGTAATCGTTCGAGTGCGCGCCATGAGACGAGAGCGATAATTCGATCGGCTTACTTCTACGCGCCAAAAAGAGACGACTTTTCTTGCGAATCGGACAATCGCAGAATCGAATAATATTACAACCCTTTGTCGTCGCTGCAAAGCTCGCTCGGGTCTCGCTATTACACTCCTTTTACCTTTAGTCTATTTAGCCTCGAGCACGTTTTCAAGGTCTCGCGTCACGATGCGTATATGCATGCGTATTATAAGCAGAGAAAGAATAGAAAGAGAGAGAGAGAGGAAGAGAGAAAGAAAGACGAGGCTCGGTCGCGCGTGTGTCGCTCTTTTTTCGATATGCGTGCATTATAAGCCTGGGCCAGCACACAGCTCACTCGCTCGGGCTAGCAGATCGTCGTTGGCTGCACAGAGCATACAGCATATTTTGCACGATGGGTGGGCCACGGCGATTCTCTCTCTCTCTCTCTCTCTTTTCTTTTTTATATTATTACGATACGCGCGGATTCGTACGAGCATCGTAAGACGCGCGTCCACAATGGCAGATCGATCGGAGTCCGCGTACGGAGTTTCGTATATTATAATACGCTCTCGCTCTACGAGCGCAACAATGAAAGTCTATGCGCGCCGCAGGACTTGTTGTTGTTGTTTTGCGCGCGATTTCGTTCGGCACGATTAAATCGCGTGCTCGCAAAAGTCAGCGCGCGGGGTTATCTCTCTCGAGTCGCTGCGTGGCACTCGCGCAAAATAGTTGTACACTTTACTAGCGCTTATTTACTTACTTACTTACTTACTTATATACTCGAGTGCTCGTGCGCTTAGATAGATGTTTTGAATTTTGCACTCGCTCAGTAGTAGACTTTGGCTAATTCACTCCACTGCATTAGAGAGAGAGAGAGGGGGAAAAAAGCCAAGGCCCGCCGTTTCCGGCCTGCATCGCATCTCGTGCATTACTCTCCTGCGCGCGCCACTCTAGAGCTCGTTTTCCATTTTTTATGCGCCAACATTGCCGACTGCCAGCAGCAGCAGCTCCTCTATGTTTCGTCGTCGTGTGTATGTGTGTGTTGGTAGAAGACGGCGCGTGCTGCATCTCTAAGCCTCGATATACAGCAGCAGCAGCAGCACTTTGGGCGAGAGCTGCTGCATCTAATAGGCTTTTCGGGCGTGAAGGAGGAGCTATGCATGTACACACATAGGCAGACAGAAGAGCTCCTATATATGCTATGCGCGCGCGCGCGAACAATTGAAAGAGCCTTGGGCGCAGCTGCACACGCGACTCGGCGGCAGCAGGAGCACGCGCCGAGCGAGCTTTTTTTCGACTTTGCCGCGTATATATATATAACGTGCAGGAAAAAAGGAGCATCACAAGCGCCACGCCATGCAGCGAGCCTTGAGGCGCAGCTATATGCTGCTGCTGCTGCTGCTGCTGTGTATATAAGCTTGTTGCACTATGTATCAGCTCTCTCTCTCAACCCCATGCATCTTATGCCGCTGTTCTGGGCAGTTCCAGGTATTACTACTACTAGAGCACACTAGCCAGAGCTCGACTTCCGACAGGTGTTGTGTGCTGTGCTGTGCTGTGCCGCGGCGGCGACGGCATAGAGGCGCAGCTTCGAATTGCCAATCGGCTCTATGCACATTTCCCCTACTACCCTACTGCTACTACTACTACTACTACTACTACTAGCAGTCGGAGTGCGTTGTGCAGCACGCGCCTCTCTCGCTGCTGCTGCTGCTGCTCTCTGCACGATGATCGCATACATCTTGCGCGCGTTGTGCTGTATATACGCTTCTTCTATTATTTTTGCGCAGCGTGACCTAAACTCGCTGCTGCTGCTGCTTAGAAAGAAAGCCGGAGAGCTGAGCTGCGCCGAAAAAAAAGGATATATATACGCGCGTGGCCCAACGCTAATTATCAACAGCTGCGCTTCAGCTCTCCGGCTTTGTATGCAGTTCGAGGTATAAGAGAGATAGCAGAGAGGGATTATTGCAGCTTGCTACAACTACTGCCTGATTAGTTAGTTGTATATTATAGACTCTCTCCGTATAGCTGTGCATGATCTACAATGCATCTACTACGCGTACATACACGATGCGTCTAGAGCGCAAGCTGGGCAATTTCGACGAAACGAACGAGCGATAAGTGCGCGCACGAGCCCCCCGACTTCCAAGCGCCGCTGCTCTTGCATTATTACAACGATGCCGAGCGAGTAATTGGATATACCGCCGCTATATATTGCTGAAAAGAGCTTCGGACTCGCGAGTAGATGAGTCGGGGGCAGTTTATCCGCCAAAGTGCACCTATGGGCGCGATTGGCCAGCGGCGAGTGTCCAATTGCACTCGCGCGCACGAGTCCGCGTGAACGCGAGCCGAGTCAAGAGTTAACGATGGATCCCTCGCCTTCTTCGCTTTCGCTCGCGGATACGTAGCCGATGAAACTTTCATCGCTGCGCAGATATCGCGACGAGGAAATCGAGCAAGCTCGAGCTTTGAAACGTGCGGCTTACTTCGAATCCTGCTGCGACTCAACGATCGCAGCTAATTCGTTGTTTTTTGCAGCGAACCGCGACGCAACGATCGATATACATACGATGTACGTAGCAGTCGCACGTGATAGTGGTGGCGGCGGCAAAAAAGCTCGCCGGAGCAAGCACCGGCTAAACCTTACGGCTCGTCTACTTACTTACGACTTGTAACGTATATTATATAGGTACACTCGAGAACAGTCCCCGCGGCTATATGCCTATATAATACATGTTTGTGCAAACGCGCGAGCCGTTGCTGCCGTCGCCGCAGGTGCTACAACGCCTAAAAATACCGAGAGCTGCTTCCAACGACGACGAGGAGCAGTAGTAGTGCACGGTACGCGCGTTGTGTACATTATTATATTATTATGCGGTGCACGAGCAGCGGCAGCGGCTGATGGCGCACTACGATGCTATATACCTCGTATATATATTAGACTGGAAGCAAAAAAAAAAATTTTTTTTATTTCGCCCGGACCAAACGGAAAAGTGATCTATGTACCAAAAAAATATTCTGTGCAAAATTTTAGCTCATATAAATTGAGATAACCCGTGCCGCCCGTCGCTTGAAGGTTTTTAAATTCGATTTAAATTAATTTTTACCGCTTCTTTATAGCGATATTCAAATGGCTCTGTAGCCGTCAATTTTCAAGCAAATAAAACTTTGAACCCCTCAAATTAAAGGTCTTGAAAAGACCTTTAATTTGCTTTTTTCAAAATTTTGATTGCTTCAAAATTAACTGCTGTAGAGCCGTTTGAATATTGCTAAAAAATAGAAAAAAATCGGAATTTTTCTAGTTTTCTAATAGCTGAAGTTCACTCGGAGAAACACCAATTTTTCCTAAACTCCGGGGTATTCTTTCGTGTGTAATAAGCTAAAAAATGACGTAAGTTTCGACCAGAATATTGCATCCTAGCTCCGTATAGCGGCATTTTAAATATTCAATTTTTTCGTATTTTTTTTTCTTTCATCCGTCTAATGATTACACGCTTTTTATTATGAGAACATTCACAAAATACTGAAACATTTTCCAAATACTACTGATGATTAAAAGCATCTCAAGACCTATCTTTTAAGCCCCCTAACGAGCTTATAGGTGTCTCGGAGTTAAATCTACAGCCAAATTAAGAATATAATCATTAACGAAGTTGAAAAATAGAATCGCGATTTCAAGCTTAACTATACTAAAGTGTCCTTTAATCCCCAAAAAAATTTGAAAACAACATTTTCGACGTATTTTTCGACGAGAAAACCAATGGTGACCTTGGATTTGACCTTGAACATAACCTCTAAGCTACAGCGAACCAAAATTGATTTTTCGTTTGGTGACCCCCATTTTTTATTGCAGATTTGAAAAGAGCGGAAAATTTTACGTTCAAATACATCTTTGGTTTTTTTTTTAGGTTATGGAAGTATATCTTCATGGTCACTTAAGGGCGATGTTGTAAGCTAAAAGACCTTACATAACCTAGAATAATCTCACATAAGGAATGGAATAAAATGACCCGAAATAAAACTAAAGATGTATTTGAACGTAAAATTTTCCGCTCTTTTCAAATCTGCAATAAAAAATGGGGGTCACCAAACGAAAAATCAATTTTGGTTCGCTGTAGCTTAGAGGTTATGTTCAAGGTCAAATCCAAGGTCACCATTGGTTTTCTCGTCGAAAAATACGTCGAAAATGTTGTTTTCAAATTTTTTTGGGGATTAAAGGACACTTTAGTATAGTTAAGCTTGAAATCGCGATTCTATTTTTCAACTTCGTTAATGATTATATTCTTAATTTGGCTGTAGATTTAACTCCGAGACACCTATAAGCTCGTTAGGGGGCTTAAAAGATAGGTCTTGAGATGCTTTTAATCATCAGTAGTATTTGGAAAATGTTTCAGTATTTTGTGAATGTTCTCATAATAAAAAGCGTGTAATCATTAGACGGATGAAAGAAAAAAAAATACGAAAAAATTGAATATTTAAAATGCCGCTATACGGAGCTAGGATGCAATATTCTGGTCGAAACTTACGTCATTTTTTAGCTTATTACACACGAAAGAATACCCCGGAGTTTAGGAAAAATTGGTGTTTCTCCGAGTGAACTTCAGCTATTAGAAAACTAGAAAAATTTCGATTTTTTTCTATTTTTTAGCAATATTCAAACGGCTCTACAGCAGTTAATTTTGAAGCAATCAAAATTTTGAAAAAAGCAAATTAAAGGTCTTTTCAAGACCTTTAATTTGACGGGTTCGAAGTTTTATTTGCTTGAAAATTGACGGCTACAGAGCCATTTGAATATCGCTGTAAAGAAGCGGTAAAAATTAATTTAAATCGAATTTAAAAACCTTCAAGCGACTGGCGGCACGGGTTATCTCAATTTATATGAGCTAAAATTTTGCACAGACTATTTTTTTGGTACATAGATCACTTTTCCGTTTGGTCCGGGCGAAATAAAAAAAATTTTTTTTTTTGCTTCCAGTCTAATATATATACTCGTGCCCAACGTCGCACGCATGTACACACACATGTGGTACGAGCACGAGATCCTTTTTTTTTCTCTCTCTCGATTTTTTAGTTGTGCATGGCCCTTGTCCCGATTCGCGTGCAGCGCCTGCGTGATTGCGAGGCGAGATATAAACGCGCCTAGGCCCCGCGTACAACGGCTACTTTATATAAGTCGAAAAACTAGAGTGAGAAAGAAAGAGAGCTTTTGGAGTGCAGAGAGGGAGCGTTGGATGAGAAGCGAGTCGAGGTATTTGGCAACAGGTATTTTTACCGCTTTCAGCCCAGTAAATTGCGATCGAACTTTGATTCTTCTTTGAATCGTACATATGATATCCTAAATGTATCGAAATGCAAATACGACGATATGATGCTCGGTAGAACGAAAGTATAGTGAAAGTATACAATCATTGGAGGCGCAAGCCCCCTCTTTGACCTTGACTACTAAATAACGAATGCACCGAGACAAGAAAATCTACACTAATTCGTAGTACCACGATTAGTCCAGCAGTTGCTCTTAATTGTCTCTCGGACTTCCGAAAAAAGACCTACGCTGCAGTGTCCGCGACAACTCGTGCATACCTTAGTCCTGAGCTTTCGCTGCTCGCAGGCAAAGCTCGTGCCGATTCGAACGCTATAGAGTCGCGTATACAAAAGGTGCATCGGGCATGCCCTATACGAGTTCGTATTATATTTATAGAGTCTGGTGGAATATCGTACAGGCGAGCTAAGCGCGTCTGCCGATTCTGTATACACCACTATGGTGTTTGCGCTGAGCAGCCACGAAAAAAATGTCGAAAGGAGTCGCAAAGCCAGATAGAGTTCCCCCTGCCTTTTTTTACACATACATACGTACTAGGCTATATAATGCCTCCATACTATAAACGTCTTTTCGACGTAGTCATATTATTGCCCAAAGAGCGTATGTGCTGCTGCTGGCTGGCTGGCCCGATGATGCGAGTTTAGAAGCTGGCCCTCTTCTGCATTCGCAGACTCCTCTCCCACTCTCTAACTCACTCGCTCTCTTCCCCCCATTTCTCTCTCTCTCTCTCTCGCTCTTCCTCTCGATCTCTGCTAGCATACCCCAGCCTCCTCTGCTTCTTCTGTGCAACGCATCAAGGACACTATACAAAAAGTACATTACACGAAAACACGTCTTGCCATTATGACCGCCGCCGCCGCCGCCACTGCGTATATACACACGAGCTCCTCTCGTGCAGTATATAACGTATGTGTGTTGTTGCTTCTCGCTTATAGCTCGCTCGCTCCGTGACTTCTAAAACCCTTGACTCTCCTCGATCAACGAGACTAACGAGCGAGAGAAAGAGAGAGAGAGAGAGAGAGTATAGCGTAGAGGCAAAAAAAAAAACGAGTCATACGCGCCGCTCCCGGAGTATATGTATGCATGCGTGTATAGGTACTGCGGACGAATTTTTCATTATGCGCCCGAAATCGAAACCATAAAAACTATCTCGAAAATTGCCCGATGCACGCAGATCGATAAATTTTCCAGGCAAAATATGGGAAACTCTTAATTGGACGAAAATTCGTACGATCAAATTAGGCTCCGAAATTACGCTCGTGTCACGACTGCGCTTACGAGCGAAGCTTATAACAGAGCTCGGGCTAGACAATTGTCCTCTCGACTCCTTTTGGCTTTTGGCCTTTCTATATATATAATATAATGAAGCTTTTGACCCGTGCATGGCATAGGTATTTGCGAGAATGGCACGCAGCACTTGATATTTCACCGAGCCATCGGACTTATTGTGTACATTGTACGAGTAATAAAGACTCTCGGTTTGGGTGACTCTTGGTGCAGCAGCAGCAGAAAAACAAAGCCGAATTGCCCGACGCGCTCATAATAATCGCTCCTGCAGCAGCAGCACCTCGTGTGTATATAGGTATAGTAGCAGCAATTCAATTCCGAGAAATTCGATCCATTTGTCCGCGGCAGCAGATAGGTCCATTTGTACGCGCGCCCGGAGTATTATATTATACGCGCGCGTAGGTATGGTATAATTCATGCAAGTGAGCCCGGGCTTATATAGCCCACCTCTATATTCTATTTGTCTCTCCTCGAGCTCGTACTGCCTTTTGTCGTTTTACCTCTCGCGCATATATGATATAGTCTCGCTGCGATCTCCGAGAGTGCACATCTCTCTCCTTGTGCGCACACGCGTTTAAGTAAGTATGTATAAGGGAAGGCGCGCAGTACGAGAGTGACTAGTGCGCTCCGTGTATATTATACACACTCCCTCCCTGCCTCTCTCTCTGTATAGGCTCGTGAGCTCGTCGTGTATTCGCTGCTGCTGCTGCTGCTCAAGATCAAGGTCAAGTTTGCAAAAGAGAGACGCGGAAGGTGATGACTCGACTCTACTCGTTGCTGGCCGATCTCGCCCCCTTTTGGCCGTTGTTGAGCGCTGCGTGCCAGTGAGAGAGAGAGCAGCACAAGAGATGCACGTGTACACTTTTCTTTTATATAAACGTGCACCCCGTCTCCCGAAGCGCGAGTACAGGAGTCATTCGCGTCACTCCCGCGCGCGCGACGACGACGATTCACGAAAGCTGCTGCTGCTGCACAAGCAACGTTTGCGCGCCAACGCGTAATATTCGCTTTAAAAACGCGTCGTGTCTCGGCCTGCTTCTTCTTTTCCTTTTTGCGCTCGTCGTTCTTCTCCTCCTCCGTCGTCCTCCTCCTTGCGCGCGCCTACCCCTCGTCCTTCTCTCCTCTTCTACCTCCTGCGCTGTGCGCTGCTGCGTGTGTATGCGCCACGAACTTCTCGTTTCTCCGACTTCTTTTTCGTCTATGTACTCTCCGCGCGCCGTCGTGGCCTTGGCCAGAGCTGCTTTTTTTCGGGCATTTTATCGTCGTACGCAAGCGTTGTATACCAAAGCCATAGCGAGTGAAAATATGTGCCGCATCGATCCTTGCGCTTAGCTCTCTCTCTCCTTCTTACGATCCGATCCGATTCGCGCAGACACAAATGTACACCGTCGCACGGATCGAGGCTTTTATAAAACGTGAATTTTTGGACGTGGCACTCGGCGTCATACGCGCACATCTCGCGGACAAAGTCAATTCGCGGCGCAAAGGACCGCGTCGAGTGCTTCTCTCTCTCTCTCTCTCTCTTGTTATTTTCTTTTTCGTTATACAGCTCTCTTTTTGCTCGTAGTCGTCGTCTTCGTCTCGGCGTGACGCATACCGATCGTTCGCGTATATTATAAGCAATACACGACGACGATCACGCGCATTACTTACCGCGAGCGCAAATTTTATTATTGGACCGCGTCGACGAGAGAGAGAGAGGAAATGTTATTATGAGTCGCTGCTGGTGCTGCTCGGCGCAGGCCGATCTTGCAACGCGACGATTATTATCTAACGCATCGAAATAAATGTTTTATTTTAGAATATCTCTCGCGCCGATCGAGGCAAAGAGTTCGTCGTGTTTTTCCAGCGGCACTTCCACGTGCGCCACCGCCGTCGACATTCTTTTCTCGTTGAAAATAAAAAGCTCGCCCCGATTCTCACTCGAGCGCGTAATTGTCAGAAATAACCGTTTTCAATGCGACTTACGCGCGACACACGGCCTAATCCAGCCATATAAGAGAGAGCCCGTACGTCGTTCGATCAAAAAAGCCCTAAAATTAATGTTTCGCTCGTCGCGATCGCGCAAGTGACAAGCTATATACGCTGCTGTTGCCGTTTCTGTACTCTCTCGTACCCTCTATGTATACGATATGTTTTTTCAAGTCGCGCAACGTAATTATTATATACACGCCGACAGACTTTGAAATTAATCACTTGTTACTCGCGAGTACGGATATATACCCGTGCGACATCGAAATTTCTCAACTTTGAAAAAGTACAAACAACTAAAAATAAGCGAAAAATTTTTCAATCAAAGAGAGATGCTAGTGTAGTAGAAGCGAGAGCTGCGAATGAGAAAAGAGAGAGAGAGAGCGAAAAAAATGTATAATAAATTCGGTCCGTGAATTTATTTGTCGATGCGTGCGCGCGCGCGGGTATTTTGTCGGGCGGCGGCCGTGCGCGCATATAAAATCGTAAAAAGTCCGCGCGCCGATTACGATGGCCGGGTATAAAAACACATCCACGCACGGACGCATGCACGCGGGCACAAAAAAAAGGAAGAAAAAAAAAATTACTTGCGAAACTACTCTATACTCTGCGCCAGAGAGCCGCGGAGTTGCGCAAAAAAAAAGAAAAAAAAACACGGCGACTTTTTTAACGATCGCAATTGCGAGTCCTTAGCTCAGTAGTAGTAGTAGTATCTCGCATGCGCCTTTTTTTTTTTTTTTTTAACGACGAAATCGAGCGCATATGTACACGCACGCACTCCCACGCACGATCGTGCGCGTATGTACGTCTAATCTGCAGCCCGGAGTGCTCTGCTATGCGCGTAATTTGCGCAGTCTGTGTGTGTGTGTGTGCCACTACTGCGGGAGTAAACAGAATTAAGAATATCATAATAATATTCTATTATTAAAGCTCGTCGAGCAGCCACAGCAGCAGCAGCAGCAGCACTCGCAGGCCGCGAAAATGCCCGAGTGTGTATTATAATACGCGCGCGCTTAGTCGTCGTCGAAATTATTAAAATCTCCGAGGCAATGTAGAGTCGGACACTCGAATTGTATTATTACGAAAGAGAGACGCGACGACGACGATGGCGTTTGTCTCATTTATACATACAACACATTCGTTTGTCTCTCCCCCGCGAGCGCCCGCAAAGATTTCTTTCATTCATTTCTTTCTCTCTATCTCAGGCTCGGGTCCGCATGTCCGATTCGGTATTTCATTTTTAATGGAAATAGAAATTAAAAGTGCGTGTGCCTATAGGCGTAAAAATAGCGTGACAAAAATCGCGTTCCGATGCTCCTCTCTCTCTCTTTCGTCTATTGAGATCGTGCGAGTAGACAGTAGTACAGCACTATAACGCAGCTTACAAAGCAGCTTACCGGTGGTTTTATTAATACACACTTGAAAGCACTCGCGCGTTCTTTAGCCTGCTTAACTCTCCGTATAAGAGTAGCTCATGCCTCCCCCGAGCAAAGTAGGTACCCAAGAATATGTGTGTGTGTGTGTGTGTGTGTGCTTTGCGATCTCGTTGCGACATAACGACATAATACCTCGGGCCGATTAATTTTCCGTATAGTACGTATATATTACGCTCGATGGTCGCGCGCGCGTTCCTTCTTTAACGGCTCGCTATATAAACGACGCTTCTAATCGTTTTTCGTGCCGATAGCTCGGTAAAAATTTACATATTTCAAGAGATCGATTTAATCTCTCTCTCTCTTTGCACTAGTGCGCGCGCGAGGCTCTCGTTTCCGCTCCAAGATTGCCTCAAGAGCCTCGTTGGCTCATGATTTATGCGACATGCATCTCTCTCTTTTTCCCTCGCCCTGTCGGCAAAAGATGCATTACGTCGAGAGAGAGAGAAGCTCGGTATTATGCGAGGTGCAAGTTTTTTTTCCAGCCACCCCGTTCTCGAGTGCCCTCCGCGCAAAAATACAGTTTCATCGACTCAAACTAGTTTGTTTGAAATGTCATGGCAGTATATAGTCGATTGGTTTACGTAGGGGCCTGGGGGCGATTCGAAATGTAACGCAGCATTTCATCGACATCTAGCAGATAAAAAACCAATTAGTCGTAAAAAGCCACCTACGCGTATGATATACGGTGTGCCGCGCGCACATAAAGATCATAGACAGAGCTGCGGATGGAATTGGGGATTGGCCGATAGGAAAGCTCGCACGGAGTTGCCTATCGCCGGTAGGGTAGGGATTGGCGGGGCGCGCGCGCGAGCTTTATGGCGCTTTAAAGCGCGCCAGAATTTGTATATCGGTAAACTCGCGACCAATATCGAGAGAGAGAGAGAGAGAGAGATTAACCGTCGGATCATGGGAAAAATATTTTCAAGTATAGTCCGCGCGCGCCCTATAGAGAGAAGCACCTCTAGCAAAATCTAATTATTTGGAAACGTTTCGCCGCGACCTTGCCTCGGTATTATTTCACTTTTATTTTTATTGATGCAACACTTGACTTTTGACTTGGATGGCAGCTATCGATAGGCAAATAACGAGTCAGTCCAATCATGGGTAAAGCGAAATGGGACGACGAAGAAGAATTCGAGTATGCTGACGCGGTGCCGCGGAAGTATCTGGACCGCTACGATTGTTTCTGCACCCGGACACGACGCGTGCAGTCGATTAATTGCTTGGTGCGTCCGAAAAATGATGCAGCACACGTGCGTGCGCCTCTCTCTCGTATCATCTCGATATATATTATAGCCATATATACATCGAAACGTGGACCGCGAGTGCATGAGTTGCAGCCGAGCTTTTTGCGAGCTTGCAGCGCGTTATTGGCCTTAACGACACGCGCGCGCCTTCGAGTATCATTTCTGCGTTTGGCCGCGCTACTGCCCGCCGAGACGTCGTCGTCGTCGTCGTCGTCGTCGTCGTGGCGAAAAACGCACAAACACATGCACACAGCATGCGTGTCGAGCTTTACACCCAGACGTACGAGCCAATATGCAAGTCTCTCTCTCTCTCCTCGCTCTCTGGCGCGTACGCGCGGTGCGTATTATTATATAGGTGCATATAGGCGCGCTCGCAGCTCTCGAGCGCGTTGGCAACGAAACACGAGGAGAAAAGATCAGCGCCGAAGCTTTTATTTATAGCCGAGACGAGGAGATTCGGCTCACGTAGGTGTGCATGCATGTGCTACGCGAGCGCAGATGTGTACGTGTGTATGCTTGTGTAGCCTGACTCCACTGCAGCAGCAGTAGCAGCGTAAAGTTCGTTGTTGCGTTGACCAAGCGAGTTTTCTTGCGTTGGAAGCGCGTGCGAGAGGCATCGCGGCCAAAAGATCATCGCGCGCGTCCGCGGCGGCCTCTTCTCCATGGCTTTTCACTTTTCCTCCTTTTAAATTTTGCGTGTCCGAGTCCGCTACTTTCACCAAGTGTCTGTGTGTGCGTGTTGCCCGATGGTCAAGAGCTTCGATCGAAAGGTTATTTTCCTGCCTCGAGCAAAAGTTATCGAGCTTTTGTGTGTGTGCTATTGTGCGTGCGTGCGAGTGTGTGTCGTTTCGTCGAGTGCGCCAGCAGCATCACAAGCAGCGCTACAAAGGCATCGATCGACTCTGGCCCTCGATCAGGCGACGACGACGACGATGAGTGCAGTGAAGTGCCTGCCTGACGATCATGTGTCAAAGTTTCTCCATTGAAAAAGCTCAGAGAGCGGATCTGCCGCCGCCTCCGCGACAGCCGTGGCAACTGCGCGAGCTTTTTGGAAAGCGAGTCCGGCCCGAGCTTCGTGCGACCATAAATGAGGCCTAAGCTCGTCTCGACTGCGACAATAAGCCACCGCCGATTCCGTCGTTGGCCCGTCGTCGTGCAAGCTCGCCACCGCCGCCGCCCGAGCTGACGCATAGCTTGTGTATTATTTGCATATAGCGTATTATGGCGGCCTTCCGACGTCCCGCACGCAAAGAGAATCGTTACAAAACTTTCGGCAAGAGGAAGGTGAGCGATATCGAGCGTCTGCGCTCGCAATTATGCTTTCGTTGCAGTTTACGGAACGAATACGAATCGACGAACTACACATTAGCTACCACGATTCGCTATATTATAATGTAGTGTCGAGGTGCGACTATCGCGTACCGAAGCGATCTTTTTTTTTCTAAATCTTTTTTTTTACAGCGCTCGGCTATGCGAGGAATTCGATGCGTCGAATATACACGTTACTCCCACCTATATAAGCGCGTAGCGAGCAGCAGTCGAGCTTTGAATTTCCCTCTGCGTAAACTCGCGAATTCGGTACATAATAGAAAAGCTCGCTAGCTCGGGTCAAGTCTATACACAATACAGCGTGAGGGGTGGCACACTCGTGTACGTATAAGCGCGCGCGCGAGCTCGGTTTCCGCCTGCTCGAGAGAATTTCGAGTCGAAATTTTACATTTGCCAAATTACCACGCGCGCGCGCGCGCGTAGTTTAGCATAGGTAAATTGTCGTATAGGCGAGCGAAGAAGCAGCAGCAGCGGCGGCCGCCGATCGAAATCGAGCAAGCAGTCCAACGAAATATTTGTTATTGGTCCAAGTTTTGTCTCGGCGGCGTGCATGTGCGCGGATGCTTCTTCGCTCGCTCGAGCTTTATATATGCGTATACCGCATACGTATAGCACCGAAGAAAGAGATTTAATAATTGTCGTCGTCGTCGTCGCGTCGTACGCCCCGTCGAAATGATTAACGGCGTCCGATCGGCTGCGCGAGCAGCTAATTATGTTCTGTTTTTTTTTGCGCTTCTCCGTACGTAAAGCTCTCGTACGTATACGCGCGATTGTCCTTTATTCATCGAGTCGTATGACACTCTATTCTGGAAATTTTTTTAGTTTGTTTGGAAGTTAGGCTCCACGTGACTCGGTGAATGAGAGAATCTCCGAATATACGTATGTACAAACACACTCGAGAGCTTGCGTACCGTGTCGAACACTCGTCGAGCTTCGCAACATAGACTCGCCGATCAGTCACATGGAGTAGTAACGTAATAAGCTGCTGTATAGCAAAATACACGCGCTAGCTCGCTTCGTCCGCAGTGAGTATGCAGTATCTACTCGATCAACGCTTCAATTCGTACAATTTACATCAATAAAAAAAAATGAATACTTGGAACCGACTGAGCTATATACGAGGGGTGCAAAGTCGAATGACTGATCCATGGCATGCCTCGAAGAATCAGCACACGTGCTCTCTCTCTCTCTCTCTGCCTCACCCTCGCAAGCTTTCCTTCCCACTCGAGTCCCTTTAATCTCAAATGAGCGTTTCGACAAAAAAATGTCTCTGTCCGCGTGTATCACGTACATGTATTTATCTACTGGCCTGCGGATATCAGCAGCAGCAGCAGGAGAGTTTACGTGCTCGAGCGAGCGATCGATAAATATGTACCGCAGCGGTAACAGAAGCAGCTTGTGTACATAGTATAGGTAGCTCGCGATAGGCCTCTCTCTCTCTCTCTCTCTCTCTCTCTCTCGTATATAGTAGCACAGCATTCGTCGATCGTCGGCAGTTGCTACTACTGCTACTGCTGCTGCTGGCTGCGGTGTTAGGTAGCGGTGGTGTTGGTGGTGGTGTACGTCGAGCTCGCGAGCACCGACGACGAAAGCTCCCCCTGTAGAAACTAGCGAGCGAAGGTGTGCTCGTGCTGCTCTTCTGCGCTGCCGTTGCTGCAGACGCGCGGAGGGGTTCAGGGCACAGCTGCTGCCGAGTCATGATCCAGTCCGAGTTTTGCACTCGTCTCTCTCTTTCTCCTGCGAAAAAAAACAGAGCTTGTGACACGCACACACATACACAAACCGTCACAGAAAAATGTCGAGCTGCAACATTTAAAAATATCCGATTAGCTAGTATAACAAGCCTACGTATCTGCTGAAGAGGTGAAAGAGAGAGAGAGAGAGAGTCCGGATGGTTTGTTTTGCTGCAAGCTCGTACAGCTCGAGTGTACACCGAAAAACGGACGGAGGAGGAAGAGGGAGCTTGCGCGTATCTGTATATATAGAGAGAGAGAGGAGCTTGCGCGCGCTTGCGTAGAGCCGAGAGAGGGTCGTTTACCCTAAACTGCCATTCATGCTGTGAGCTAGGACTGTTCCAGTATCATCACACCCACTGCTGCTGCATCGTGCTCGGCTCTCTCTCTATATTTTTAGGGGGTAAGCTCCCTTATAATTCGCCGAGACGATATTAATTTGTCTCGCCGCCACCGCCGCCCTGGAAGAGCCGAGCTCGAAAAGCCGACGACGACTCGCATTGTATCGTATAGCTAATACGCAGACACACACGGGGGAGCGTGCCGCGTAACGCACACGCGCGCCAAGGAAGGGAAATTAACGAACACGAGCAGCAGCAGCAGACGGAGCTCTCTATATAACGGAGTATAGCGTACTTCTGACCTACATATTCTTCTCTCGCTCGCGGCGCCTCGTATTCCTCGGCGCGGAAGCTCGATAGCTTGTGTGTGCCGTGCCAATGTGACTGCTGTATATGTAAGGCGACTCGAGCTAACTCTCTGTGTGTGTGTATATGCTGTAAGAGAGGGAGAGAGCCATGGCTTATCTAGCTGCTACCGTTACGCCGCCACCACCACCACCACCACCACCAGCGATGCCACTGCCGCTACGTAGTCCCTCGGCCTTTCCTGCATTTTCGTCGTCGTCGTCGTCGTTGTCGTCGTCGGCGACGTTGTTGTTCCGAGCCGGGTGAATGTGTCAAGTGCAGCTGCGGCCGCTGCGGCGCCAGTGCCATACTCGCCACCGCAGCAGCAGTACCAAGACCTCGTGTGTCGTGTCGTCGTTGTCGCATAAAACAACAACACCAGTCTAGGCGTATAAACATCGAATGGCTTTCAAGCGCAGGAAGAAAAGGCATCATCGAGCGTCGTCGTAGCAGCAATGGCCGATCGATCATCCTCGTCCAGCAGCTATTTTTTTGCGATCCCATTCGAGTCGTAATAAAATATACTCATCCGCCCGCCCTTATCGTGCACAGCTCATTGTGCCCGTGCTGAATCGATCTTCCAGAGTGTGCAAAGTAGGGACGATGAACCAGCCCTCGAGGAACGACAATTACTCGTCATCGTCGCGCACATCAAGGACTAGAAAGTCAAAACGTCGTCGACGTGGTTCTGGTAGTAGTAGTGTTGGTAGTCGTTGTTGTTGTTGTTATTGTTGCTGTTACTTTTCGTCGGTGGTGCAACGATTATCCCAGTGCAACAACGAGTACTTGGCGCTTTCCTCTCGTTCGTCGTTCTTCGATACGATAAAATAATGAACTAGCCTTGCGCCAAAATCTAGCTGCTGTACAAGTACGTCGTGTGCACGACGACGACATCGGCGACGGCAATAATTCAGTTTTTCGTCGAGTGCGTGGGTGCGTGTGTGTATGTGCGTGTGCGCGCGATCAAAAACTATTTACAGCGCACGAGTGCAAAAGTTATTGCGTTGTGTGCCGAAAATTGCCGGGCCTTGGCTCGAGGAGAAGAAGAAAAATAAGAAATCCCTCGCGTACGTCTAAATATTTATGGATGAGACTCGTCGTCGACTGCACTCCGTCTACGACTAAAAGCTCCGAAGACGACGACGACGACGAGACTACTCTGGGTAGTCTCGCGCCGCATCCGCAGCGATATTGCGACACACAACTTGAGTTTCGGCGACAAGTAGCGAGTGCGCCGCCCTCCCGAAGGCGATGATCGGTTACAATCAACAGAATTCCGGCTACAACAAGCTATTCACTCAGGTATATATAGGCAGGCAGGCACAGGGAGGGTTCGATATATAAGCTATTATACATATAGCTCTTGAGACGCGACTCTTTGTGTATACGATATACAACATATAACGTTACAATATGTATAGGCAAATTATAACGCACATATATAGACACACGCGGTGGCGGCGTGTCGTCGACCATCCCCCGCGCGTTGTGTATAGCGTACACATAGCATTAATATTGAGCATCGTCGTGTACGAGCCGTCGTGTACATTATTATATTCGAACGAGGACGGCTTATCGGCACGAAAGCAATGTACATACCTGCGAGCCGTTTTATAGAAAAGACCGTGAGAAAATGTTCATCTAATTCTAGAAATTTCTCGTGTGCGGTAACTGTATATTGTAGTCTGTGTCTGTAGGCCGCCGATCGATTGTCTATACTCGTGATACACGAGCAGCTATATAAGAGCTTTTGCGCGGCTCGCTCTCGCATCTCTCTGTCTCCGCTGCAAGCTTGCGATCTGCATTATTTATCGTCGCGCGCGAGTATTTATGCAGTCCACGCGCGGATCTGCTATATAGCTGCAACATAGTCAGCAGCGGCTGGCCTCTTTGTGCTTTGTCGCGTTTGTTTGCCTTTTCTAAGCGCGTTATTAGTCCCCCCCCCAGATCGAGCTAATCATGCGTAGCTCGCAGCGAGCGATCCGCAAGAGTCGCACGAGCTGCGAGCGCGCGGCATACCCTCGACCTTGTCTCTCTCGACAAAAGCAGCCCTCTCGCTCTTTCAGACGGCTCACTGCCAGAGCACTTTTTTTTCTATCTATCCTTCTTGTTTTATTTTTTATTCATTCCCCCCTGCAGTTTTGCTTTTTTTAATTACACATCTCGATAAAAATAAAAACGACCCCGTGCGTATTTATTTTTTCTCTTTAATATTAAGCGACGTGGTTGCGTATTACGCACACGACATGACATTGGGTACGGTCGAAAGATAACGGATCTGTGTGTGTACTGTTTCAGGGCTCGGCAGACTCGAACTACTCGCAGCCCAGCTCGGATCTCTCGCTGGACGAGGAGAAGGAGGGCTTGCGACGCGAGAAGGAAAAACAAGCCCTCGCCCAGCTGCAAAAAGCTCGGGTGAGTTGCCAAACTATGTGTGTTGTACGTATAGATATAAAATTACAGCGACGAGAGGCTTAGCAGCAAATACGAGCCATTATCGTATATCAGCTAATTAGCCGCACGCATCTTCTCCTCCTTTATACTCTTCCACCTACACACCCGACGCGGGTTTTTTTTCTCTCTCTCTCTCTCTCTCCTACCTAAAACAGGATATTTGATGCTCTCTCTTTCAGAACAAGCCGGTGGCCTTTTCCGTTCGAACCAACGTCAGCTACGATGGCTCGATCGACGACGACTCACCGGTCCACGGCTCGGCCATCAGTTTCGACGTTCGCGACTTCCTTCACATCAAAGTGATTACTCTTTTTTACACCTCTAATAAATTTATAAAAAAAAGAAGGAAAAATAAAACTTGTCTCTCTCTCTTTTTGTCTATACAGGAAAAGTACGACAATAACTGGTGGATCGGCAGGCTCGTCAAGGAGGAAGCCGACGTCGGGTTCATACCGTCGCCGGCCAAGCTGGAATCACTGCGGGCTCAGGCCAGCTCAGCAAGGGGTACCAAGGGTCTATATTCGAGTGCACGTGGAGGGTCTTCGGGGAACCTTGGTGAGAGCGGTATGCCCTCACGAGGTTCCACACCGCCCACACCAGGTGACTCCGCCACCTGAGAAATTTCTCCCCCCCTTGTTCTCAAAGTCCGCCCGGTTTGAAAAGCCAAACTAAATAATAATAACTAGTCTCTACGCGATTGTTTTATAAACAAAGAGTGAAGTGTCCATTCGTGTGTGGTTTTTTCTCGATGACACTCTCTACTCGCCTGACGCATTTACAATACTTGCTATACATATATTAATGGGCTGAGCAGAAAGCTATATGAGCAAAGTCCCTGTATACTACTACTAACTTTTGACGTGTGCTGACGCGTGAAACGCAATTCAATAATGTACTGATATACCAATATTACTTTGACGCTGACTATGTGCTCTTTCTCGCGCTCAAAAGTTTTTTCTCGTACTTGGTCTGCGTTCGTTTTGCAAAATCTATCGATATATTATTGATTATGATGGCTCACGAAAATTTTTGTATTATCTTTTACGTAATACATTTTATATAGCAATTTATATATTTACAATATGTATTATACTACTACTATATATTTGTTTTTAAATGTGTAATAATTTGTTAATGTATAACACTTCTTGGACACTCGCAATGTTTTTTTGCAAACGGCAAAAATGAAAAAAAAAAAGTATAAAAACCGACGTAAAGCAACCTTGTACCCTCGAAGACCCTCGAGGTAGTATTTTTGTTATTTTTGCAAAGATCATCTCATTTACTTTTATACTGCAAAATGATCGTCGATCGGTAGCGATCGCAGATTTTCACATTTATACTTATTATTATTATTATTATTATTGTACGTTCTCGAGTTCAGAGCTAGAGAAAAATTTTTGCTCTGCATTTTCATCAAATTCTTTTGTATATGCAACTGCATCCTTAGCATTATGCTCTTAAATATTATATATCGACAGCATTCATTAACTCAGCCATCGTAATGTTTACAAATATACCGCATATATTATATTGACCACGATTATCGGATATAATAATAGAGTACAAGGTTTTTTGCTTTATATCAACTTGACTTGTATTTTTCTTTTCTGTTAGCAACGAGTTTTTTTTCTTCTTTTATTTCGTTTCCATGCATCACGCTGATTTATTTGAACGAATTTCAGTGAAGCGTAATACGAATGAAAAAAAAAACAAAAGATTCATGGAAATTCGAAGATCGATGTTCGCTTTTCTAAAAATTCCCAATCATTGATTTTTTTGCAATCTTATCCGTATTATTTATCAATTTCTGTGTTTTTTTTCTATGTCGTCTTGCATACGAGATTCAAGAGATTGTATTATACATATAATATTTATCAATAGCATTTTCATGAGAGTACGAATTGAACTTTGAAAAAAAATAGTAATAACGAAAACCACGATGATTATGACAATTTGTAAACGTTACGCATTTTTATCATCACTTTCAAAATTAATTAGTCGAAACATGCGCAAAAAGTCATGAAAATGTCACTATCCATTTTTCATTTAATCGCGTTTAATTGTAACACATCTGTCAACGCAGCGCAGAGTTGGGAGCGATCAGTTCATTAACGAACTTTCCGAGCACGCCAACTGTTTTCAACTGTGTCGCCGAGATTACTTCCAACTCTGTGTAAAAAAGTAGCTTAACACTCTCGTAGCTGGGTAGCTTTTGTTTTTAGTTCTAGCGCACAGCACAACAATTGATAAACTAGTTTTCTGCAACGCTTCCGTGCCATAGCTTTGTAATGCATCATCTAGAGAGAACCTTTAAGAAGTGTCGGCCTGTACTCGATAATTTCAAAAAAAAAGTAAAAAATTAAAGAAGTTTGCGAGTGCGATGAATCAAACGCTAGAAATGAAAAATTTCAGCCTCGCACTCGCGCGCACGGCCTTGACTTCTTGAATGATTGAATTGCCGCTTATCGTTTGCCTATACGAAGTTATTCAATGATTTTTTGGGTTTCGCTGACGCAAGCGCGCTGAGAAAAAAATTTTAACTCATTTCTGTTATTTTTTTTCTATCTCTCTCTCTCTCGCTCGTTCTCTCTCCTCGTCTCGCTCACCTGTCTTCCTGCGAAACGCGCCGATGGTAAAGGCGACGACAGCGATAGCATGGGCAACATCCGTCCCGGCCGAACGAACATGACGAATCCACCGGCCAAGGAGAAGAGAAAAAACTTCTTCAAAAAACCGGTAAATGTTTGCAAAAAACCCCGTCCCGCATGCAAAATTCCCCTGCTCGGAAAAGCCAACGAGAGCCAACCTTGGTTTGCTGATTGGTTTTCTCAGGAAACGGCGTCGCCCTACGACGTGGTGCCCAGCATGAGACCCGTCGTTCTGGTGGGACCATCCCTCAAGGGTTACGAGGTGACCGACATGATGCAGAAGGCGCTCTTCGACTATCTCAAGCACAAGTTCGAGGGCCGGTAAGTAGACGTTGATTTCGTTAATAACAGTAGTTATGTAGCAAGCGGTGAATCATCGTTGGTGTTTTTTTGTTGCAGAATCATCATCACGAGGGTAATGGCGGACATCTCTCTGGCCAAGAAGTCGCTGCTGAACAACCCGAAGCGGGCCGTGATGGAGCGCTCGACGAGTCGCAGCAGCTGCCTGCAGGAGGTCCAGGCCGAGATCGAGAGGATATTCGAGCTGGCGCGCACGCTGCAGCTCGTCGTGCTCGACTGCGACACCATCAATCATCCGTCGCAGCTGGCCAAGACGAGCCTGGCACCGATCATCGTCTACCTCAAGATATCCTCGCAGAAGGTGCTGCAGCGGCTGATCAAGTCGCGCGGCAAGTCGCAGGCGCGACACCTCAACGTGCAGATGGTCGCCGCCGAGAAGCTGTCCCAGTGCCCCGGCGAGATGTTCGACGTGATCCTGGACGAGAACCAGCTGGAGGACGCCTGCGACCACGTGCACGAGTACCTCGAGCACTACTGGAACGCGACGCATCCGTCGCTGCTCATGAACATGTCCAAGTCGATTCCCGACGCGACCGACGACGGCTCGGTGCCCCGAGCTGGCTCAGGTACTGCCCATCTTCTCTTCTATAGCACTGGCTACTACTACTACTACTACTACTTTTTTTTTAGCTCTGGCTCTCTATCTATATACTCGGCTCTATACCTTCTCTCTTGCATCTCTCTATCTATCTATTATTGCACGTTTTCGTCTATACACTGCACCAATTGCCAAACTTCATTTACCCTACGCGTGTACGTACGTGGAATAGTTCGATCGAGCAACGTTTCATTCAGAAAATTTGTCAATGATAAATATTGCAAAATATTTTCGCGTACTTTGAATGGACGCAAATTAACTTTCCATCGAGTAAAGCCACCAGAAATAAACTCTCGATGTTTGTTCTCAATTACAGTTTCGACTTCTGGAAAATTTCTTTCGATAGAAAATCTATTGAAAAATATTTTTTGCAATTTCAAATAACTCTCGTATTTGCGAAGAAGCCTTTCGGGAATCAAACATTTTTTGAAACGCGAATCGTTCAGACTTTTTTCTGAAATATAACGTATTTACCCCGTAAATTCCACGTACATGCATAAGGTAAATATTTATGTTATATAAAGGGTTTCGCGCAATTATGTATACACTGAACTGTTGATCCCAACGATTCATGTGTAAAATTAAATAATTTTTTTCCTTCTGACTTCACTTTTTTTTTTCACTGACCTACTTTTATCGCATAGCTTTTCAATCATTTGCTATATTTTTGGCTCTAACTGTCCATTATTTAAAAATATAATGTCGCACATGTTTCATTCGTCATGCCGAAAAAAGAACCGAAGAAAATCCATTTTAATTAGATGATAAACAGATTGTTTCTGCACGTAGATGTTGCATGTTAACTATACGTTATCTCTCAGACTATATATATTTTTAATTTAATTGACGTTTTGCCAACGCGACGTACGCATATATCGTCTCACTTTTGCTTCAGCTTTTCTTTCACGCAGGTCATCTTTATAATTTTAAATAATGTAAAAGAGTCATTGTTCATGCCTCGATCATTCAACCATCACTTCACTGCGCATACCGTTTGTCTTCCTATCAATATTTCTTTCATAGAGTCTGCAAATGTTCCCATCTCACATTGGTTCATTTTATATTTCTCATTATTCAAATGAAAAAATATCGAGTTGAATTGTCGAAAAAAAAACATGTCTCATGACATCTAAAACTGTTGTGTGAAGTAACGTGAATGCTCGAGGTGACTATGAAAAAAAAGAAAAAGTAAAAAACATTTAAAATAGAGAAAACAGTCATGTTAGCATTTTCATATTGTGATTTTCTTTCAGCGACGATTTACGGATCAGCGCATTTGTATTCACCACAGTGAAAAAAGCGAGGCTCGCTTGTGTATCTTCCGCTTGAGACCTGTTAGTTTCCAAATATAATCACATCAAATTCATTATACATTTTTCTTCACTTTTTGTTACTAACGCTTGTTCTCTCTCTATCTCTGTCTCTATTTATGTAATCATTCTCACAGCTTTCACTTTTTTTTCATGTTAATTGTTTAATTTTTTTTTTTTTTTTTTCATTATAAATTATGTAATAAGTAATTCATTTTTTTCATATATAATAGAGCAATAGAAGCCGTGATAGGCCAGATAAAAAAGTTAGGAAGATTTGCCAGAAAAATAGATACAATCGAAATCTGCAGCACGTGTAATATGCTTTATCAGTCTCACGTCAGGCTTTCAATTCATGATCAACGTTTTTCCGTCGATAATTCGAAATTCTAACAGCAACATAAAATCCCAGATTAGAGCATAGAAGTGCTAGAACAAAAACAAAAACATTTTAGTTTTACTCAAATATACTAAAGTTGATATGTATGTATTGTATATTTTCTTTTTTCCGTTATTGATAAAAAAGCGTCGGGACCATTGGCTGCTACGGGGATCATCCGAAAAGTAGGCAGGGTCAACATGAGTCCTGAACCCACCGATTGAAGATAATGAAAAAGCCAAGCACATAGTAATTATCGATTAATAGATTCTTCGTCCCTTGCCACAAGTCTACGTCGTTATTCAAAAGTAAAATAAGAAAATAAACCAAAAATATTTATTGCACATTGAGAATAGTTATTATAGAAAAGGGAATAGATTACCTTTTTTCATAGACACAATTGCCTGATGAGTTTAGTTTGAAAGAGACTGAAAGACATATTACATAATTTGTAATAACTATAAGCCTCGTACGCGGTTGTAAGTACGGATTATGATACTCAAGGGTTTTTTGTACATGCATGAAAAATAAAGTTTTACCCTGGATTTTTTGTCAACGTCCCATTAATTGTAGTAATTAAAAATCTAGAAATTCCAAAAAAAGCGCGTCGAGATAATTGTTTGATGTGGTTTCAATGTCATCCCTTGAATTAAGGAGAAAAAAAAGATTTCGAGCTATGTAATAAAATTTAGTGAATTTTTTTACTTTCATTTTTTATCAATTATGTTTTACCACCGTGTGTCATTCCTTTTTTTTCAATATTTTCACTTTAATGTTCAATCGCTGTTATTATTATGCATGTTGAATGTTGACAATGATGCCTATTATAATAAACATCCTAGAAAATATTTTAAAGACTGCATTAGTCGAAATAAATTTACAATTTTTTTCGTAGAGTTTCTTTGGTTTTTATATTATCAATTAATTATGCGCATGCCATGTTGAAGGTTTATTTTCTGTTGACTATCTACGAAAAGCTTCTTAAAACAGCTAATACGTTTTTTTTTTACTAATTAGAATTTTTTGAATGAAAATATGAATATAGTAATCTATGAGTCTGACAAATGTTTTAACGATCACAGCGAAAGAAAAACTATACTTGAAAAACAAAACAAAAAAAAAATAAAATAAACAGCGACTCTATCGTCGTTAAATCGCTCGACTGTATTAATTACAAATGATTTTTCCATTCGTCGGACTGTAGGTGGTGGCAGCGTGTACCGTCGCTCGCGACTCGAACGCTCGGACCGCAGCGACATGTACGGCGCCGGCGACGAGGAGGACTCCTTCCACACGGACGTGACGGGCCCAACGGGCATCGACTTGAGCGCTCGAGGAGGAGATGCTCGGCTGCCTCGAGTCCAACGACCTCAACCGCTGCAACAGCAGCAGCAGCAACAACCACCGAAGCAACAACAGCAGCAACAACAACAACAACAACAGGATCCGCGCAACATGAACGTCATTTAGGAGATGGGGCCCCGGGGCCTGTCGCTTCTGCGTTGCCCCCATCTGCGCACCACGGCACTCTGATAATAACAAAAAAGGATAGAAAACCAGCTAATTATTCCAGAGGCTGCTGTTCGAATAATGAAACATTTCAATTCACCTGCGAATATCATCTCACATCGATGCATCGTTCACCAGAGTCACATAATATGCAATATTATAAATATGAAATTTATATAAAAGAATATATCTTTCTATCGCGATCTCTCTTTCTCTCTCTCTCTCTCTCTCTTTCCTTTTTTCGAAATAAATCTGATGTATCGATCTACGTTTTTTCGCAAAGAATGAGTAATAATTATTATCACCGAATAATTTTTTAACTACGTGCGAAACGTCGTAATCCGCAAGTACACAAAATAATTCTCGCTCACTGAGTAAAGTCTTAAAGAACTTAAGAGTGGTCCGAGTACCACATGAGTGCCAATAAGTTTTACAAAAACGTCAAACACACACTTATACACACATACACACAGAGAATCCATAAGCACTTGATAACGAACGAACAATACAAAATGTAACGAGCACCACGTGTGAATTTATATTTCTATATACGCGACTGCAATGGTAATATAATGCGTATGCGTTGTAACCAAACGTTGATTTTTCATTCGTCGAGATAATGCCAAAAATGTAACAAAAGAGAGATTTTTTATGAATAAAACTTACAATCAACCAACTCATTTGTACGATCGTTCAACACTTTGCACAAGAATAATTATGCTCCGTTGTTTTGTACACAATTATTATAAATAATGTATAACCAATGTATAAAAGTCATTTAGTCAGTTATTAATTGTGCACGCGCAACAAGAGTGAAAAAAAAATTCGACGACTCCATCTTTCATTGTATCAAATATAAAATGCCATGCGTACAAACGAGTGCGATATTCATTGATTAATCGAACGTTGAAACGTGCCCTGGGGCCTTTATTTTTAAACCGTGTCCTAAAATGTACGTGAAATGAGCTGAAAATAATTACCAAGCCCCACGATTTGAACAAATATACATAAAAAAATTGTGAATGTATATACGAAGCGCGAAACAAAAAATCAAGTCCACCTAAAATGTAGACCAATTGTGTGTTATTGGAAATTGCTATCGACTCGCGTGCGAAACAGCAATCGAGTGTGGCGTGCAAAAGTGTAACACAAAAAATTATAATGATCTGCTGGCGTGCTAGCGAAATTTCCTCTCTGTTTTGAACAGTGAAATCGTAACTATAATATACATGCTTGAATAAATGATCTTGTGCATACTTCGAGTGTTGATATACAATATGTATCAATGCCTTTTGTGAGTGTCTAAATAAAAGGGGTTGACAAAAACTCAAAGTCTCGACTAACTAAAATGCTGTGCGGAAGCAATGAAAAACCAAAAAAACGTAATCCTTACTACGAACGACGTAAGTATATACATAATATAAATATATAGTTGCACTCGTTTCTCGAATTTTTTTTATACGTGCGCCAAAGTGCGGATTAAGTCTCGATGAATTTGTAATAAGAAAAACAAAAATCGTATAAATTAATTATTATAACAAGACGTAGTGATATAATTCTAATACTTATAAATAGTCTACCGAATAGATAGTGATAAATAAAAAACAAAACAACCAAAATACAATCTGATATCGCGTGGTAGTCTCTGTGGCCCGTATAGACCAAAGAAGCTACAGCGGAAAATCAACTATTCATCTGATATACAATATTATGAGCTGTCCAAAACCACAATACATAGCCGCGCAGGACATTCGATATTATTCATTAGATTAATTTTTTGGGGTTCTCCTTTTTTTCTATACGTGCTGAATGGCAACAATTCATCACTTAAAAACATTATACGATAATATTATAAATATACATTATAACGAGCCAAAACACTACAATGTACGAGTCTGCTGTATTTATAAAAATTTTGAATATAAATAAAAATACGATATAAATGTGTGTAAAAGAAGGCAAAATGCATGTCTCACTTCCACTTTCGTGTATATAGTAAAACAACGTAAATGATTCAATAAGAAAATACAACATTAATAAATAATAATTAATTATAATAATAAAATTAATAATGCTAATATACGTGCATGAGCGAATAATTCCGAGGTAAAAATTAACTAAAAAGCAGAAAGAGAGGGATTCGGTTATGAATAATTAAATATACCATATACATAGCAATGAAGAAAGATAGGTAATGCAATTAAACTGTGAATGTGTGAGCGAAAGAGAACGAAAAGTTAGCAACAAAAGATTGAAATGTTGGCTGTTCTTTTTTTAACGATAATTACACAATTATTGTTATAATATCGATTCGTCACTGATTTATTGTAATTTTCATCATGGGTAACAATAATTATAAAGTTTGTAAATACTGTAAGAATATCTCGAGAGTATATAATCGGAGAAACATAAAACTTCTTCGGTTTGCTGCGTGCGAATATAACATTATTATTATTCTTATTATTATTATCATTATTACTACAACTACTTTAATTATTATTATACTGAAAAAATATTTGGTCCAATGAATTATATAATTATAAAAATCTTTATAAATTGAATTATATATATCATTTATGGGGCAAATTTTTTTCAGATAGTTATTATTATTTTTGTCATTATTTTTAATGTTATATAATGACCTTATAATGCATTATCGTGTCCGTTTGAATTGAGTGAAAAAATTTGTTATTGCTGGAGTAAAAGTGCCATTTTTGCCCGACGAATTTTCAAGTTTGCCTTGTTTGTTTGATCCTTTGTAATCACCGATTTTTTAATAAATTGTATACCTCGTTGTTACCGATCAGTGCACTTATTAGTGATTACATTAAATATTGCTTGTATCGTATAAAAAAAAAATTATATAAAATATCGCTTGATCGCAAAAAGCAGCCTGTGTCGTTGAGAATTATTCGATAATTTTCTATTAAGATATAATATGTGTGCGACATTTGCGAAAGAAAGTCCTTGATCTGTAAGTCCTCGACCTTGCTGCTGGCCCGAACCCCATTGAACACTTTGACTTCGACTTCCTTCATGTACATGAAATACGAGTAAGTATGTATGAATACGTGTGTGTGCAAATTTATTGCGAACGATGTGTCCAATTCATTGTCAAGACTAATCGCTCAAAACTTAATCCTCGTCATTTTTTCTAAATTTTCTTCTCCCATTACCTGTTTATTACATTGAAATACGTTGAAGCGCGTGATTATTGTATAATGCGCGGGTGGCATATCTTTTTTTAGGCAAACTTCTTTTTCTTTGCTTTCATATTCAAGAGGTATGAGTATATTATGACGTAGATAGAAGTAAAAATAAATTTTCACGTTAATCTCGTGATTATAATTATTAGTTATACATAAAGTATAAACGACAAAAAAAAAGTGAAAATGTATAGATGTAAAAAGACGAAGATGTTGAATTACGTCACAGATTGAAAAAATCTTTTGCACTACTTCTTGTACGAAACTTTGATGATCTTTTGAACATTTTAATATTACTGATGTCTTCGTATAACTTGAATGATTCCATGAATAAAAAAATTGACAAACGTTAGCAAAACCAACAGACTTACTGAAGTTTTCTTCTTGTTGTTATTTGACATTCAACACATAGAAAAATATCACCTGCTTTTTATTATTATCTATGCAATCAATTCATTGTTTTCTGAATACAAATCACTTTTAAGAGCATCAAGAAGAAAACTTTAGAGTCTCTGCACTAAGTATACATTAATAAATGAATATATTCATATTTATATATACTCAGAAGCGGTACACGTATTGAGTGATTGTATATATTTCCAAGTCTTTAAAATAATCAAAGATTTTACTTTATCCTTATCACATGAGTGTCGAAATTTATTGAATTACCTTTCTTAAATTTTCTAAAAAATCCTTATTTTTATTGTTTTATAATTTTATGTCTTTTATTGGAAAAATATCTCAACAAAAACCTTATAAAAAATAATTTTATTATTTCTCTATGGACAGACATATACAACAAAATGATCTACTTATGATACAACATTATTAGTACATAAATAATAATAATTATTTTACTAATAGTAACAACAATAATCACATTATATGAAAATAAATTATTTTTATCATATTAATAACCGTATAATAAATCAGTCGACGAACACAGCAAAAAAATATTAACATAAGTATAACTAACGTTTTTTTCGATACTTGATCCAATTTACAAAATAAACTTCATAGTAAGAATTATAAATCACCGTATTGTTTGGGACATATGTAATGGTGTTAACATTAATTCAAAAGCAGCGTCCTTAAGATTGGCCCCTCGGAGATTTGCTTCGTGCAAATCCGAACCTGACAAGTCGCAACTCTAAAATATTAATAGATTATTTTTTTACAAATTATACGTGAATTCAAAAGATTGGTTTGGAATTAATTTACCTCGAGATCAGCACCAGCTAAGACAGCTGATCTTAAATCACAATTTCGCAACACAGCATGTTTAAGCGTTGCAACTCGGAGATTAGCAGCAGCCATATTACTGCCTTCAAGATTTGCACCTTTCAAATTGACACCCTCCATGAGTGCTGGTTTCCCTCCAGGATCTTCAAAATTACACGAGTGTAAGTCAGCATCTTCGAGATTGGCACAGCTCATTTTGACACATACAAGTTGGGCCCCAGCAAGATTCGCGCCGGATAAATCGGCCCTTTCTAAGCAGCACCCAGTCAAATTTGCAGAAGATAAATTACAGTGACGTAAATCAGCAAACTATTTCAAAAAAATTTTCAGCGTGTAAATTCTTAAGATAAAGTATTTGTTCTCTGAGTTTATTATTAATTTTTTACCTTAAAATTAATATTTCTCAAATCTAATTTTGAAAGATCTGCACCAATTAAACTAACACCTTGAAAACGTAACTCTGTACTAGTGGGAGTTGACATGATTGCTTTCAAAATGTCTTTTCTTGTGAGCGGTCCTTGTTTTTTTTCTTCTTCCTCTTCTTGAATCATTTGTTCTATATTACTAACAATTCCTTCGATACCAAAGAATCGAGCCTCTTCCAAAACACCTTGATGAATTTTTATTTTTCAAATATTATGAATTTCCATTCACTCCATTAAAGCTTCCACTTATTTATAGAACTTACCCAAAGGGTTCAACGTAGAATCCATGATCAACTGTCCATGCCTCAAGTAATTCAAGATGGGTTCAAAATAAGTTGGACTACGATCTATTAAATATGCTCCATTTTTGTCTCTTCTACCAGGCAATAGTTGACAATCTTTGTGACCAGTTTCAGTGAACATTCTAAAATAAAATTTTTCATTTAATAAAAAAACAAAATAATTAAAAAGATAATATATTTTTTGATTTTACCTGGCCAACATACTCATAGGTTCTTTATTAATTAAAGTACTTCTAGTGGTTGAAAAATATTTGCCTCCAACATTAAGTGTGACCCAATCAGTATTCTTATTACCTAACGAATATTCTTTACTTGTCCAAGCAAAATCTTCACCACTAGATACATATAGAATATCATCATCCCTGCAACAATAATTCAAATTATTTTGCAAAATTAAGTAAACTATTACAATAAATAAACATACAAGAATGTAGAAGTACCTTATTAAATTAATATCATCAATTTCCCCTCCTTGGGGGGTGAAGAGTCTTTTGGCTTTAATGTTGAACTTCATACTAGCTTCTTTAAAAAGTTCATCTATGCAATGTGTTACTAAAAATACCTAAATTGAACAAAAAAATAATTAAATTTCGTACCAGTTATTTTACTCAACATATTCTAATGATTTAAGTTAAAATAAATTAATACCATAAAAATTTAATATGACGGAAATTAATAACTAGGCTAATAATAACAGAAAAGATAAAGTTACAAATTCAAAACATGATAATGAGTATTACCTTCCCATTGACATCAGTACCGTTCAAAAAAAGAATAACTCTCTTCATTTCTTTGAATATTTTTCTAGTCCGTTTTACTGGTCGGACTAATCTTGAAAATTCTACATTATCATGAAAACTGTTTTTAATTGAAGGTTGGGTCAATCAACCGTTCTTAAATTTTTCCCTATTATTTTTGCACGATAAATCAATACGGCCATTCGATCTAGCAGAACACTGCACGCAGAGACGCAATGCGGATTTGTTACCTTGCAGGTAGGGCCGTGTTTCGAAATTCGCCATGACCCTCGCGTCCTGCTTTGAACTTCGATCAGTGACGGTCAAGAGCTTGCATTATTTATGCAGGAACAGCCTTGCGAAATGTTCAAAGGATCCACATAAGATACCGCAGTCAGCAGAAGTTGATCGGAAGCTCAAATAAAAATTAAAGAATGTTCCTATATTTTAAATCGCGTCTTACGTTTGCCCATTGAATGATAAAATGTGGCCCTCGTAATTTACAAGTATGAAATTGATATACTTTCATGGTTTTTAAAAATACCAAAATAAAAACTATACATGAGCTGATCAATGCGGCATTACTGCTTTGTTGCTATGTGTTACGATGACAAGAAATATGACACGCGTTCACACACGATCATTCGTGTATAAACGTAAACATTGCAGTTAGACTTGTTTTGTAATCAGTGATCTTTTTCAAGTGCAAAAGAGTGCCCCTTTTATCAATTTTTCAATGTTTGTTATTAATTTTAGTCGAACATTTTCAAATGATGATTTCTTTTAGGAACATCCTAAAAATTTTGAGTGCCAATTTTTCATTATGAATGAAAATATTTTAAAAAGTATCATCAAGAGCAGCAATTTAGCTGATAAAAGTGCATCATCAGATGATTGGCAATCCATAAATGAAAATGAAAATTTTCCAGTCGTCAAACCTAATCTCAATGAAAAACTATCAAGTACATTCACAAAACTTTTGTCGTATAAAGTTTCTAGGGAAGCTTATCAGCGTTACTCTGTCAGATTAAATGTCATTGTGCGTATGAGATGAAATCATGAAATTAAACATTTGACTTTGTTGTTCGTAAATATAATTTATTATTTTTATATTGTTACAGGATACTTTGAGAGATTGGACAAGAATTAAAAGTTCTGTAGGAAAAGTTCTTCCTCATCAAGAATTAAAAAAATCAAGTGACCTACTCTTGAGTATTATGAAAAAATATGCATCTGAAGAAGTGATTGAAAGTTGCGATGATGTTGATAATCTTGTCCAGATGGCTGAAGTTTTGTTGAATTCAACAACAGATAGATCGTCAATGAGATGTTTTGAAAATGTGATAAAAAGAATAATAGATTTAGAGCAAACTGAAAAAAGTCAGGCTTTTTTAAAATATATTTTTCATAAGAGTGACAATTTAAAATTAAGTTCTATTCTAGTTGAGAGTATATACACAACTCAAAAATGTTGGTTGATAGAAAAGCCATTTAATGACTGTTTTATGTCTTGCTGCACGGATGAAAAACAAAATTTTGAACAAAAACTAAGAGAGTTTGACTTTCTATTTGAAAAAATAAGTTGTGATCCATCGTTGTTTCAGCTTTTATCTGAGCAAATGAGAAGTATGTTTGTCATAACAAAGTATGCTGAAAAAACTCAAACTTTTATAAAAAATGTATTGAAACAAATTGATTTACATTGCAGTAAGTATAGCAAAGACACATTAGATCTTTATCCAATTAATTTACAATTCTGTGTCATTCTTTTAAGAATAAAGCCAGAAAATCATTCAAGTGATTCTAAGAGTCATACAGTAAATTCGTTAAAACAAATATTTTTAAAAAATCATGATGATGCTTTAGTATTAGTTTCCCATTTTCCAGACTGGCTCCCAGAGTATGAAAATTTTTTTCATATTATTGAAACTCCAGTGCAAAAAGCATTATAATTGTCACAAACTTTTTGCAAGAAGGAAATGAATGTAAATAAATAAATTTGTTAGATTTTTATTGAAATTTCTGTAAAATAATATGCAATGCATAAAATTGTGAATACTAAATTTTAAACATCACAAATGTTTTTCATAAAATTTTTTATTAAAAAGCTCGTGTCAGAAAATGACAATGCACAACATAAAATGTAACTATAAGTAACTAGAACTCAAATAACTCATAATTTGAGTTTAGAAAGAAACAGGGTGCAATGAACTCATAGTGTGAATGATATTAAATTTAACTTTCATACATGGAAACTTGGTCGATAAATAATCCAAGTAACTTAAAACATTGTGTTTTCGATAATTGTTTATTTAATAAAAATCATTTTTCAATTTGGCTCAAACTCGCAGTATTTTTCATTCACATAATCATATTATAATGCATTATAAGACCGAAGAACAACTTTTCAACTTTTTTTCGAGTCTTGTGCACTGCTCCCTCTCATGGTGAAGTTATTTCTGCGTGTGCTTTCAGTTATTTTCAGTGTAAGTATGTATTTCCTATCTTCTCGAAGAATCTTCCAATCGGTGAACACTTGACTCGTTTATTTTCATATCATAACACCACAATAATAATCGCAGTAACAAAAATTTGGATCCATGCTCTTAAAAGACAATCAATATATTGTAATGATAATAATAATAGTGATAATTAATTAATAGTAATAATTGCTATGATAAGATAATAATGATAGTTGCTGTATTCAATTAGATCTTTTCGCTAATCTTTCAGAGCACACAGTGGCCATTATTACATATTAGTAAATCACTGTCCATCATGTAAGTCTCTATCACGAGCACAATTGTATAGATCCGCTAAATTACGACCATAACGTTTTATCCAATCAAGAAATGTGTTTTGTTCGTTTTAAAACTGGCATTATAATATATATTTGTTTTTTTGTCCACTTAATCTTTTATCGCGTCTCGTATCGTTACGCACGTAAAATCGCAGTTGGCTTGTGTGTGTTATTTTAAATTTTTTTGTTATCCATTTATCTATACATAATTTGTTTATAATCAGCAACGACCAACAACTATCTAACGACACCATATTTCATCTTTTGGTAGTATTTTTCGATTTTTATTATTTTTATTTTTCTTTAATCGTTAAAACAGCAAATGAAACACCAAACTATTTCTACCATGCCAGCTTCTTAACTTTCTTTACCTTTTTCTTTACGCATGCTTATTCATTTTCTTTTTTTCCTTATTCTCATACACATATACACATATCGATTACTTGTTTGTTAATATTTTGTAATAACACGCACACATTTCTTACTTTGTCCTATACCATCGACGTTGCGATTCAAGTACATCAACTCGTTGCAGCCCTCATCGGACAGCATCGTTGCCTATTTTATTATATTATAATGAATCTTTTCGTAGCGCCCAACGTAAGGGACCCAGAATAAAAGGCGACGATTTTATCAGTAAAATCGCGATGGCTTGTTTGCTTATGAACATATTTCATGCAGAAACTAAATATGAATTGTTCGGTTTCGTTTACGGATTTTAATTGTTTTTCAGAATATTCGTGCGTTTTTATTGCAGGAGCTAATGTAACATATAGTCAGTGTGTGTAAATGTTGACTTAGTGCCAATTTTTCTGGGTCCCGCCAGACTTTGACATTTCTATACGCAATCGGTTACAATTATCCTTTAAACACCCTATTTGTAATACAAATATCTAATATGCCGTCGTTTGCTTTTTTTACGTTATTTTATCGCAGATATACATACCTAATATGCGATCGTGTATTTGTGTGAGAAAGAGAGAATAGAGTTAGAAAGAATATTACGTGAATTAGGCACGTAACTTATCTGCGTACGGATTGAATGCGCTCATACATTAACTTCCTCGACTTAGATACAACTGCTCTTTACCTATATTGCGCCTTTATTATCTTATGTATGCCGCAATCCTTTTTCAAGTGCGTATATCATTTAAAAATAATCACATGGTGACATCGCATTCATATAGAGCATAGTGATGGCATGTTTCATTTTCGTTCACATAGATTTTACAAGCCGTTCTTATATTTCATTGTACAGTTCTATACGAGGATGTGTCGTGTATCGCAGTTATTATTTATAATTGTCTAATAATCTTCGATATCTGCCTGCAGTGTATTAACGGGGGAGTTGGGCGCAACGTAATCAATCTTATGTACCAAGTTAATATAATTTTCATTTTTATATAATAGATTTGCATACGGATCTAATTTTTTTGCATCACTTACATTTCATTTTTCCCTATCCTTATGTATACATATATTTATAATATATTTAATATTTCATTGTGTTTTTTTTCTTTAAATCCAGTTTTATTCAGTAGAGACGTTCACATTTCATTTTATTAATCAATAATTTTTTTTTTAATTTCATGTAATTCATTAATATAGCTTGCAAATAAACGTGCTTGGTTTTGTTACGATGTACACAGATAATTAAAATAGTATCAATAATAATAAAAAGAATAATAATAATAATAATAAAGGACCGATCAACAGTCGCTTAGGAAAGGGACGAGAGCCACCCTTATCGTCGCAGCAGCAACTCGTCGTTGAAAGTACGAAAAAATTACAAAAAATGAACAAACATAGATCGAAATAAACAAAAACACTTGTTTGTACATAGTACATGTTTATGAGTGTATGCGCATATTTGAAAAACTTCCGAAGAAGCCATCTTTCATTAATTATACGTGGAAGGGTATGCCAATGAAAGAGCCTCGAAGGCTTTTCATTTTTAAATAGAATTTTTCTCTCACTTACAATAAAAACAATTAATATTTTCATTTGTTTTGCACCGTTTCAAAACCTGCTCTTTACGAAATGCCAACTTTGTAATACGATATAAGTTAATCTCTTGTACACGTACGTAGACAATCAACCAAGAGCTAAGAGCTAAGCTGGGCGGGATGATGCTCGGCTCTATTCCACGGCGATGCGATCGTTATCATTATTTAGTTTTTCTTTTACTCCTTTTAATTGTAACAACTTTTTTTATCCATAAAATCTAAACAATCAAATTCAATTGTAACGCAACCTTCACTCTAGTCCATGTCCTTTTTAAAATATATAATATCATATATTAAGGAATCACGCGATTGGACGAAATGCATTTGAAATAGAAAGTCGAGAATGTCGAACGGTATAATTGCAAAAAAAACTATAGCATAACGAAAATTGTGTAATCGAATAGTTAATTAATCACTTTAAAGCCACTTCACTCTGAGCATTCTTCATGCACGCAAATGCTCATATCACTTAATCATACATAATAATAGTGTTAATAATTCATATCGAAAGTTTAGATGATAAAAATGACACTTCGCAATAAAACGAACAATCTGACATCGTTCACCCGGTAAACGACCGCAAACAATTGTAAAAATTTATAATAGTATACTTAATTGATGGCAAAAAATCATATCCTTCAAGGACTTGATGTTTGTAAAGTTAATTATCGGTATAAGATCTAGTTATGCGGGTACATCTTTGAATGATTCTGATCTCAGAAATATCGACGAAAGGAAACTTTTCCATAAAACTGCCCATCGTCGTTGCTCGCTTATAATTTTTTTTTCAGTTTTTCAAACTTTTCTCAACGTACGTGTACTTGCACATACATTATTATTATTATTATTAAAATTTGTTACATGTAAGCGTGTGCAAATATACATACGTATATACAATACATTTATTTTAAACGTGTACACACACGAGTCATTAACGAGGCGCGTACGATTGGCGTGCGCGCTCATGACTTCGTATTATATTTCAATTCATCAATTAATTTGTTCAATAATCGATGATTCTAAAAGTGAGAAATCACCAGGCCAAGCGAGACCTTTCAAAGGCGCAATCGCATTAAACGGCCTATACTTTTAAATATATATTCATTTATGTATATAATATAATAATATATTTATTATACACAATCGAAGGGCAGCAGGAAATTAGATATAGTCATTACGTTTAGTCGTTTGCGTTTTTACTCCATCTTTCGCGGCGTTAACTGTACTCTCGCATAGTTTGTTTTCATAATAATATAATTATAATAATTATTATATAATGCATCGATTCTGCTTGGCAGAAAAAGAAGATCACGATGGGTGTGGACACACGGACCACGGAGGAGTTGAAGCGCGACGCGTGGATGACGACGCTGTTATCCTTGCCTCGAACCCTCTCGACCTCATTAGTTATTGTTATTACTTTTTTGTTTTAATAGAGTGGCGCTTGATTTCTCGATACTCTCTATATTCTGTTTAATCATTTTTCTTTTCGTAATGGTCAGAATAATTGATGATTTTGGTGTTTTTAATAAAGTAGAATCACTGGGTTCGTAAAACACCATTGAGAGCAGCTTAGCTCGCAAACGCGTACAGAAGCGTTCTCGTGTCGATAACAGTGAAGATAGTGACATATGAAACATTTTCACAATACAATTGAAATAATGTGATTACCGTAGGTTTTTTTTTATGCGAATGTCGAATAGTAATAATATTAATTATTATTAGTAGTAGTAGTATCGGAGAATCGATGAGATAGAGAGAACGAGAGTCAGAGGTGCAATTAATCATCATCAGAGTTCGAGTTAAGTTAAAGCCTTTTTCACTTGATGAGGGGTGAGTCGAGATTTGCGCTGGAATTATTAGGCTGCTGCTGTGGCGGCTGCTGCTGTTGAGAGGTGCCGGAGGGCGACGATGCCTGCGCTGCCTGTCCTGGGCTCTTGGCGTTGTCGGTACTGCCACCGGTTGAGCCAGAGGCCGACAATGAGCTACCACTGCCTTCTTTCATTTTGTCGCAGTAATCGGCGAACACGTCGCGGAACTTGGCCCACGATTTTTCAGGCACCGTTATGGCTGTTCTAAAGTTGGTTTTCACCTACAAAAAGAAGCAAATGTATAAGAGAGCTCGCAATTTTTGCCGTTCGCGCATCGACGCGCGAGCGAGTAAAAAATATATCACAAGCTCGTGTAAGGTACGGTAGCAAACCTCGGAAATTCTCATGTAGATGCCGCGATTATTCTGTCCGATGTCGAAATAGAAATTTTTATTATCGACGCGCATGTAGCGGCCGTCGGGAAGCTCGCCCTTGAAGCCGCCGTCGTCGGTGCCGAACTCCTCGAGCAGATCCGTGAGGGCGTCGCGGAACTCGATCATCCCCTGGGCCGGAATCGCGATCTGAGTCCTGGGTCCGCCGCGCGTAATCGTCTGCGACACCTGCAATAATAAGGCCGGATGGGGCGGCGCATGCGCGCGCTCCCTTTAGTCCAAATGAACACGGCTTCGCTCGATGTGCATACGACGCGCTGCGTACTCAGCTGCTGCTTGGCATTCATTCGCTCGTCGGACTCTTGCAGGAGTTTTACAAATCTCTCGAGTCTCGTATATAGCATGAATAAACATCGAGAGGGATGCAATACTCGTGTACACGCACGCACGCACGCACACACACTTACAGACGCGCCCTCGCACATACTCGCATGTATATAATAACGTGAGAACAAAAAGTACGAAAATAATATAATCAAACAGATGTGCTGTTGGTATACATACAGGGTGACTCACCCGCAGGAAGCGTCCACGCGAGTTTTCCTTCAGGTCCAAATAGTAGCGCCGATTATCCTTGATCATCTTTTCGGATTTGAGCTTGCCGTCGTCAGGTACGTTTTCCGGATTGGGTGGTCCTGCAAGTATACAACACGGAGCGCCCCGGGAAAAGGCGAGAAAGGCGAGGAATTAGCGAGAGAGCCGATTGGCAATCAGCAATTTGCAGATGGGTTATTTCGCCCGTCAATTAACGTGCAAACGAGGAAAAGAGATCTCGGGGGTGAGCGAGGCGAGGCGAGGCGAGCGTAGGCTGCTGCTGCTCTGCGCTCTGTGACCTAGTTAGGTCCTAATAGGCCTCTCTCTTAAAGGGGTTGCGCTCGACCGAGCGCGAACGAGCCATGTGTGTACACGTGCACACACACATAACGCACGCAAGTATGCAATAGACATACTGTGCTTCGGCACTCGATGCGCGAGGCCAATTAATTTCGCACGATTAAACCACATAGAACGTTGGGTGGTCTGCGGATGACTCGAGCCCGATACGACGCGAGTAGCGGAAATCGAGGCCTTTTGCACGTTAATCGACTGCAGCCTGCCCGCACCCGCGTGCGGGAGATACATTATATGTTATGTTTACCTAAGGAAGCGTAATAGTCGCTAAACGTCGAAAGATGATCCCGGAACTCGGATGCAGTGCTCAACGCCAAGAATATTTGACTCCGCCTGCCGTCGGCGCCGATCTGTAAAATTTCGTGAAAAATGGATAACGATTAGATAATCGTGCATCGGAGGATGTATTTAAGCAATATACTCGGTGATGAGACGAGACTCACCTCGGCGACTTTGATGAATCGGCCGCGTTTGTTCTGTTTGACGTCGAGGTAGAATCGTTTGCTCTGGATCTGAAGCATCTTCGTGGCCAACTCCTGCTCGCCCTGCTGGCCTTGTTGGCCTGTGAAAAAGCCATGTAGCGCATAAATTCGTGCGTTCGAGCTTTTTTACGAGTCATCGTGTGTACGTGTAAAATCGCAATCGCCACCTCGAATCGTAACCAATGCGCAGCTGTGGCAATGGCACAAAGGGATTCGTGTACAGTTGCATACGTGTGTATGTCGTCGCAGGTGTAAATCGGTAAGCCGTGCTCGGCGCGTATGGATCGGCCCCATCGCGATAACGAGTGCGGCACGCGATATCGCGCGAGTGTAAATATAGCCCGTGTGGTACGCGATGATAGGCGGTGCGACGACGACGACGACGACGACGAGAGCTTGCACGCGCGCAAACTTGAGAGTGCAACAGTAGCAGCTCTGTGTAGTTGCGACGCGCGGATCAATATCAGCTGCGCGCTCGCGCTGCCCGCCGTCGATTATGGGTCAAAGACCGAGTCTCTCTCTCTCTCTCTCTCTATTTCTCGCGGGCCAAACCAAGGACATCGGTAATTTTTTTCCTGCGAAAAATCATCGAATTACAATTTGCATCCATCCCGTCTGGCAGGGAACCGGCTTGGAACGCGTTGCGGGCTCGCGAGAGCTTATAGGCAAGCGCACTCGATATCGTCTATGCTATACGAGGTATGCGCGTCGAGCAGCAGCAGCAGCAGCACGAAATTGCAACGCGCCACGTGAAAGTCTACAGTCGGGTGCCACGTGATCGGCTCGCGCTCCCCTCCACGCCTGCCTCCCGGTCTGACGTCAGTTGAGCTACACAGCTGACTCCAACTTGCCCACTGCTCTCTCTCTCTCTCTCTCTCTCTCGTCTACTTGCTATATGCAGCGTATAGCTTACAGTCCTAGCTCGCGTATAAAGGTGTACTACACCCTGTGTCCATTTATCTATAGTTATATACGGATACGTATCATTTATGCATATAATACGCTGTATAAGGCGCACGCAGCACGACGACTCGCAGTGCACGTCTATATACGTCGGTATATAAGCCGTCGAATGCTCGCTTCGAGCTTATGCCACTACTGCTGTACACGATATAATCTATCGCGCGCGAGAATAGTCCGCCCGCTGCTACTGCTGCTGCTGCTGCAGTCTCGACCCCGTCGCGCGACGACGACTACGACTCTTTGTATTAATACCTGCTCTGCACTACACCCATGTAGTATAGCATAGAGTGTGTGTGTGTGTGTGTGTGCACATGCTGCTGCTGCTGCTGCTGCTGCTGCTGCGGTGCAGGCGACGGCGCCTCGCAGAGCTCTCGTGTGCACACTGTGCGGTGCAACATCAGCGAGTCTATTAATACGAGCGCATGTGCATGTGCACTTTTCGCATACACCCGCGTGAACGCAGAGTCTCGAGAGTCGAGAGCCAAAACAAGGACGCCGAGTAGAGGTTTTGCATTCGTGACTCGGCGGCGTCTTGTACAAAATTGTTCGTCGACGAGAAGAAAGAGAGAGAGAGAGAGAGAGAGAGAGCAGGAGAGGCCTCGAGGGCCAAAAGCCAGCAGCAACACGCCTCTTTTTTTTGTGTCCAACGAGATAAGCTGCTTTTACACAGCTGTCTCGTTTATACATGTAAGAGAGAGAGACCGAGGCCAAAGCCTTTTTCGCATCCTCTATGCGATGTCAAATTGCTTGTAGCCGAGTCCAGAGATTGGTGCGCATTCGCAGCTCTTTATATGTCTGTGTAACGTGCACACAACACAGGCCACAACGACGAAAGAGAGAGAGAAAAAGAGCCAAGAGCGTGTTACGCACAGGGCATGTATGCAGACTATACGTGTGTCTATAATGTATGTATGCGTGTGTATGTGAATTTACAACGTCCGTATGCGTGTGTGAGTGTGCGAAGCTGCTCGTCGTCGCTTCCATATACTCACCGGACTCGAAATCTGCTCCAGACGCGTCCATGCTTCCTGAGTTGCCATATTCTGCAAAAAGAGAAAAAAAACACAGAAGCGATAAATTAGCATCGAGCTCGAAAGTCGATCGGACCGCGAACGAACGTCCGTCTCGCATACAAGCACGCTTCGCAACGAAAGAGCACGTGCTCGCCCGACATAGCGACACGACCAAGCACACATACATACGTACATAACGATTGATTTAATTGTTCATAATGTCATACAGGCTCTCGTTGCGCCGATCATTTCGGAGCAAAAGCCTTTATTATCGTTTATATTTTTGCGAGCGAATCGACTTGCCGCGAGCATCGAAGGGCATCATAAAGGTGCAGTACGCAAGAGGACACGACGACACGCAACGAAGGCGAAAGATCAAGATTGGCAGCGAGTCGCGCGAGCTTTCGCGATCGTATCCGCAAGTCGCGCGCGCGCGTCGCCTGGAAGCTTGATGCACGTAATATGGTCGCGATGCTGGTTCAACATTTCATCCGGATGCAAGCCCGTTCAAATACGTTCGCGTGCATGCGTGATGCAGCAGCAGCAGGAGAGAGAGAGAGAGAGAGAAAGAAACTTTCTCGTTGCACACAGCCTGCTGCTGCTGCTGCTCCAACTTTGATTTTCGATTGTTCTTTTGCTCGCTCTCACTTTTTTCTCTCTCTATCTCTCTCTCTGTCTCTCTTTCACATTTTTAGCCTTTCGGAGCGCAACTCCTGTGCTCTCGCCAGCAGCAGCAGCAGCCCTTTCTTTGTCGAGAGCGTTTGTACGAGAGTTTAGCCATTGCTGCATACGCGCGTATTACCGAGCCACACGCAAAAAAAAAAAAAAAATACGTTTCTTTTTTTTTAACAGCAGCAACATAGCTGGGTTTGGCGAACAGCAGTTGGGTTTGCTCGTGAGCGCGCGCGCGCGCGCATACTGAAAAGAGAGAGAGAGAGACAGAAAGAGAGTCGCGAGACTCAGACACCGGCCATCTTGGATGATACGGCCGCCCGATGTGTCGCGAGTCAGCGGCGGCGCCCCCGCCCCGAAGTCACCCTGACTGACACACATACACACACACACACGAACACGAACGCAGGCACACTCGAGCACACATCCGCAAGCACGCAAGCATTCGCGCTCGCTGCCACACACATCGCGTACCGAGAGCAAGCACACACGCAGCCACATACAACGCACGCACACATACACACACACACACACACGTACACAAGAGTCAGATGTCCACACTTGCACGGATGCGCGCGACTTGCCACGGACGACGGGGTATCTCGGATATGCACACGACGTGAGATCGTCGCCTAGGACAACGACAAATACTTACTCTGAGGCTGATCGTCGAGGCTCTCCCGATCCGACATGATGTGTGATGTGTGATGATTGCTCGTTGTCCTAAAGATTGTCCTTGTACGTGTGTCTGTGTGTGTGCTGGCTGCTTTAATTCAGCTGCTACTGCTGCTGCTGCTGCTGCTTAGTGGTGGGCAGTATACTCGTTGCTGCTACCCTCTCGTGTATAATGTGCACTCACTTCACCGTTGTTGCTGCTGCTGCTGCTGCTGCTTCGCTTCGATTACGTTTATCGTTGACGCTTGGAGCAGCATGACCCGCACTCGAGTCGGTTCACTTCTCGCTGCTGGCCTACGATGCTTTTGGCAGTCGTGGGGCCAATTGTTGTTGTTGTTGTTATTGTCACTGCTGCACTTTCGTCGTCACAGCAAGTGCATCGAGCTGTACCTACTGCTTATGGCTTTCTCCTGAGACTCGGAAGAGCTACGAGCGTCGCCAAAACATGTATCGTGTATTATGCACAAAGGAGGCGGCGGCGACTGCGGCGGCAGATCTCAGCAAAAAGGGCTCGAAGTATGGAGTAACAGGACGAAGACGACTCGTGGGATATCGGCAGGGCGGCGGTGGTTTCTTTCTTTCCTTCCTTTTTGGTTTTGGTCAAGGGTCAAGACTCGGACGAGACGCGGATGATGCCAAGGAGAGAAAGCAGCAGCATCAGCCCCCCAAGCTCGCGCTCTCGACTCGCTATCTCTTCTGCAGCTGCACTCGCGCGACACCCGCACCAACACGCCAACACCTACAACACATACACACCTACGAGCACTACTCTCTTGTGCACTGCACGGAGAAGAGCACGCGAACTCCGACGATCTCCCTCTCGGCACTGCTGCACACTCGCACGGATAATTCGCGCTGCACACACGCACCAGCACTTGTGCCCAGCCTTGGCTCTCGCCTCTCGGATGCCTCTGCAACTGCTGCTGCTGCTGTAGCCTGCGCTATTTGCCGCGGCCTTCTCGCACTCTCTCAGATGCTGCTGCTAAAAACCTCTGCTGCTATACACATTTGCGCGCCTGCGGCTCCACCTGGAACGGAGCAAACATTTTCGCGTGTGTGTATCGCGTAAATTCGCGTGCGCAGAACCTACCAACTCCGCTGCTGCTGCTGCTGCTGCTACTGCTGCTATATAGTTCTCGGCCTTACATATACACACGACTGCTGCACGTACACACATCAACGTCTAGATTTTCTTGCTCATCTCTCGTGCGACTATATATCGCGGCTCTGCCACTTGACAATGGGTCAATTTTGCAACCGTATAGCTGTTGACTCGGAAGCTCCATTCAACACCGAGTATACCGAGCGATCGTTCGATTTTTGCAAAATTAACGGCTCTGCCGTTTTCCGTATACTTTATCAGTTGCGGACGCCACGGTTATTGCGCTTCCGTCGCAGTTTTATCGTGTGAAACATTAAAAAATTTCGCTAAACGATTACTAGACGCAATTAGAAGAAAAAGAAAGTACAGCGATTATTTGAGCTTTCACGAGAAAAATGACGAGTACCGCAGGAAAAAATGCTACTTCGTACTCGTCTCTTTCACAAACGATTCTGGTAGCATATGTGACTGTCTAATTTTAGATTCTATAATTGAATCCAGTCGAAGGAACTGCGTGGATGAATGAGTTTTCACTGATTTTGCATGAAAAATAATCATTTATTATTTTTGTTTGTGCCAATCTATTACATAATTATGATTGATATTACTGCACCTTCATTGAACAAGGGCAAATTACTTACCTGAGGCTCGCATTAGAATATTGAATAATTTTTTCTTGTATGCAATTCTTTGATTAAATTCAACAATTTAGAAAATTTTCAATCAAGACTTATTTTGGTGAGCGACGCGATTCTGATTTTTGATACGATCGTTTCAAAATATTAAAATAACTTACGCATGATCCTACCGTGGGTGAATTTTCCAACATAAATGTTGATTCCATTATATTTTTGACATTATAGCAATTTAAAAAACTAAATATAACACCTAAATTCAGTGAAATTGATTCATTATCTTATAGTATTCGAAAAATGTTCCCTCTAATTATGTTGATATTAACTCGTTCATTTACACGTTGTCATGAAACAAAAAAGTTCTCTCCTCACATTTTTTAGGGATTTTGAAAATACAAAAGAATTCTTACTAAAATTATCTGAACATCCGTTCTCGGAAAATTATCAATTTTTACTCAATGACGTCCTGATAATTTTTCAAAAAAAAAGTGTGATACTTTCTAAATTATTAATTTAAAAAAAACGTCCAAGTTCGAGAAATCGTCTCGTTCAAATTTTTAGCGCCATTGACTTGCCATGTGCTTGTGCAGTGTGAACGTAACGCGCACGGTTACTATACAGCGTAGAGTCTAACCTACTCGTACTCGCCGACGCCGAAGAAGTCTTTCTTTTCAGATCGTACCTTCGTAGATTAACACGTAAGCCCGATTTCATTAATAATATCAATGAAATTTGTTAACATCGCAAACATTTACAAAATGTAACAAACTCTAATTATTGTTGGACAAGTGAAATTATGTCCAACGGTAATATTTATAAATCAAAATGATGAAATATATGATTTTTGGGCATGACTAATACGTGCGTTTCAATAGGTTATCGTAAAAACATGTGTTTCGTATAAAATCAGTGATTGAGTGCAAATAATTAATTGAAATTTCACTTAAAGATGTTAGTACTGTGAGACTAACTAGTTACGCCAGTGTATTTGTTTGATTTCAATGTTAATGAATTAACTATAATAACTAATATGTTGTATCTTAGTCTTCAATTAATTAATTGAGATTTTTCTATTCTTTTATTGCAATAGTCCACGATGGGCAAAGGAAATAATATGGTGCCCAATGGGCATTTCCATAAGGACTGGCAGCGGTATGTCCGCACCTGGTTCAACCAGCCCATGCGAAAAATCCGCAGAAGGACCAATCGCATCAAGAAAGCACGCTCTGTTGCCCCAAGGTAAGTTATCAGTTATTTTGTATTCCAAACTTCTTCCAATTATGTGTTTTTGGCATTCATGATACTAATCATATAAACTACTCTTGCAGGCCAGTTCAGGCTTTCAGACCATCAGTACACTGCCCAACCCAGCGTTACCACAAGAAGGTCAGGGAAGGTAGAGGATTCACCCTCGCTGAACTTAAAGCTAGTGGGCTCAACAAACGCTATGCCCAGACCATTGGCATCGCTGTCGATCCCCGCAGAAGGAACAAGTCAATTGAAAGCCTTCAACGAAATGTCCAAAGGCTAAAGGAATATAAGACAAGACTTATTTTGTTCCCTCTGAATCCCAAAAAGGTATGTTGCAAAAGTCTCTTCTTTGTTTTTAATTAAACTTTGAATTAACATCTAAAAATACAAAATATTTTAATCTATTTGTCATGTGGTTATACATGTTTATGAAAGTAATTGCCAAGGGATATTTTCTAAAACCAACAATTTCATGTTTTTCAGATCAAGAAGGGAGAGACTGAACAGTCACAAGCTGTAACTCAAATTAAGGGCAAAGTGATGCCAGAGGGTATTAAGGCTCCATCCGCCAAATCAATGGCCCGAGTCATCACTGAAGATGAAAAGAAATTCAATGCTTATGTTGCATTGAGAGTTGCCAGAGCTGACGCTCGTCTTGTTGGCATTAGAGCAAAACGTGTCAAGGATGCATCTGAAAATCCAGATGATGTTACTAAAGTCAAAGACAAAAAATCAAAAAAATAAGTTCATTGACATTGTAATATATTTATCTAATAAATTACGTTTTTGAACACCTGATGCATAATTGATTATTTTTATTTTATAGAAAAACATGAAATTTAAAAATTAATGAGAATTTTTTACAGTACAAGTTACACTGGCAGTCAAGCTTTGTCCCAAATTTAAACATCATTTACTACATTGATGGAAACTTGTGAATTCAAATTTTGATTCTTTTCATCTTTTAACAATTGCTATAGTTAACACTTATCTTGTTGCTTTTTACATAACGATTTGAGCAGAATTTGTGTTTTATAACTCAATCTGTCTTGTTTAGTCACAGCAAAAGCTTTTGATGATACGCCTATTGCTGCATGCTCATTTGAGACTTCATCTGTAATCATGTAAGCTATTCCATAATTATTATATGTTCCAGATAAACACGGAGTAAGCATTAGCTGAAGAACGAAAAGTTGAATCTCAAGTTTATGGACAATTGTCATGGAACAAGGCCTATAAGTATCATCTACAAGATCAAACAAAGTTACAAAGTTGTAAAGGAATCTTTATGGAAAATTAATTTATAACTTATCCCGACGAAAAATTTAATATTCAATGAAAATTTGTATGAACTTAATGTAACTATTTCTTGCTATTTTACGGTGATTTTTATAATGTCATCAGGGTTTCCAAGACATCCTATGGTCACTTCGACCATATACCTACCAAGCCACTGTTACAATGAAAGTCAGAAAATCAGTTGATAATCAATAATTTGATTATTTCAAAATGTTTTAATAATTTTCTCTTCGAAAGCATCGGATTACAAGTCCGCTCAAAAGTGGCCTAGGGTCGTGTTATTTAAATCGAACCTACTGGTCGCGCGTCTTTGACATGCCATGTGCTTGTGCGAATTGCACGCCGCGAGGCTGACAAGTTTCTATATACATGATACATCGTGGTAGTAGCGAAGCCCACAGAGATCCTAACCTCTGTCGTCCTTATTTACTTCTGGTCCGGGTAAAATCTAGCAGGTAAGCTTGACTTGATTATTTATGTCAAAAATAAAATTTGTAAACAAAACACATATTTACTATGGGTAACTTAAATTCTCATTAGCATATGTTAGCAGTGTAAAACTAACTAGTTACTGAAGTGTATTTGTTTTCTATTTCTTTACTTGATTTCGATATTGATGAAGTAACTGCAAAAAATAACGTTGCATCTTCATTTAAAAAAATTTAATTCGGATTTTTTATTTTATCGTTGATTTTCCAACAGCTCATCATGGGCAAAGGAAATAATATGGTGCCCAATGGGCATTTCCATAAGGACTGGCAGCGGTACGTCCGCACCTGGTTCAACCAGCCTATGCGAAAAATCCGCAGAAGAACCAATCGCATCAAGAAAGCCCGCTCTGTTGCCCCAAGGTAAGTTATCAGTTATTTTGCATTCCAAACTTCTTCCAATTATGTGTTTTTGGCATTCATGATTCTAATCATATAAACTACTCTTGCAGGCCAGTTCAGGCTTTCAGACCATCAGTACACTGCCCAACCCAGCGTTACCACAAGAAGGTCAGGGAAGGTAGAGGATTCACCCTCGCTGAACTTAAAGCTAGTGGGCTCAACAAACGCTATGCCCAGACCATTGGCATCGCTGTCGATCCCCGCAGAAGGAACAAGTCAATTGAAAGCCTTCAACGAAATGTCCAAAGGCTAAAGGAATATAAGACAAGACTTATTTTGTTCCCTCTGAATCCCAAAAAGGTATGTTGCAAAAGTCTCTTCTTTGTTTTTAATTAAACTTTGAATTAACATCTAAAAATACAAAATATTTTAATCTATTTGTCATGTGGTTATTCATGTTTATGAAAGTAATTGCCAAGGGATATTTTCTAAAACCAACAATTTCATGTTTTTCAGATCAAGAAGGGAGAGACTGAACAGTCACAAGCTGTAACTCAAATTAAGGGCAAAGTGATGCCAGAGGGTATTAAGGCTCCATCCGCCAAATCAATGGCCCGAGTTATCACTGAAGATGAAAAGAAATTCAATGCTTATGTTGCATTGAGAGTTGCCAGAGCCGACGCTCGTCTTGTTGGCATCAGAGCAAAACGCGTCAAAGACGCATCCGAAAATCCAGATGATGTTACCAAAGTGAAGGACAAAAAATCAAAAAAATAAGTTCATTGACATCATATTAAATTTATTGAATAAATAAAACTTTTTGTTAATTTAATGTGTAATTTATTATTTTTATAAAAAAGAACATATGTATATTATTATCTTTACTTCTTTTACGTAAATTCTTTGAAAATTGAAAATGAATGGAAATTTTTTACAATATTAGTTACATTGGCAGTGCAAGCTTTATCCCATATGTAAACGTCATTTAGTACATTGTTGGAACCTTGTGATTTTAAATTTTGATTCTTCATTATTTTTACAATTTTTGGGGTCAATACTTGACCTACTATATTTTATGTTAAGACTTGAGTAACTTTTCTACTTCAGTAGTAAATTTGAATTATCAACCAAATGAATTGGCATTTAAAAAACAACTTTCATTGGTCGCAATGAGAAACTTGGAACAATAGGTTGCAAATAATGAGTCATTTTCATGTATATGATTGCAAATATTTTTTGAATAAATTATTATTCAATTTTTTAAGCAAAACACAAGAATTGAAGTACAGAGTTATTTCTTACATTGTATTTTCTGTTATAATAAGTTTCATGAAATTGTACAGCAACATTACTTGTGTATTTTCAACGAACAGTATTATATCAATGTATTTATATATCATTATCATGATAATTAATGTGTGATGGATGTATTCATAAAGTGTGTACTGCATAATGTGATTTACATGTAAACATTTCATATGCTCACAACTTTCATTCATCTAGATTTATGTATCATGTTTGTGAAATACACAAAAGTACCACTTGTGTTAGATTCATTTGTATTATTTATACTTTTTTTGTTTTCAAAAGCATAATTTTTAGACCTATTTAGTTTACGTTACTTGTACAATTGCATTTCTTTCATTTCTCAAATTTTTCAATATCTTTGAAAATACTTGATCAATATAACAAAAAAGTTTATCGTGATTCTTTTTCGATCTTTGCAAAGTGGTAAAGTTTACGTTCGACAGAATTTACTTTATGATTTGATCTTCGGGTACTATTCACGGTCGTTGCACTTGTCAAAATCGGCATGCGACATGTTGAGCAAAAAACATAATTGGTGCTCGATTCGAATACAAATTTGCGTTCGATTGTGATATCGGTTTACGTAGAAAAAATGGCCGCCACAGAATAAGGCACACAATTGATGCAATGCGCACTTTAATACAATATATACTATATTATTATTACCATTATAATGGTTTCAATATCTACAACTTTTTTCGTTTGCATTATCATTTTCACCTTTTGAGTACTCTTATCTAATAAAATTTTCCGTATAATAATTTAAGTGCCCTGAAGCTACAATCTTTTAATTTTAATTCAACTTATTCTGAAAATCGGCAAACAAAAAAGACATAACATACAAATGACAAGTGAATGAAAATTCATTATAAAATTTCAAAATAAATTATTGTATTGCTGTATTCGGCAGCACCTGAAATTGAGGTATTGTTATAATATAATTTGATAATAAGTGTATAAATATGTATTTACATAATACACGCGATAGAGAAAAAGATGCTTAATCTAATTCACTAAAATGCACACGTCACAATGTTGTTCTGTACCTTTCTACCTTACAACATGATATCTAGTTTGTTTATTGTGCGACCTTATTAGTGGTTAAACCGTGAATGATGTATAGTCATGTCATTTAAAAACTTTACGATACATTTGAATTATGACTTGCTTATAAACTCTGCTTTCGATCGATCGTTAAAAAAATGCAAACAACGCCCTACAATATTATAATTTTATTTCTGTTTTATCTTTTGACGAGAATGCACGAAATAGTTACACTTTATCTTTTATTTATACAGCTGTATTTTGTAATTTTCTTTTTTCATTTCAATCAGTCATGCCCTCACAAACAATAATCCAACTATTTGACAGGAAAATCAGCACTTTCAATTTGTAATATTTACACATGTCAATTTTATTCATTTTACAGCAAACGCGCCCCCAGTCTGTTGCTAAAAACATCTATAATTCCATTAATCACCATTGACACTTGTTTTTATCATTTAAAATTTTCAACTTTTTATATCTTATTAATTACTATTCATAATCATCAATTACGCACATGTTTATTAGAATATTCTTCTAAAAATTCTAATATTCTTTCAAGCTCTCTTCAACTACAATTCATCTCATTGCAATATTGTTTTTTCTAAGTTTATCACGATTCATTCTAATGGATGCATATTTATTTTATGCTTTTTAGAATTTCTTTTATCGATTGAGATGGGTTAAAACAAAATTATTATATCTTCTACGTATTTTTCCATCATTTCAAAAATATGTATGATAGCAATAGCAATAATATTAATATAACAATAATAATAACGATAATGAAATATTAATAATTAATATAATAATAACGATAATGTTATTTAAAAAGAAGAAGTACAATATATAAAAAGCAGAAAGACATGTACTCAATCATGCCATATTTGTAAATAAATTTATAATGTAAAACGATAAAAAGCAACATAATAAAGGAATTTACCATCTATAGAATCGAATTTCTCTCTGAAAAAATTAATCTAAATGTGCTTAATATGTTTTTTTATATTTTTTGGAAAAGCACACAAAATCGTTGATTTTTTTTGTTTTTTTCTTTGTATCTTTTTTTTCATTTGAAAAAACGACAATGAAAAATGTACTTCTTTCAAACAAGAAGATCTGAGAAATCTCGCGTAATAAGGTTGTATAAAATATGTTTTAATTACATAGGCGACGTGAGTTCTAGCCTCACCTCACACTTTCTATATTCGAATCATTCGATAACAAGAACGATATATAACAATTATAACAATATCCTGTCTCATGCTCAACCACTTTGGTATCAGTTTTCGTCAGCCTTCGTCGGACTAGCTTCTAACTCTTAGTTTCATTTCATTATTATAAATGGAAAATGAAAAAAAAGTATCGAGAGCATATTATGCACGGAGGCTCAACGCAATAAAGAATTACAATAATTATACATTTGCGAACTTGGATTTTTGCAACTAGCAGTTTTAACAAAGTGTATTTATGAGTCGTACTCAATGTTACTTAATCAATTAAAATGGGATAATCACATTTGAGATGAAAAAAATACACCCTTCAATCAATCGTGGAATAATATTCACGTAATCTTTGTTAAGTTGTCAAATTAACTGTTTTGCTATAAATTTTTGAAATGAACGAAATTCTTACGGTTAAAAATGACTTTATCTACGATTAATATATCTAATAATAATAATTAGGAACCCTGACAGGTATTTTTTAACTGTCTTTGAAAAGCTACATACATATGAAACTCTGGAAATCACGTGTCTCGCAAACTTTATAAGAGAGAAAAAAACGATATTATTACAAGACCCTACGGTAACTTATTAAAATATTTTTTACTAGTGCATACCTGTATTACACTGATGCATATCGAAATAGTTGTTTTTTTTTGTACGTAACTTATGAGTGAAGACGTGAGAGAATGCTTTGTTATGTTATTTACAAATGCAAAGCTTTACATTGGAACACAATTAATTTTTCCCCATCAATTTCCGTTACCGCGTTTTAATTTTATGTACAAAAATCTGTTTAATCGACGTTATTCAATATAATTCCATCATTCAACCATCATACTCTCAATTATCAATTAGGGCAACTATAAACTCGCGCTATCTATTCATTTCCTTGTACATTATTTTGTGTAAAAAATTTGTTTATATTTCAGTTAAAAATTTGTAAAAATGCTTGTCAGTTGTGAACTTAAATATCGAACAGTCAATAAAGGAAATGAAAAGCAGCGCTAGTTTATAGAACCCTCGATATCATTTCCTACACACTCCGCGGTATAGAATCTCCGTGGGAGGACGGCCGTGTTGATAAAATCAACTTCACTTATGTGTCATTGTATAGAGCAACAAACAGCTTTACAAGGTATAGGATCATCTTGAGGAGAAACACTGGTCTTGTAAAAAGGTGCGGTTATTATCGGTGGATCGACTAGGTTTGGTAGAGGCTTTCCACCCGTGTAGCAGCTTTCATAGACCTCATAGGCTTCGTCGAGCGGTAGATTCGGGTAGCTATCGTTGATACTAGTCGGCGTTTCTTCTTCTACAACAACATTGTGCACCATAATTTTTCCCAAAGGGTTAATGCTTATCTCATCAGAGTTCGTAACACGAACTGATGTAGGCGCGGCATAATCTTCGAGGCTGCTTTCCAAACTCGAGTCATCGTGTAATCGGTAAAAAACGTTAACGTGGTTCTCAGCTGAATCCCTCAACGTTGCATCTTCATTAGCAGCTTGACAGGGTTTCTTTTCGATAGGTTCAACTATCTCAGCTTCCCAACACTCGAGCACGTCGGGCTCGTCGATGCTGCCGAGGGAGCGATTATCAACTTCTGAATCGTTGGACGCACTATAACTGCTACTGTTGTTGCTACTTTTTCCAATTTTTCTGCGCTCTTGGGAGACAAGAAGCAGTTCACCTTGCATTGAAACGATAATTTCGCCTTTCTCAAAAGTCTTCACTTGTTCATCGTCTACTGCACGTGCATTACTGCATACATTTTCTTGAAAATTGTTTGATTTAGTATGCAAATCACTTAATTTTTGTCCAGACTCTTGACCTCTTCGTTTTAACTTTATCCGAGAGTTTTTGGCAACCCTCATACTCACATCTCTATCTTTGGCGGTGAAATTGCAAGTTCTATCGATTTCATTTTTTGGCGAAAAATTCCCAAAATGATCTTCTTTTTCTTTGATTCGACTGCATTGTTTTGAGGCTGCAAGAAAACATAAAATTATCATTAGTAATTTAAGCTATAAGTTTAATTTTGTACTCAAAATTATAAACAAAAAATTCACTCACAAATATTAGTTGCAGATTTGTCAATGTTCTTATGGCTTGCAACACCCTTCAACAGCAAAAATGCGTTTGGTTTTCTCTTTTGCTTGTTAACTTTTTTTCCATTCGAAATAGAGTTGCCATTTGAAGCTTTTTCTCTTTCGCGTACAGTGTCGTTGAATCTTGCAAATCGTCCGCAATCTATTTTAGTCTCGAAACCATACTGGTCTGCGCTACTATAAGATAGTGCAAGCATAGGGTTGCCTTTCAAGTTTTTTGACGGTTTGTCACTTGTCGGCCAGCTGTGAGCTGCTATTTTCACATCCTTTATTTCGTCATCGTCATCCGATTCGTCGCTGCCATTTTCGCGGTCGTCGTTGTCGTCGTCATCGTCACTAGCCGAGTCAGAGGATGTTATGAATAATCTCGGCGAACTGGCTCTTTTCAGCCATTCGTTCACAGCTTCGCTTATTTGTTTATCAGCTGCATAATTCAACTTTGATGGTTGACTATCGACACCGGAATCTTCGTCGGTTGTTACAGTAGCAATAGACGGTGGCACTTCGATTGTTGTCTTCTTAGTCACAATTTCTGTCAATAAATTAGTCGAAGTCGAAGTCGTACTGGCCACTGTAGTGGCCATCGTAGTCGTTGTGCTCTCATGACAAAAATTCTCAGAAGTAATTTTGTTTGTCCACGAAAGACTGATATCTAATTAAAATTCAAGAATTTCGCAACTCAATGTTTTATATGCATACTGTAAAAATTAGTAACGAGCAGTGATGTTAGTTATGGGTCATGCAGACGACTGATGATACTATGATTCGTTTTATATATGCACAGTAACAATTTTTATCAAAACATGTGTTTTTCAATTCGAATTGATGAAATTTTTCTGAAATGTTTTGCGAGAATCACGCATTGCGATTCTTTTATTGAACCTTGTATTTTTTCCATGCAATGAATTAATCAAACGATCGGTTTATGTGTATGCCTTATGAGAATCAGTCCGAATTGATTACACATTAAAATCATAAATTTCTCCAAAGATCATTTTAATTAAATATTTTCTATTTAAAATTTTTACAGTTATTTACAGTTTGATTAGTTACATAACAACGTATTTTCACATCCAGTATTTGCGCTGATTATTCTTGCAAATGTGCATATAACTTCTCTCATGAATATGCAACAATACTGATATCGCTAAGTATAGCATGTCTATTCCTTATTAAACATTACGTTCAAGCAAAGCTAAAATTTGATCAAGCATGGATCATACTTATTTGCACTCATTTATACATATGGTAATTACAAATATTTGCAATTAATAATAGTAGTTGCCTTTTTTACATAAAATACGATATGTTTGATTACGTATTTAAACCGTGTTATTTTGTAGATACGTTGGCAGCATGTATCTATTAGCGTGTAAAAATTATTTTATTCTAAAAAAAGCCGGAAGCCTGTCAAAAACCACTCATGGTTCTTGGTCTGGTCCATCGTTAAACAGTCGCTACACGAAAAATCGTGAATTATACTATGACGATGACACATTCGACACTATATCACACAACTATTCTTATTAGTACATGAGTAAATAATTTGTATTCGTTTTACTGGGTAAAAAGTAGCAACAAACATTCCAGACCGTTTGGTCACTGGTGTGAAATTGAGGTTTTGCTCATTTTTTAAATTTCAAGTCGTTAAATTGTTTGAATAGTGTCGTTATACGGGAGTTTTTCATGACATTGCAGGTCAGCATTCTCTAAAAAAGCACTCGTCATTACAATCAAGGATGAATGAGTGACATTGTGTACAGTAGCAACTTTCAACACAGTCAATCGGTTGTAGAAGTGGTATCATTTAACTAAAAAAAAATTTTTTAAATGTGAAAAAATGTTTGATGAGAAAGAGCCCACTTATAATCAAAAACTGTTACTGCACGCAAAATGCAACTAAATTTTGTGATGACCCACCGAAATCTTTGTCGTTTTGAGGACTAACGTATACTGACGTCGAATCGAGATTTGAAGATACGTTCAAATTATCTACCGCCGAAGAGACGTCTTCACTGTTTTCTTTTTCATCAACGACAGAATCTTGGTCTTCCAGCGTAATATCACCATTAGTCAAAGGAACTGTTTTCGAAATTTCAGCGTCTTTTTTATCAGCAATGCCGTCTTTTTGACTTTCTACCGAACAATTCAGTCTTAAATTTTCGTTGTCAGCTTCGCTATTGTGATTGCTGTAACGATTATCTTTTGGAGGCATCGAGTCCATGTGATCTTCAGCACCGTTCGTCATCGAAGCTGGTTGGAATTCTTCAGTGGCAGGATTCAAGACTGATTTTGAAATCCAATTCTTCTCCTCTGTAACCGGTGTGCTTGATAATGTGAATTCAGCACAGTCTGGGTTCAAGGAACTTTTTGATTTCGGCTCGATCGATTCCGAGTGCTTTTGTTGGGAAACTGAAGATCTCTGAAAAAAAATGAAGATAAGACCGTAAAAATTTTATATTAAAACATAATATAAGTCATTAATAGATGATAAACGTTGCTACTAACTTCGTGTTTTTTCTGTTTTTCTTCGTGGAACTTTGCCTCTTCGGGGCTCACAATGGGTACAGCTCGAGCTCCACTATTTTTTGACCTGACTTGATGCATGGCGCTGTAACTGAGCGTATGCCCATTTGGAATGGTCCCGCCTTTGGTAATGCGAAAGAGAAGAAATAAAACTTGATGTTAATTTATTGCTATCAAAAATTGATAAATGATGGTATTTTCTGTACACGACCGCGTACAAGTATTGATAGATATTTATATGAGATGCATAGCAACGATGAAATTCATCTTATAAATCAATAGCAGGAAATGAAATAATGAATGAAAAATGTCACTTGAAATATTTGGCACGCGGCACAGGGAACAATGAAGAACGAGCTAGAGAGGAAGAGACAAAAAAATAGAAGTGAAGAAACGACGACAGCGAGCACCAGTGAACGAAAGTAGTTGCAGTAGTGCGCGAGAAATAGAGTTAGACGGTAGCGTTGGCGGATGCACCAGCAACGGTCCAGAGAGACACAAAAAGAGAATATCTAAAAAGCGGCGAGAGATAATTGTATATGCGTGAAAATGGGGGTAAACGAAAGTTACTGCGAGATCGGTGCACGTTTCGTGCACAAACACAAACGGATTCATGAGAAAATCATCGAGCTTATTAGGAGCAGGAGAGCCGCAGTTGCAAAAAAAATTGAATAATTAATGTCGATGCGCGCGTGCAACCAAGTGTGTCGCTCATGTTCGCTCTGTTGGCGACCGATCGGCTGCGAGTTTCTTTTCTTCGCTCTTTTATTTTTAATGTCTTTATTTAGATCAACTCAGAGTGGCTTCGGCTGCCAAACTGAGAGCGCAGCTTTTACTGTTACTTGTCCTTGTTAGAAGCATCTACTCTTTGGTCAAAATAGTCGCGACACACGATTACTTGCTTTGTGAGTAAAGTGTAATTATGTACATACGAATACATGTATGTGATTCAAATGTTCTAAAGCAACTTATGAGAATTAAATGAAGCTTTTTTTTATAGCACGTTAACCTCAACTTTAACTTTGCTGATAGTTTTAAGCTTTCATGCTATAAAAACATGTACGCAACTTATGCGAATATTCTTTTTTAGAAAAACGAAGGACTGCAGCAGTAGGCGAAGACAAGTTCCTTTCATTTCACTAAAAAAAGATATTTTCACCAGTTGTGTAATTTACTATTACGCAAGAATTGATTTATGAACGATATTTGTAAAATTTAAGAACACTGTAATTCAAGCTGATTTTTACAGATACAGAACATTCAGATGCCGGTTGTATTATTCCAAAAGTGTTTGAACCTATAATCCCGACTTACAAGCGAGATTTCGACTTTGGTGTCAACGTGCATTGTAAAAAAAAATACAAAAAACAACAAGAGTCGACGAGAGTAACGAAATCTCACTACGCGTACCATTTACCGGTTTACCTGGCAAGTGGTAGTGGTAGAGCGGTTATGATACAGCAATGCACTGGACGATGTACAGGGCAACAGCTTTCATGAATCTGAGTACGTCCTGAACTCTTGTCGACTGGGCGACATCCGATCGACACTGCTCTCGATTAAAATTATAAAAAAAACAGATACGACTCAAGCTAATGTTCTTTTACAAAACGAAAACTTAAAGAATTGAATTTTGCGCGCACTTACAGAGAGCTCGGTAACTCTGCCCTAAAAAGAACTGAACGCGCAACCAAAATAGACAAGGAAATTTTTCAGTACTCTTGCGGACAGTTCCAAGCTCTCTTCTAGTGTGCTTTTTGTTAGTCTCATTGATTCGACTTTTATGGACGGAAACTAAAAAAAAAATCGATGCCTTGAATTTTCGAGACAGAAGTGGTAAGAGCATAAAGAAAACAAAACACGAACAAACATAACTAGTAATTGAACAAAAAATACACGGGTATAACGATTGTAAAATTCAAAGCGGAGAATACTAACCAGTGCCAGTTACCATGCTTCCAGGATAAACGTACGGGCTATTAAGTACTTGAGGTACAAAGGCCTGAGCTCGGCTCATTGGATACGTCACTACGCCATCAACATAGCTCGATCCAACAGGAAACTCTGCAACAGCTTGCACTGAGTATTCAGTTGAACTGTTATTTATTGGATATTGCTGCATGGTTGTATATTCTGGAGCATAGCTGACTGGAATTCCTTGATAGCTACTTGTAGCTGTAACAGTTGGTGGTACATAAGCTACTGGTCGATATTCTTCAGATGCAATGTAATTTATTCTGTCTTGATGATATGTAGCTGATGGTGCATAAACTGTCGGTTCTTGGTATTGAGGATTGCCATACGTTCCGTAAGAGTTTTGTGACAGGTAAACTTGTGTCGGTACAACATATTCCGGCATTTCATTTTCAGGGTATGCAACGGACTCAACACTTGGTACTGCTTCTGCGTATGCAGCAGTTTCAACACTTGGTATTGTTTCTGCGTATACAACAGATTCAGTGCAAGGTATCGAATCTGCGTATACAACAGATTCAACGCATGGTGCTGCTTCTGAATATACAACGGTTTCAGCACAAGGTACTGCTTCGGTGTATGTAACAGGTTCAGCATCAGGAGCTGTTTCTGGTTGATTTGAAATGAGTTCGGCGCACTCTGTTTTTGGTTGAGCTAACGTATTTTGGTCACAATCCGTCACTTCTGCAAGGTTATCAGCAGCGGCTTGTATACTCTCATCGGCTGGTATTTGACAGTGAGACTGTTCGACGTAACGTTGCTCTGCACTAGATTCTGAGTCACATTTATCAACAGTCAGTTCTGTTTCAAGCGAAGTATTAGGTTCACAAATCACTTGATCGTCCACAGAGTAATGTTCAGCAGACCTGTATTCTTCACTATGCTGAAAATCAGTTTCGTTTGGATGATACACAGCTTCAGCATACTCTCCTTCGGCATTATATTGAGAATCATTGTGATAACCATTTACAATAATGTGATTCTCAGAAGTTACATTGAATTCAGAAGGATAAGAGTGGACAGGAACGCTGCACTCTTCTCTTGGAACTGCATAAGTAGGGTCTACATACTCTTCGGATTGAACGATGTAAGGAGTATCTGTTGTATAATTAGTAAGAGAAATGTAACCATTTTCGTGAGTCTGAGAAACATCGACATTTTCTACTGTGACTTGTTGATAATGCTCATAAGTCGATTGTTCTTGTTCGTATTGAGCTGGATCGACGCACGATAAATTTCCTTGATCGTAGATAGCATTTTCATAATTCAATTGTTGCGATTCATACTGATTCGATTCTGCGAAATGCGACTGCTCTGTCGAATAACTTTCTTCTACCACGAGATTCTCAGAATTAGCTACATAATGCGTTCCTGCATATTCCGGATTTTCTATGGAGCATTGAACACTTGCTTGCATTACTGGTTCTCCCGCATAATAGCTAGCGTTTGGTTGATAAAGATCATTTGTTGGATAAACCGCGTTTTCAACAGAATACGGAGCTACTTCTGCATAATTATTTTCATGGGTTGGATAGCATTCAACTGCAGCATTAGCTTCAGATGAGTAGTAATAATTAGCAGCTTCAGGCTCGGGCTTTTCTGCACTAGAGCTTTGAGTTGATTCAACCAAATTTTTAGGTGGTAGAGCAATACTTTTATTCGGAATATATTCTGCAGCTTCTGGATTATAACGTTTATTTTTATCCGCTGACAAACATTTCTCTGATTTCGAAATTTCTTGTTCTTTGACCTTTGAGCTTACTTCAGAAGAGCTTTCCGTCCCTTTCAACTCGGTATCTGATACTTCTGAAACCTTTACTGCGTTATTTTCTATTAAAGTGGGCGCTTTCAAAGATAAAGGCTCGATGGTACTATTTACATCAACAGCATCAGTTACCAAAGAATCTTTCTCTGCAACTTGTTCGGATACATTTTGACTTTGCTCGGCACATGACGCATAGGATGCTGGTGGTACATTTTCGACTGAAGTGGATACACATATAGATTCAACGTGATTTGACGAAGACCGGCGAGAGTCTTGTTTTGTTGAATTAATTTCTATTAGTATACCCCTGCCTTTAGCTCGTTTAATAAATTCATCAGCATCACTGGGATCAATAACTGCGTTATTATCTACTGAGGTGCTTGCAGAAGAATCTTTACTTTGATTTTCTAAATTGTCTTCACTCTGTGCGTCACGATCCGAGTTGGCATTGGAAAATGAATTTTTAATTCTAGAAAATTCAAGCGCATTTGGATTCAACGCAGTCACCCGAGAGTTGTTCTTACTTTCGGATTTCGATAAAGAACCCGATTTGAATTCAGGAGCTTCTGGATTCAATAAAGTAGGTAGCGTCATAGAAGCTTCAGTCGTAACAACAGTTGTATCTACCACTGTTGATTGCCGATCGATGCACTGCTGTTGTATGGGAATGGAAATGGTTTCAGTCGTGGATTCAGATTTTTGTTTACACTTATCTGATTGAACGATTTTTTCTGCTACATCGACTGACTCTGGTTCACAATCCGTCATATCGACAACTTGTTTGTTCAATGCATCATTGAGCGATTCCAAGAATGAACTGGATACATCACCAAACGTTAGCGTTACCGCAGGAGTACTTTTTCCGTTGATTTCATGGGTTTTGATAGGCTTAGCGACATTTTTGACTTTGGTTTGTTCGGTCTGTTCTACCGCGCGAATCGGAGAACTCGGAGGCTCCAAAAGCTCGGACTCGTCGCTTTGCTTGTGCGCAACCGAAGCGTTCACTGCATCTCGATCGACGACGTGCTCGGGAGATTTTTGCGGAGCTGCCTCGTCGGTCTCGACTCGAGGAGGCACCTCGAGCTCCGGAGAATTTCGCGACTCCGTGGACATCGACTCCTCCTGCCGTTCATTTTGACACTCTTGAGACTTTTCCAGGTCCATTTGTTGCGTTATATGCATTTTTTCGAGAGGCTCTTGCAAATCCTCGATCCTCGTGTGCACGTCCGACTTGTCGAGATCGGCAGCGCTGACCTCGTCGCTCACGCTGCTCGGGCTGAGCGGTGCCGAGCAGGCCGGGCTCGTCGAGCCGGTCGACGCGTTCGGAGAGTTCATCGGCATAACCGAGCCATTGTACTGACTATCATTTTGTGCGTTCATTTGCGGTGCCGTAGAATAATTTACATCGTGCATCTGTAAAACAAAATCATCGTGTTTTTTTTTTGCGAAAATTCGAAGGAAAAGAGAGGGAGAGAAAAATTGGCCGAGAAACTCACTGGATACTGATACAGCGGAGTCTGTCCCACGGACACGTAATTAGGATGCCAGTCGAAGGGCGGTATATGCAGCGAGGGTGGCAGCGAACACACAGCTGCCATAACGGGAGGCGGATGCATGTGCGTAGTCACCGGTCCAATGATCATGGGATACACCATCATGCCGGCTCCCGAGTCGCACACGTACTGTGGCGTATGGTAGATGTGATTCGCGCCTCCATCGTCCGTAATCATGCCCGCCGCCGTCACGAAACCATCGAGATGATCCTCGGCCTCTTCGCTTCCATCTGTCAACACAAACAATACCAAAGTTAGTTTGTGGTTCAATTTCGAGGAAAGGGTCAATCAATTTTCATGCGGTTCGGCAAACAATTTTAATGCGAAGCTTTGTGCAATAGCGTTAGAGTGATTGCGAGAAAGTAAGTGCATCCAAGTAGAGGAAGCCAAGGAAAGCAGGTTGACGTGCAAGGTAGAGGGTAATTTCAACGATAAAAAGGGTATAGAAAAGCGAGAAAGAAGCGTCGTTTACAGCAGCTACCTAAATTCTTACAACCTGCGGTGGAGTGCGAGGCGGAGTGGCTCTCGGTCGTGGACGGCGTAGCGCTCATACTGGCCAGTCCGCTGTTCCAGGGGGCAGCGCCGCTGCTGCTGCTTCGCGAGTGGTGCTGCTGGTGCTGATTGTGGTGATGGCGATGGTGTTGCTGCTGCTGCTGCTGATGGTGCTGCGACAGGTAGCCCTTCTTGAAGAGCATGTCCTGTCGGGGCGTCGACACCCTCGTGTACTCGCTCTCGTCGAAGGCGCTGGGCGAGCCGCCCTCCTGCGTGCCATTGCCTCCTTGCGATGCCAGGCCGGCGCCGTCTTCGTCGCGGGCTCGTTTGCGGGCCGCGCGTTGAGCGCCGCCCCCGGAGCCGTTGCCGCTGTGGCCGTTGGCTCGGTGGTTGCCGACATTGTTGTGGCTGTTGTTGTGGTTGTTGTTGTTGTTGTGGTGGCTCGAGGCCTTGTTCAGCCAGGGTGGACTCGGGCCGCCCGCGGCGTTCTGGTAGCCGTTGTTGCTGCGCGACGTCGCCGATCCTTGTCGGGCCGCGTGATCCTTGCCATTGACCTCGTGCTGCTGCTGCTGCTGCTCGCGCCTGTGATACTGCTTAACTTTGGTTGCGTACGAGTTGGCATTCTCCTCGTCGTCCTCCTCGCCGGGCGAAGCTGCAAAAGCGAATACGATACGGGTGAGCTTAAAACTAGAGCCCCTATGACGCACCATTCATGGCGCGCGCGCTGGACGTCGACCTCTGCTCTCGTATAATAAATAAAAAAAAGCTGCTGCTACCGCTGCACACACCAACGGAAATAGACGCGCGGCGTCGTTTTTCTAGCAACGGCGCCAGTGACAGTTCTAGCAGCAGCAGCATCAGCAGCAGCGCTGGCAGAATTTGAAGAGCAAAGAACGACGAGGCACGCACACAGTCTCCCTTCTGCATACACAGCCACGACGAGCGAGCTTTTATATCATACATAATGAACGAGATTTTTCAGTTTGACATCGTCCACGCGCGATTATGACCTCGTTCGTTATACACTACTACGCGAGTCGACGAGAGATGCTCTTTGTGCGTTCTTTATTCGCGCGCGAAATGCTGCTACCCTCGGCAAACGACGCGAACGATTTTTTTTTTTTCACCTTTTTCTTTTTTGCTTCTTTTAATTTTACCTGCCGAGATGCTCGCTCTATTTTGTTATCTTTGACGCGTGTGCGTATACCTACGAGCTTACAGCGTTTCGACTAATTTATTATTGCTCGACGCGATAAGCAGCAGCGAATATGAGTTTTCAATCGGGTCTCTCCGTATAGGCAAACATTGGTCTTATATTCGTGCAACAGACGGTGCGCGTGTGTGTGCACTACGTCAAGGCGCTTCGCATGTGCGTTTATCGTTTCACTGTATATATATGCACAATATATACGCAAACGCGCCAACAACACGCTTCACACGATCGACCGATTGCGGATCGGTCGTAAAATGAAAAGAGAAAAAAAAGGGTATCGCTCACGTATACCGATTGCTTTTCGAGAACAAGGAGTCACACGCGCGCGTGCACAAGCTATAAAGCTGGCTGACTGGCTGTGCAACGCGTCGAAGCGCTAAATATAATGCATGTGGCCATATCAAAAGTGAATAATATAATGAGCGAGCGAGCGCGCGCGTCTGCGTGCCCGATGCGTGCAGCGTGCGTTGTGTAACGAGCTTCGCTAAAATCGGAAACATCAAGGGCTACTGCTACTCAGAGCTGCTACTCCGTAACGCGTATTTCAAGAGCATCGATTCTCTTTTTTTTTTGCATTCTCTCTCTCTCTCTCGTCATCACCTGCATCATATACACTTGTTTATTGCAATGAAAAGGCAACATTTTTCACGATTTACATAAGCAGTCGCTCGTTGCTCGCGCGCGCGTCGTTGCGCCATTATGCGTCACAATTTTTATCGCTCGAAACGGGAATGTAATATCGAGAAATGTCACTTATACCGGCGTGCATGCAAGCTTATATATACGTGTCTGCGAGTGTGAGTGCGTGTGACATATTCTAGGCAGCGTGCAGATATTAAGTTTGCGACAGGCTCTCGCGCGAGCAGTGGACGGAAAAAGATGTCTGGGCCAACGGAAAGCCGAAGAGAGAGAGAGAGAGATCTGCGAGAAAAAAAGGAGCAGCAGGAGCGGGAGCCGACTGCAAAACCGCTGCTGCGGCGCAGAGAGACACGAGGTATATAGGCGATTTCTTTGGGGTATAAAAATTTTCGAAAGAGCAGCGGCCAGCAGCAGCACACGGCTCGTCGATCGAGTGGATTGCATTAGAAGCCGAGCGATGCGCTCGTACTGCACATCCAAAACAAATGGTCCGATGGGGCTATTATTAGCTGGGCGAGTACTTGGCCGAGACCGCGCGCGCGCGAGCGAGCTTTCTCAACTCCGAGCCACACGAATATTCCATGAGCTGCTCCTCTTTCGAGAGGGAGAGAGAGAGGACAAGAGGGGGAGGAATACTTAATGCCCCATCGATCCATATAAACGACTTTATAAGTTGTCGCGGGCGAAAGAAAACGTTGTGTCTCGAAGCTCGGCTGGCTTCTCTTTCTCTCTCTCTCTCTCTCTAGACTTTGCAGCCTACGAGGGGATTAAAAGGCATCGTGCAAGAAAATTGACGACACACATCTGCGCGTAGAGTAGGCACCTTTGAACGTCTAGCCTAGTAGCCACCCCTGGTCAGTCGATGGATAAAAACAACAACAACCGCATCTCGATGGCATTTGCCGCACGCGTTTACGTAAAAAGAGAGAGAAATAAAAATCAACGCGTATGTGCAACTTTGAGACTCATAATTAACAATCTTATGTAAGTAAAAGCGTTAGCCTATACACATACGTATACATTAGTCTCCGTTCGAATCGAGCATAATAATATTACCGCCGTCGTCTTGGCTCGCAGAGACGTTTGCGATTGATAAGTGCTGCAGTCGTGTATCAATGCAGGCGCGTGTATGCGTGAGCGCGTACGGCCGATATGCCGGCCTCTGTATACACACGCTACATATGATTCTCTTGAACAAAGCTCGAGACTGCGAATCTAGCGTGGGAGGGGCTCTGCCTATGAGACAGCCAATACAACTCTATCGTTGTTATTGCAGCCCCTTCCACACTCGATTCACCACGCAGCTCGTGACAAAATGATTCTCTATCTATATGTAACGTGTATAATATAGTGTACAACGCACACAGACAACGGGCCATGTTTATAATGTACATTATACGCGCGCGTCTGTGTGTATGCGCGCAGTGAGACACGAGTTGTCGTCGTAGCAGTTGCCGTCACCGCTGCTTTACTGCCATTCTCCATTGACTATTATACAAGCCGGCTGAGTGCGACTTCGTGTAGAGCCGTGTGTGCTGCTGCTATATACTACCACTATATACACTGCTGCTCTCGTACCAATTTCGATCGCGCGAGCCGAGCATCCCGTTCCTGCCTCTGCATAGTGCTTTACTTATTTACGCGCACGTGCACACGACGTCCGAGGGAAGAAGCTTCGACGAGCAATTTCTTTTTTCCTGCTTTCGTACGTAATAATCGCTTAAATAAACAAACAAACAAAAAACAAAAAAAAAATCATCGAACGACGATGATGTGATACCCACTTTGAACGACTTTCGAGCTCCTACACTGAGAGCAGACGTATGTGATAACGTTATTGATAGCGTAGGGCGCAGGCACGAGGATATACGGGCAAAAAGTCGGCTGATGTTGCGGCGGCGGCGGCGGCGCTTGATAACGTGGTGGATACAGCTGTTGGTGAGGGTGCACATACTCATCGTGACCGATTCGCCGATTCGAAAATTTGAGCTCAACGGGACTCGGGGGTGTGTCGTAACCGGACTCGCTACTGCCTCTTTCGGAATACATTTTCACACCTCTTTGTTTTTGTTTGTTGTTGTTGTTGTTGTTTTTAAAGAATTTTCCGTGTACGATGTGTAGGAATGTGTCGTTTTGTGCGAGCGACTTTTTGAGTGTCAAGCGGTGACGAGGAACAGGTTCAAAGTTTCATGCGTGCTAGTGGCGTGCAAACGGAGTAGGAAATCGACCAAAGGATTTTTTTCTCTCATGCGATGAAGTCCTCTCCCAAGTCGATGAGCTTCTTTTTCTCTCTCGTTTTAATTTCGTTTCATGCTTTACTTTGTCACAATGGCTCGCTTTTCATCGTCAAATGATGTGCTCTGATGCTGCGTAAAAACAAAAGGATAAAAAAGTGTCAAAATAAAAAAATCATAAGTAAGAAAACAAAATCAAACAATAAAAAGTATTAGAAGTTAGAGTCGGTCATGAAGTTAAAAATGAAATATTCTGAATGTATACGCAAACGTTTTAAAAATGAACGAATGATAAAGAGTTAACGAGCTCGTGAATATGGAGTAATGTTGAACCGAAAAAAGACGACAACGCTTGAATCAGATCGGTAAGATGCAATGAACACTGACCTTTGAATTAAAACTGATCCATCCATTCAATGATCATTCGTATGAATTTAAATAATTCACTATATTGAATAAGATAAGAGCCAACACAAACACACGCACACACACACGAGAGACGAAGATTATTCTTTTTTTTCTTTGGTGGTATGCTCATTGAAACGACAAGCTCAAAACAAACAAACTTACGAGAATAAAACAAGAGTCGAAACTTTTCCAGCACCAAAAAAAAAGAAATGAAAAAAGGCGTGCGGATGGAAATTCTTTGATGAAACACGACCGCTCGAAGCTGTGTGTCGACCAAGCGTACGTGTATCGCATAATGTGCAAGAGTAAATGTGGCCAAGAGTGTAGTCGCGAGCTTTTCTCACAACCGGTACAATTATGCAATCGCGAGAGTATACATGTATATATATGCGCTCGTGTATTCATATACGCATGAAAGAAGGTCTACGATCTGCGTAACGCGCGAACCGCACGTGCGCTTTTCGACGGCAGCGGCGTAAAATTAGCGGCCGAGAAATCGATCGAACGAAACAATGCAACTCTTTCAAAATCTCGTTGTTTGTGAACTTATCAAACGTATTATGATATTTTGGGCTCTATCTGTCACATAATCTTGTACTTATACTTATGCTTACACTATTAATAATAAGCAAACAATGGTAATAACAACAATGACTTTAATCTTATACATAATCAGTGAAAAATCCATGCGTTGGCTATAATTAGTTCTGCAAATAAAAATCAGCTATGCTAATGACAGCACTATTTATACAATACAAGCAATATGCAAAAGCGTCACATTTTAACATTTATGAAGTCAAAGACTGGAAAAGACTATTCGTGCACTACTTTATCAATAATGTAATCATGCAGATATAGATGGAAAATAAGAATCATAAAAGTATATGAAAATTCAGACTGTAAAAAAAGTCATTAAAAGTGTGCTTATATCGTACCCACATTTATGTGTAGTTTTCATGCAAGTATGCGCGCGACTGTGTGTATCCGAGTGCGTCAGTGTGCGTCGAGTATTATTATTGCGTCAGTGTAGAATTGTACATGTTTACAATATTATGTAATTCGCATACACGATTTCGAAAATATTCAAACGATACTCTCCGCTACCAGCTGGAGATGCTCCTTGAAAAATTATCCAAAAAGAGATAAGTTAATTGCGCGCTCATACATTATCGATATGCTGTGCTCGCTTATAATCGCTCGCAAGGAGAAAACAATACACAGGCCGATCGATATATATACGCCGATACAAGTGAGAGCGACAAAAATACGTTGGAGCATAGATTTGCCGAGTTTTATATACCGAGAGATCGAGGGTTGTCATTAATTCCGCGGTGCGGCTTTCTAAAGAATTTCCGAACGCGTATAACACGGCTCGACAATTTCTCCTTGAGCGACGTTGCCACCGATCCCGCGACGTATAGAAGAAGCAAAAAAATCATTTTTTTTTTTTGCGCTGCAACGCGAACGCGAGCGGTTTATAAGTATAAGCGTGTATTATAAGCGTGAGCACGGAGTAAAAGGAAAGAGAGAGAAAAAAAACTGCACACGGCGACGACGGCGGCGGTTGCGCCGCCTCGATGCACTTGACTATCGCATTACGCCGCGAAGAGAGAGAGATTCGAACTCGAACACGTGGGTAATAATGGATTGGATATACACACGCGCGTGTGTGTATAATATGGTGTCTGCGAAGCGGCGTTTACGAAGATCCGTCCTCGTAGCAGAGATATACGATGCTCGCGCAAAATTCCAAATAATAATAAAAGGTCCGACTCAGCTAAGCGCGGCTGTATAACTTCAGTAGCGGTGTCTGGCCGAATTCGTGCCTCATCATCATCGTCGTCGTCATCGTCGTCGCTGAAATATCAGCCGTGCGCGTGCCATACATTTGCGACGAGAGAGTGAGGTTATATCAGGAGCTGCGCTTTTCGGAGTCAATTTTCTGTAAAATTGCTTCTTTCGGAAGCGTTCCTATACTACCTAGATACATAGTATGCGCGAAACTTGTTTGCATTGGAATTCGACAAATGAGCGAGCGAACTCCGTTAGAAAATTGACACGTCGAGAAAACATACGTTTTTTTGTTTTGGCTTTTTTGTTTTATTTTGCGAGCCGTGACCGTAGACGTCATATCGACTCCGAAAAAGCACGTCAGAAAATGTGGAGAGAAATGTTCACCGGTTTGAACGATGAAAAATTGTTACTCCGTTATGAGCGATGGCACAAGACGAGTCGTAAAGATGTATTATTTTTCACAAAAACTTTGGACACTTGTTTACAATGGTGATCGACGGGACAGGCTATTATCGCGAAAACACCAGTTCACTCGCACACTCACACGCAAATCGATAAAGTTGAACAGTTACTTACGCGCGACAATGTGTCTTTAGCGCGTTGCGTTGTCGAAATTATCCGGCGAATATTTAATTCAATACTCGTTCGCTCTTATTCAATCGATTAAAATTTTCAAGTCACAAAGTCGTAAAAAAGGCATTTAAAATATTACGCGCAGTTTTGCTGCTTCCATAAACTCATACACGGTTTGCATGTATGACACTTTTAAAATACTTTTAATAAGTATATATGTTATACAGTGATCGACCGGCTCGGGCTACAGTCTTTCGACAACTGGTTATTGCTCTCTCGTATACATACATGCACGCCGGGACTCGCTCGATCAAAAGCCCGTGTGTTCTCTCGAACGCGTCGACCTTCGGGCCAGTGCGATGTACATAATAAATATACAAACACATGCGCGAGTATGACTTTTCGATGGCGAGAGCGTCGTGTAAGGTACTTGTAATCTCGCTCGCGAATCTATATCGAGAATGCGTAAAAGTACACTCTAAGAAATATACTTTTTTTCGGCTTCGAGCCTGTTTCGCTAGAGAAGGGCACGAACGATTATCGAATCGAATCCGCGATTAATTTCGCGCCCACATCTCCCGTATAAAAGTTAGATAGAATACCATAATCTCCGCTCGATCGCGACAATTCGTCGCTGTCAAATATATAACGCGAACGCCTGTGGTATTACCTACGATACCGCGAGGATACAGGACGCATCGTTTAGTTTTCGGAGTTTCGTAAACTCGACTTTGACACATCTCTCACGCCGAAGCATTCACAATGAGAGCAGCGTTAAAAGGCCCCGAAAGAGAAGCCAAAAATTCGTGCCGCTGCAGTCGCACACGCTCGCTCGTAATGTACAGATATATTCAGTGTGCAGTGGCAGAGGGAATTGCGAAAAGGGGCGACGTCGCTCTCTCTCTCTTTCCATCCAGCGCTGCGATTTCCGGCGTGGCTTGCAGCAGCAGCAGTAGTAGTAAGCAGCAACGGCAGCCGAGCAGCGCTTGAATATGTACGCTCATTTCTTACTACTTGCATACTAAACAAAAGAGCGCGACGACGGCCGCTTATATGCTATACTGCTGCGGCTATCGTGGGCATTGCCACGCTTGTATGCACTCGGGCAGGCCACCGCACTGCACTGCACAGCAGAAAGCAGAAAGAAGGAGGGTTATGAAACACGCGTTGCCTTTTTTTACAACTGCTGCTGCTGCTGCTGCTGCATCTTCTTTTTCTTCTTCTTCTTCTCTCTGAACTGGCCTCTTGCGTAACACCGGCGTATACGTCGACGAAGAAGACTAATTATAAAAGCGGTCAGAAGCAGCAGCCGGTCCTATACAAGCAACGCGATAGGGAGAGAGAGTGAAATAAAAGAGGAGCAAAAAGAAAGGATGCGACGACACGTGACGATGGCCGCCGCTGCCATGGATTCGCCGCGTGCTGCTGCACACGAGCTGCCAAATGCCAAACGAAGTTGACTGCACAGCAGCAGCGAAGCGAACTGCTGCTGCTGCACCGGCCTCGGGGCAGCGTTGAACTTGCAGCTTGCACGTAGACCGAGCGCTATGCTACTGCTTATACTGCTACTGCTGCGGCTGCTGTTGTTACGTCACTCGCTCGACGACGACAAGAGAGAGAGAGAGAGAAGCGAGTTACGTGAAACGACGACGACGAGAAGCGCAATGCACATAGCTCGAACCGCAAGCGGAGAGAAAGATAATGCACGATAGAGAGAAAATCAGCCTAGGCTTTTGCGCGAATCATTCCGTGCGTGCGGCCCTTTAATGCTCGTCCGTCCGTCCGATACGTCTGATGGAGCCATTGAGAGCGCGACGCATACGTACATCTGTCACTTGCTCCTATCTGTGTGTGTGTGTGTCTGTATGTATGTGCTGTCTCTGTATATAGCTGCGCGTTTAGCTGGGTACTTCAGTGTAGGCGTACTCGGTTGTGCGCGTGTGTTCGTACCGTGTACATGTGAAAGAAAGAGAGACGAACCAGTTGTGCATATATACAGATAGATGGAGAAAAAAAGTGCACGGGCACACACGGACGGGCGAGCGAGCGCGCGCGCGCACATTCTGCTAATATACGCGTGTGTGCGCGATGCAACGAGCAAAAAGTCGATCACGAACGGATAGATAGTAGTATAAGCTCGGTGCAATTTTGTTATTTTCCCTTGATATTCACCCGCTCGAGTCGTGCGTGTGCGGTGCATATCGCCTAAGCAGCATAGAGAGAGAGAGTAGTTAGTCGAGTATTATTATTATATACCCTTACACCCACATACATAGAAATAAACACCGATACGAGGCGGGGGGTTGCTGCTGCTGGTGTTACTACTGTAATACTCACTGCCGATGCTGAGGGTCCTCCAGCGTGTCTTGCGCTTGGCGCCCTTCTTGCCCATCGTCCTCCGCGCTTCAGTGGCGGCGCCTCGTCTCGCAGCACTCCGGACTTTGTCGTAGTAGCAGCCACTTTGGCCGTCCTAGCGATGCCACTCGTCGTCGTGATGAAAAAAAACGAAAAAAAAAAAAAAACAACAACCGCGCACGCACTGCCGCTGCTGCTGTTGCCTACCTACTAGCTCTATTACTACCACTACCGACGACGACGACGGCTAGAGCTTCTCTATTCCGCTGCCTGCTTATATCTCGCTAATATAACTAGTAGCGATCGCTGTCCTTCGTTCCGTCTTCGTTGTTCGATTCGCAACTCGTCGTCGCTCGCGTACATCTATCTATCTATATATAACGCACGTAGTATGCATGTGTGTATGCATGCGTGCGGGAGCTTATGAATGCAGCAGCAGCGCAAAATTATGCAGGTGTTATGTCTCTATGCTGCTGCTGCTGCTCATTCTGCAATCGTTTGCCAATGTATATGAGTATAAGTCTCGCGAGTAGTACCACACCTAACCTCGTTTTTTTCGTCTGCAAAATCGAGCCTCGAGCCCTGCGAGAGGGCAGAGCGAAGCAGCGGAGTACAGACACAGAGACAGCGCGTATATGTATATAACGGAGAGAGCTGCGATAAGGTTTGCCGCACCAATACAGACACGAGCGCGCACACGCTATTATCGTGTCGTTCGTCGCTCGAGTTTCGAGTTTCTGCGCTACTGCTGCTACTGCTGCTGCTACTGAACTCGCAGTCGGTTGTATTTTATTTGTCGAGTCTCGCTCGACAGCAGGGCAAAAAGTGCTGATTGTTGTTGTTGGCGAGGCGGCGCATCTGCCTAGGTCTAACTACTCTCATTGTGCTCTGGGACGTATTATAACTACGCCGCCACCATGAGAGAGAGAGAGAGAGAGAGAGAGCAGCCGCCCGCAGCACCGACTACTAGCTGTCTCTGCCTCGTCGGCCTCGTGCTTGAATGTACTACTGTATATGAACGTCGGTCCGAGCTGCAGGGAAGGGCCGGGTGTATACTATGCTCTACATGGCCCGCTGCTGCTGCTCGTTGTATTTCGCACGTTTTTTTGCGCGTTGGCCCGTGCTGCTGCACGTAACTGCACAGTCACACACGAACACGCCGCAACTGCGGCACTCGGACGACGATCCGTCGAGACTGCTCCGAGGCAGCTGCAGAGCACTTAGCGTTACGTACTCGGAGTCGGTTTCACCTGCGACTGCAACTAGCCGCAAGTCGGGAACGAGTGGCCAAACTTTAACTATATGCAATTGTAGCTGCTGATGATGATCCGGCGCGCGACTCCGAACTCGCTTTTCGCGAGGTTTCCGACTGCTGTGCTATACTACTACTGCTGCTGCTGCTGCTACACTGGCTTATAGTCCGCTAGAGTTTTACAACGTTCGGTATATATATATATATATATATATATAAAGTGGAGCTGCAGTGTGAGTGGAGTGCAGGCTGCTGACCGCGCCGCTCGTTTACGCGACCGCGCACCAACTGAGCTCGGCCGAGAGCAGCTCTGCGCCTCCGACCGACCGAGCGCTGCCTGCCGCCTATGTATTAGCACGGTGTCGCTAAAATGCGCGAGTAAGCCTCTGTGTACAACTGTATGCCTGTGTCTGTGTCCTATACTACTGCTGTATATATGCGTAGCAGTCAGCTTGCAGCAAGTGCTGCGCTGCGCTTTCATTCGCGCTGCACCGCACAGACGAGATCAATGCCTCGAACGTACTGTAATACTCATATAGATTGGCTGGACGGCTGGTATTCTCTCTTGCTAAAAGACGACGACGATGACGATGATGATGATGATGATGATGATCCGAGCAACTATTGTACAACGCTTACATTTTATTGCGATTCTCTCGGCAAAACGTGACTCGAATATTTTTCCTGCGAAAAGCCACGAGTCATGCTCGAACCCCTGGCAATTGCAACATATATATATGGGTGATGTTAAGGATCGCGAGGGGCGCGCTCGCGCCCTCTTGCTCGGGTAAACGACGCTCTCGACGATGATCGACGCACGGCCTCGGAGGGAAGTAACGTCGGGTAAAAGATGCGAGCGATTCAGCGGCTCGACTCGATCAGTTACAAAACTTGGAGCTTTCGCGTATCGTGTAAGCTGCGTCTCAGACAGCGAGAGCCGTGTCGCGCCCTGTATGCGGGTCGCTATACATAACGACGTAACAAGGGCCGCGTTTGCAGACCCTAGCTGCGCAAAAGTTTGATCGAATATCGCTGCAGCTTGCTTATATATTCAATTGCAGCTGTATACGAGGCAATGACGCGTATAGGATACCTACCCATTGCCGCCACTCGTCTATAAGCTATATCCATTATAATGGCTCGGCTCGTGCGGCTCATCGCAGAGATTATAGCTGTTGACATTCGGTGCGGGCGCGTGCGCCCTGACGCAACCTTCGAAACCCATCGCCGCAACGATCACTGCGATGCAGCTCGACTGCGTTTTATATGCTATACTATCCTCGCGGCTGTGGGGTTGTCGTTGGCTATATTAATATCGAATTCTCATATGGCGTAGGTTCGATTACGATCGCCGATTGTTCATTGCGTTGTTTCGCGCCTTTGCGTTTTATGCGTCCGACTGCTTTTTGTTTCAAACTCGAAATGATTTACTCACTTGGGCTTCAAACAATTGTCTTGTGGAGTTGAATGAACGACGTCTGCATTTTCACGTCAAGTTTCAGGGATGGATCTTGCTTGGCATTATTATACCACGATGCATGCCATACTCTGATAAAAGCACTTGAAACACAATTTGGAATATACGGTGTATGCACTTCGAGAAACAAAATATTCAAGACGCTAAGAGTTATTTCAGCTAATCTTTGCTCGGGCAGAATTTGGCTCAGTATAAATTCTAACGAAACAAAATTATCGCGTACTCCGCGCGGGCACCTGATCGCAATTGCGTCACATTACGATCGTTAATTGCGTTGACGAACGAAAAATATGAACGTTAATTCGCACGCGTCAACGACTTTTACGACTCAATTATGATTTGATCGTGAGTGACGAACGATAGTTCTATAGAAGGCGAGAAACGATCCCGAGACTTTAGCCCGGCTCGAAACTGCAACCGACGTCGTTCAAAAATTTGCCTCGTTCTTTTCGCCTAGCGACCTCTGCTGGATGTGTGACGAACTGTACTTATCATACAAGCTGCGATCGCACTTTGATGTTTACAGAGGTCGCGTTTTCCGTTGCGATTGTGTGAATTCGAATTTTTTTGGCAGCCGGCAAGACCATGACGTGCGAAGCAAATTATACCGCATGATTTTGTACGCTTATAATATAATTATTATACGTTCCAATTACCGGCTTTTGTTCTTGCGTGCGGGTTATGTCGACACTGCACCCGGTCAACGATCAACAAAGTGTTCTTTGATTCAAAATATCATTTCAGCCTGCTCACGTGAGAATAAAAATTGTTTCTGTGTGTGACCAAATAAGCTATACCGTATAACAAAATAGTCTAACAATGCTGAAAGTACCATCGTTAGCCGACTTCGATTCTCCGGAACTCGATGATTGCATTACTGCCAGTTACTCAGAAAAGGGCCCAATTTATTGCTCAAGAGAAGATTTGCAAGCTCAGAGACATGCTTTCTTCAGAATCTTGCAAGATTTTCCATCTGTCAATATTACTCTTGATATGTTGGCGACTAGAGAGTCTGCCTGTTCCATTGGTGCAAGAGACTTATTTTTACCTGTTCAAGATAGTCCATTTAAAAAAATTATTAGCATTTGGAGAGAAAAAGGGATAGTCGAAGCCATTCGCACTGCTGCAGATGAAAACCCCCAAGATGTTTCTTGGCCCATTCATTGGCTAGCTACAAAGTAATTCCAGCATGCTTGAGAAAAAAAAATAAGTTTTGAAAGTTTGATTTCTTATTCTTGTTTATTTTCAGGATTGTTCATACAATTGATATGATAGAAGCTGGAAGTTTTTGGAGTAGCGTTTTGCCTACTTCTGGATCTGGTTCTGTTGCAGATGTGGCTGCCAACAGTGATTGGACAAATGCTTTGGTAAGCTTATAATTATTATAATGCAATAATCATTTTTCTAATTGTTATTTATATCTTAGATACGTTGCATAGCCTGGCATCCTCATTGCATTCGATTAGCTATTGCCACAAGAGATGATAGAATAAGAATATTATCTACAAGCAATATTGGAACGTCTGCCGTTTTGAGACACAGTTCCCAAAAGTCTGTATGCTGCATGAGCTGGAGACCTCACGCGGGTCGAGAATTAGCAGCAGCTTGTCAGAATGGAGTATTAATTTGGAATATAGAATTAGGTGCTGCAAGTAACACATTAAGTCAGGCTTTCATGCTGAAATACAGAAATCATGCACCTGTCACAAGTGTTTCTTGGAGTCCACAAGTATGATTGAGTCTTTATTTTTCATTAAACTTGACATGAAAATATGCATTGAAATTCTTAAATTTTTAGGGAGATTTACTTGTATCTTGTTCCTTGACTGATATGAATATGATTATTTGGGATGTATCTATGGAAAGCGGTGTCCCATTAAGACGAGTCGGCGGAGGTGGTTTGTGCTTCACTCGTTGGTCGTCTTGTGGCTCCAGATTGTTGGCAACAACTTGTAGAAAAATATTCAGGTATACTGAAATAAATTAAATTTTAAGTTTCAGCACTAAAAGTAACTATTAATAATTAATCAAACAGGGTCTGGAATACTGGAACTGGTGATGCATGGACAGCAGAAAGATGGACAGTTCCGGGAGGAAGAGTTGCAGCTGCATGTTTTGGACCAAATCTAACATTACTTTTCACATCAACAGAAGATCCTGCAACAGTATTTTCGTTACCTCTACAAGAACAAGTATTTGATAGCAAAGTAGTGAGCAGTGATACTAAAGCTGCTGTACCATTAATAGATTTAAGTAAGGTTTCCTTTGCTTCTGAAAATGAGGGAGAAGAAATTTCAGTAGGAGGCAGAGTTGTAGCAATGGATTGGGATCCCAAAGGAAAATATTTAGCAATAATGTTTCAGGTAAATTGTAACTAATATTAGGTGATTAATACATTTTTAATCATTTTTAACCATATATTTTTTACGACTTACAGAATAGTCCGATGATCGCTATATTTAAAACAAAGATTGGTTCAGTTTCACGGATAACTTCAGTAAGCCCTTTGTGCCTTGTAAAAGGTTTTCTTGGCGAGGTTCCAAACTGCATTGAATTTTATCACGATTATCAACAGAAGTCAAATTACACAGTTTTAACTATTGCATGGAGCAGTGGTTTCATACAACATTTTCCAATCTTAGAAAGTCACCAAGAACCACAAACGGAACTTTCAAAAAGTTTAGCCGCGAATACCTTGTCAAATACTTTTACTGTTGTTGATGACCTACAAAAGTCAGTTTACACGAGTTTTATTGGTTAAATGTAAGTTTTTCCAAAAGATTTAAAAAATATTTTTAGCAAACAAGTATGTGTATTATTCTTAGCAGTATCATGACGCGTTTATTACTGTTTATATTGTTTCCTCAACCATGGTAATTGATAAAGCGTTGAGTTTCGAATATCCAATGACGACTGTCGATGCAAATTCTTCAATCATTGCATATCAGTATACAATTTTTTTTAAATAATAGAATTAATATTTTTGTAAGCCTTATTTTATCGTTGTATCGATAATTCGTCGTCTGGTACTAAAAAATGAATAAATATTGGTTGGATTTTGTACATGCAAGTTTGACTTTTTTTAACTCAAAAAATGTTTGTATGCGTTAATGGCCATTGACTTAAGCTATCAATCATTCTTACAACATATAATACTCAAACTTATAAGGATTTAAATGCTTCCAAAAAAGTAATTTTTGATCATGAAAGCTGGTCTGACATATAAAGTACAAAACCATAAAGAGCTTTTACATAGAAGTACTATTAAACAATTTGGTGACTTCAGGAAAAGTAATTCGAATTACTCTGCAGTTTTTTTTAAAACAGAATCAACTTTTATTTAAAGTTCTTATTATAAATCAAGCAGTCCTCTTCATATTAAATTTATAACATACAAATATATACATAAGTTTTAAATTACACGTTATGATTTTGAATAATAACGGTCAATAACATCCAGAATTTCTTTGGGAAGCTTTCGTGGATACTTTTTATGAGTTAGTACCATTTCGGAGATTGCATCGAGTTCATATTCTCCATTGGTATCATAACTTCCGTGATGATCGCAAACAACATGATTATCATCGCAGCCCTGGCATCGAGCAGTGATTGTGCCGTTTTCATAGACCCATTTTTTTATGGTTCTTTGATTGAGCGAGTTACATCTCGGGCACGTGTAGGTCACTTCTAATTGATCGCGGCCATGGTCGTCCTGCTCAGTGCTCAATTTTGTTTCAATCTCCGTACTGTCTAGCACGCTCAGCTCAGCTAACACGATAGACTCTCCTTTGCTGTTTACTTCTTTGAGCTCGACAAATTTCGACGCCTTCCGAGACGTGATCAACACTCTTGGTTCGATAGAGAGCAAAGGAGTTACCAGACTTTTTACACTTTTCACATTTTCTTGCAACTGTGGCAGGGCCGTTCGACGACCTACACTCAATAATCGTCTCACTGCAAACATTTTGATTACCGTTGAAGTAATCTAATTCTTTTGATCAAAGTAACTAAAGAGTAAGAACTTGGTTCCGGTTCTCGCTGAGAATACAGCCTCTTTCAAACGTGAGCACTGAGTACTATCTAAATCAGTTGTAGGCGTTGTAGCTGAATGCACTGACGAAACTGGCGAACGCAGTGCCGTCATCCTAATTTTCCAACTATGCTTACAGCGCAATGCGCATACGCTATACGCTACAGATCGTACAACTGACCCAAGTCCCAACTCTCAGGCGACAGACTACTAGCCAATACAACCAAAGCAAGTCCAATATCCTTACCGTTTAGTTACTTCGATCGAAAGAATTAATTTACTTCAAAGGGGAATCAAAATGTTTATAGTGAGATGATTATTAAGTGTAGGTCTTTGAACGACCTTGCCACAGTTGCAAGAAAATGTGAAAAATCTACAAAGTCTGGTAACTCCTTTTCTCCTCTGTCGATAGAAGCGCGTTGAACAAGTCACGAAAGACGTCGTCATCGATTGGATCGTCATCGGACGGTTTGGAAAATGCGAGAAAGTTAAAGACCAAGCCTGTACTTTGAAAGATTAAAATTGTCCTTCGAGTGCCAAGTGCGTAATTCGGTCAATAAAACAATCGTCACCAAGATAGCCTACGAGAAAGGGGTAATTATTTCTTTATGCAAGGGCTGTAAGCGTAACAATGTCCTCACCGATCATTTTGGATGGTTTCAAGGCAAATAAAGACCCAAAAAGTTATTATCTATGTTCTATATGAAGAATCCACTTAAAGTACTTCGAAAAAAAAGCACGAAAATATACAGCAAGCAACGGATATAATAAAAAACATCTCGAATATCTTCAGAAGTTATCTAATGCCCCTTTTAAAGCCAAAACCTTTTTTTTTTAAGGAAAATAATTTTTTACGATGATTCGGGGCCTTAGAAAATATGGAAAAAACTTTTTTCTATTTTTTTCCACTAAAATAAATAGGCTCGAAAATTTTCAGATTTTTATTAGACAGATCACAGAAGTATAGAGTCAAAAGATCATATTTTTAACAGAAATATGATCGTAGGAATCGGAGCATGGAATAAAAAAATTTTTTGAAACTTTTTTTATGCTTGGTATTTTAAGAAGGAGTAAAAACGTTTTCTTGGGACCTAATGGGGTAAAATCTAGCTACAAGTTAAATGCTTAGGCTTATTTTCAAGCATTGGGAAAGATATAATGAATGTTCACAAAATTCTTGAAAATCAGTTTTTTTTTAAATATTGTTAATTTTTATTACAAGCTCTATTTATAAACCAATTAGTCTTTTTCGTGAACAATTTACAACATAAAAGATATTGCATTACATACTATGGTTCGTAACAACACATGTCAAAAAGTTTTTATACTTCATCTTTTGGTTTTTTTTGCACTTGCCCATGTACAGTTGTTGAGAAGCAGAAATCGAAAATATGCTCCAAAACAGGATTACAGGCTAAAAAAAAAACAAGATACTACTAAAAAAGCGCGCAATTAAAATTCAAAAATTTCGTTGGAAAACAGGCGCCAATCCGAAATCGAAAATTTTGTTAGAGAAGTGGCGCGATCCGAAATCGAAAATTTTGTCTGAGAACTGGCCGAAAACAGAGTATAGATTGGTAAAAATGCCCGCAGAATCCGAATATAGAGTCGGAATTGCAATTTTCAAAAATTCGATTTTCAAAGGTCTGAAAAATGTCCAAAAATGTATCGGAGTTGGCTGAAAACAGCGTATAGATTAGTAAAATTGGCCGCTGAATCCGAATATGCAGTCAAAAAGTCGATTTTCCGAAATCGAAAATTTTGTTAGAGAAGTGGCGCCGATTCGAAATCGAAAATTCTGTCAGAGAAGTGGCGCCGATCCGAAATCGAAAATTCTGTTATAGTTCTGCAACAACTTCCTTCATTCGGATCGTCGTCAACTCCCAGACATCTTCGGCGAGAGATCGGGATCATCGAGCGGGCAACTTCGACGGCAGTGCAACAAGTGGTAAGTTTTTATACTTATATAATATTAACATACATATATTTTATAATTTCTTTTCTTCTTTTTCAGGTGCATGCGGCGAGGACTACAGGGAATCATCGTCAACTTCTTCAACGGCGGCCATCATCGACGGACTAGGACTTCAGCGGCAGCGGCTCATCGAGGACCAAAGACCAAGGATCAACGAGGACTCAGTGGTAAGTACCTCTCTTCTGGAGAGTACATATTATATATATTTCGATATTTATTTTTGTTTTTTGTTGCAGTTGATTCATTCAGTAGCAGCGACAATGAGTCGAAGATCCACCCGGTCGAATCCCGGTGTATTAGTCGGCCAGGAAGATGATACAGATAACATCGTCAAAAGGGCGAGACGTATCTGGGAAATTTGCTTCCCCGACAAGGAGTGGCCGCACTTCATTGTATCCTTGGAGAAGAATATGAGGGGGAACTATGGGATGACCGACTTCATCCAACGGACGGTGAAAATTTCGTCCTATCTGCATGAAAAGTTGGATTCGGAGGTAATGGATTCCACAATTGCACACGAATGTATTCACATGTACTTGTGGTCCATACAATCTCCTGATCCAGCGGCTCATGACGAAATTTTCATGGACGTGGCCGCTCAAGTGGAGGCGAGGACTCCGTACAAAAACCTCCTGACGACCCGCGAGTCCGATCAGTTAATTTGGCCCGCCCGGCCCCAACATGACTGGCAGTGTCGTACCTGCGGTGAGAAGAGGATACTCTTCACCAATCACCATCCTTCTCCAAACTAATGACCACCTTCAACTTTTTCTCCCATCTTTATAAAACCATCCCCAATGATCGACGACAACAACATCATATTTGCATCGTTTGCATGGAATGACAATTATGCCATTTTCAAAGATTTCTTTGGTGACGACAACGTCTTTATAGAGCGTATCACAGTTGCCACACGATTACATTCCGTGAGACCGAGTCTTTTCCTCAATGCGGTTGCATCCCTCAAGCCGCAGCAGCCCTTTTTTCCTCGTCGTCTTTTGTAACTTGACGTCGGGTACGTCGTGACTTGACCGTCGAAGACGCTGTTCGTAAGGCCAGCCTTTGTACACTTTTGACGTTTTCTTGCAACTGTGTCAGGGTCGTTCGAAAACCTATATATATAATAATCATCGTACTGCAAACATTTTGGTTTCGTTTGAAGTAATCTAAATTTTTCGGTTGAAGTATACCTAAGAATTATGGATAACGGACTTGCCCCGATTCTCAATGAGAATTCATACAAACGTAACCTTTTCTCTAACGTAAAGCCTGACAAATCTAACAGTATTAGGGAATATATAGATCAAAGAGAAAGTCCGATCTGAAGAATTTTACTAAATCATGAGCCGTAATTCTATCTCCTATACGAGGCAGACGGCGTTGCGATCGATGTAAGCACGCGTTTAAGGATTAATTATTACGCGGAGACTCTTTCAGTACTACAAGTTTTTATACGTAAAAGTGGCTAGTCCTATATTATAGAAATCGAAATATTTGTTGAAAATATTTATTAATTCAGTCATAAGAAGAATAGGAACATTAGTACTTCCATAATTTTCATTGAAATTAGAATTTCGCGCCGTCGCATACGTTGAAAAATGAAACTTTCAATACGATATATTTCTTCAAAACAATCGCCAATCCATATATTTCGCGATTTTATTTCGAACTTTATCAATTTTCTTTCCAGAGAATATAACTTTCACGAGGATCTTTTAAATGTCAGTTTACACGAGTTTTATCGGTTAGATGGGAGTTTTTTCAAAAGATTTGAAAAATAATTTTAGCAAACAAGTATGTGTATTATTCTTAGCAGTATCATGACTCGTTCATTACTGTTTATGTCATTTTCCCAATCGTGTTGCTTGATAAAACATAAAGTTTTCAATATGCAGTGACGACTGTCGATGCAAATACTTCATCATTGCGTACAAGTGGAGAAACTTTTTCATTAATAGAATTATTATTTTTGCGAGCATTTTTTTATCGTTTTATCGATAATTCGTCGCGATGTATACAAAAAAAAAGAAATAAAAATAAATACTAACTGGATTTCGTACGAGTTTGATTTTTTTTCCTAATACCGAAAAATCTTCGTATGGGCAATCATTGATCTACAAGTCTCGCTGTGCAAAGCTTTTTTCCCAAGCCATAATCGAGGCAATAGACAGTAAAGCTCATATACACACGTATATGTGTAAGCATACAAAATCATATATCATCGCTATTAGCTTTATTAGATGTTAAGGGAGTAGGGAACATGTTGCATTTGAAGTGTATGTATATCAGTCGGTGTGTGTGTATAGATATATATATTTTACAAGCTAATTATACGCATCAAGTCACACGCAGAGTTGGTGTAAACTATTTTCGTGCTCTATACGTGGCTACGCGTAGTTGTTTGACCGAACATTTATTAGTTGACATGTTGACAACGCTCGAGTTCAACTCGATCGCGCTTAGGCTCCTCTCCCCCCTTTAATACGTATAATATCCACGCGGACCTATTTTCACGCCGTATACGACCTTACGACGTTCCCATAATTTTCGAGAAACGAGGAGCTTTCGAGACGTGCTCCCGTCGCGGCCGAGTGCAATAACACGCGATGAGTGTCGTTCACTTGTCGCGCCGCGACGATCCCCGAAGCGCTTTTATATATACATGTGATCACGAACGGAAAGTTCGAAAAGCCCGACGAGTCAAGTGCAGTAAGCGAAATCGAATTTAACTCATTCTTTTTTTTTTAATATTTTTATTTTCCCAATCAGCGCGTGGTTGTTTGAAAGGAAAAAATTAATCGCCGCCGCCGCCTATGTGTTGTGTGCAGCCGGCCGAGTGCAGCGGTCACTCGTCGTCGGTGTATATATGTGTATAATATGTATCGACGATAACTCGAGCCGCGACGACGAATAAACAAATGCAGGAAATTACTGGAAAGAGCGCAAAAATTAGTCAATTGTATAAACTGAACGTGTCGTTCGCCTCTTATAAATATACATTCTCTCTGTACACGCCGTGCTCTACGCATAAACGTGTTTATATGTGTGTGCGTGTGCGTGTAGTAACGTATGTACAATAACATGTATGAATTGGCAGAGCGCGTCGATTCGCCACATTTTTATCGGCCGGAGGTTATCTGTTTATTTTTTTATCGGCGAACGGAAGCGGCTCGCGCTCGTGTAAGTGCTAAATGCGTTTGCATAAGCAACAAGACGCATGAAATTGCTACACGCGCGCGCGCCAGCGAATTCGCGGGGGAATAAAACGCGACGATCTCAAACGATCTCTCGATCGATTTTGAATCGGAGCTGAGGATGATGTATGCGACGACTCGTCCTGTCGTGCACTCGAGTGCATAGATTTAAAGGGACTCGATTCGAGGGGGGTGCGACCAAAATCCACCGAACGCATCAATAAGGCAAACCGAAGTCGTCGAGGATATTTGATTCCGTAAATGCCTATAGGCAGCTGCGGCGCAATCGACGACACTGCACGATGTATAATAATATAAAATATCGTACGTACATATCGTCGAATGATGCATTATCTTATTTACTGCACGGCGATGCACAACCTACAGTTCTCTCTCGACGCGATTTTCCGTAAGTGTTGTCGCGGGGCGACACATATATGCGTCGTTCTTCATACGCGAGAGGAAAACAATATAATAATTGCGTCGTATACGGAGGAGGAAATTTCACATGAAAACATCATCGTTTCATACGTGCAGCTAGCCGCGTTGTATGGAAAACGCGCGCGCGAGATTCCATGCGCGTATTGCTCGAGTCTGCGAGATTTTCTCGCGCGCGCGCACTCGATTATCCGCGATCGTATTAATAAGTAGGCCGTCGATCATCGACGCGCAGCTATTGTCAATGCAACGCGCGCTCTTATCGATGTTGTACATTATATAGTTGATGAAATTTTCGTAAATATGTATATATAAGAACGAGAAAGAGGAAAGATGCCAATGTGTATCGCTCGAAGTAGTTCAACGAGCAAAAATAAGTGCAGTATATAAGCTTCGAGCGCTCGTGTATATATGAAAAAGCGGCTGCAATTATATGCTATATGGTAGCGATCGCTGGCGACGGCGGCGGCTGCGACGACTGCGGCGGCGGGGCGAAGGGAAAGGAGGCACTCGCGCGAACGATAAACAAATAAAATTTCTCGAGAGAGCCGCGCGCGATAAAGTAAAGTCGTCTTTTACTCTTATCATCTTCGCGGGGAATCGAACGACCACGACGAATATTATAAGGAGTTATAAGGCACGAGTTTTCTCTCTCTCTCTTGCTCTCGAGTTGCATAGCACTCGTATTGCTAACTGTATCGCGTATATATACGTCAAATCGGAGTCTTTACTCGTATACATGTTATATGCATATAATTATATTATTAAAAGGGAGAGAACCTCGCTCTCGATCATCGTCGTCACGTTGTTTGTCATACAACGAGTCCGCAATCGATCTCTCTGTCGCAATGCCAAAACTTTTGCCGGCGCAATAATAACGAGCAGCAGCTACTTAACCGGGAATATGGGATTGTTTGCTTCTGCCGGCCCCGCGATCTAATCGCGTTCGCTCGGGCGCGCGCGCGCCTTTGGAGGCGTGACCGTTTCTTCTTCGGTATATTATATAGCTAGTGCGCGCACACCCGCTCTCTCTCTCTCTCTCTCTCTCTCTCTCTCTCTCTCTCTCTCTCTCTCTCTCTCTCTNCTCTCTCTCTCTCATGTATAAGCATGTTTTCAATTATTATTTCATATATACGGGTGCGCACGTATTATCACTGCGCCGATACGTGCGCGCGCGAGCGAGCGAGTATATTTTCGTTTTTCAATCACGCGATCTTGCTCTGCTGCCGCCGCTCGATGCTGTGTTGCCACCGGCGCTGCCGAAGTATATAGAAGAGCGGCAACAAAATTTTACCGATTCATCGTCGCAAACAAAACGGTCAGCTCATCATACACACGCACTCACACCGATATATACGATGATAAGCACACGCACGCACGCGAGAGAGAGTAATTGACAGCTGCCGCGCCGGAATCGGCAAAACATATTATTACGTGCGTGTATTAGCGAGCTGACATATCGTATATTTGAGTACTCTATACGGCAAACGCCACCGCTCCGCACACATTGGCACAGGTGATGATTCCTCGCCAGCTCGCTCGCTCGCTCTCGGTGACGCAAGCTCGTGCACACGCCGATAACATTCGCTCGCGCGGCGCATCTCTGCCTATTATTGTATCACGGTACACGGCGCAGATATTATGTTCGGCATTTTCTTAATTATTCCCAATTAATCGTGTAACCGTATTAGCGAATCGAGCTCGGCAAAGTGATAGACGAAGCTTACACGTGGTTGTACCTAATACATATATGTCTCTTTCGCTGGCTCGGCGATTTGTACGCGCTCCAAAAAAGCCGCCGAGAAAGATTAACGATTCTCGACTTTAGCCACTTTGTAAACAAGTCGAATAATTCGTTATTTTGCCTACTCGGGACCCTCGTACTACCATAGCTACTTTATTCCTAAGCGGGGATCTAGCCCAAGGGCCTCCGGGGGACTTGAACTCGGCGTTTTACGAAAAAAAAAGAGTCCAGCCGAGATCCACACACCCACGCTACTCGATTGGCTGCGGCGGCTTATAACCTCGAGTTCAACATGGAGTTCGAGTGCATATAACGCTACGAAATATATTTCCATCTATTTATAGCGATCTTCGCGCACAGGCTTGATTTATATCGACAGCTATTAGGGTGACCTGGCGCTGCCTTGTCCCTATGTATACGTATAAGCAAACTATTTAAATTAAAAAAAGAACTACGCGACGATGATGGCAACAGAGAAAGAGAGACAAACTGCTTCGTGGACAGGTGGAGTTTACTCGAACGAGAGAAGAATTAAAGACAGAGAGAGAGGCAGATACCAGTGTCACCCACATGTGAAAGCACTTGTTACCATGTTACGAGTGGTATATAAACTTACACGACTCATGCCCCAAACTCGATACAAGCTCAAGTTTTTTACTTGGAAGTGCATGACCTTATGTACCGCAATTCGACCGCGTTCTGATTTGTCACCAAAAAACACTCGTCAACTCGTTTTTTTTTTACCGGACTTTGATCGAAAGACGCTTGATTGATTATATTTCTATCACGCGGAACCACTGATGTGACACTGCAGCGGTGTGCACATCCTCGCGGTCTTCCTGACCAAATGTTCCATCGCGATGGAAAAAAAATTAGCCGCATCATTTTTAAAGCGAATGCAACGCGAAACTACATGCGCAGGAATGATTCGACGATTCTGATACCGAGCAGTTCACCCAAGCATCGGGTGTTTAACGATCGCTCGACGCGAAAAAAAGTTTATTGCCGAAACACCCACCCTCGCAGCGAATATATAAACAATAAATTAGGATTTTCGAGCTCGAGTTGGGCATGGTTCGCACGATATGCAGCAACAGTTATACGATTATTACGCGAGGACGGACGAATATACGGGCTCGCGTCTCGATTATGGGCCTTTTTTTGCACGATTTCGAGTTGCGTGCACGGCTTAATGCGAAACACACGCGTGGATCGGTACCCAACGAGAGCAAAATAGTTGTAAACAATCGCGTAGTCGCGTATACATAAATTTCTCCCGAATTTGAGAAAAGACCATTTATCGGTCGAACGAGTGCATCTACACATAAGCGATCCATTGGGAGAAAAAGATAGGAAAAAAAAGGGCAAAAGACGCTACTGACACTGCACGCACGCAATTGGCATGAAAACGGGCGAGTTCGCAGCAGCAGCGCGACGCGCATCGGATCGCTGCTGTAACACGTGTGCGCTGCACGACGACGACGATGCGCCCCGAGGAAAAAGATCGTACGTTGAACCCAGCGCGTTTGACTCTTTTTTGCGCAGCTCCTTTCGTTTTGTTTTTTTTTCTTTCATTTTTTATTTTTTGTTCTTTTGCATGCGAAACGCCAAGCTCGAAAAATCGCAATGTGCAGGCAAATGCGGGTATTCTATTATATACATTTATTTACGTACGATGCGCGCGTACGGAGAGCTGCGGCACATGTTGCGCGCCAACGGCCGAAGACGATTTTAAAGGCCTCGCGCGTCCGCCTGCACCGGACAGTGCGTGTTACGTACGCGTTGTGTCATACGCGTCGGATAACGACGAGCGAAGGAAATCCGAGGCGCGCTCGATGACTCGGTCCTTCGAGCCGCTTCGTTAGCAGCTCCGAACCGTATCCACGATTCGTCGTCGATCAATCAATTATCGATGGGGTTGCGGCGTTGTCGGTTTTGAGAGCTGGTGCGGACGACTCGTTAAAGACGCAGAGCCATGTCGCGAGCGATGCCCTCCGCTCCCTATACACATTACGAGACCCTGTGCAGCTGTTTCGCTGCTACTACTTTTTTACGCTGCAGTTCTTTTCCCATACATATTCTCGAGCTTACGCGACTTCGGCGGCACGTTTTCTCGCTCGCGCCCCAGAAGATCCATGTACATCGGTCTTGGAGCACGTCTCGCGCCTTCGGAAAAGTCGACTTTTAAACGTTCCCACAATGTGATGGGGTTTAAATCGCTCCCTAAGATGCGTACGTGCTAACGAGCCACCTGCATCGTTATCGCCTTCGACGACCCGTTGACAATGAAAATCTGCCGATGGATGGATCGTGGGACTCTTCTTTTTTTTTTTTTTTCTTCTAAAAATTAACCGTTGCCTAAGCAAGATCGGTTCACGCGGGGATCGTCATGACGCCACTGATATAAACTAACTAAATTTTTATTATTGATTAATCTTCGATTGAAACTGATAAAAAGAGAGTGTGCTCGGAGTACGTTGCATTCTATAGCAGTGATTGGGAATTCAATCAAGTTTACAAAAATGTAAAAGGAGTTGTCCTACGATGTCTGGTTCAAAATCTCATTTTTGAGTTTATCATAGAGCCTCCTCTATGAGGAAGCAAAAGTTGATCGAGTTTCTCTTTTCTGGTGTTTTTAGTAATTTTCTGAGGCTCTCCGAAACAATAACGATCGTGTCCACCATTTATACACACGATACCGATAACACCTTGGCCGATTGAAGCCCCAAGCATTCATCGACCATTTATCGACTCTGTGCCACACATGGTATATAATTGCAGAATTAGCGTTAATTTTTTTTTTTGGTTTTATTATGCTCTTATCGTTTGTCCAACCCACGAGCTCGCGTGTTTCGAGGCGTTTCCAAGTCGTAAAACCAAATTTGGCGTGAATAGACGTTAATGAGCATAGTATAGAAGTAATAAGATATCTTGGAGAACTTGAAAATCCTATTAATCTTCTTTCGAACGCATCGTTCGTGATTTTTTTTTCCACATTGGAAATTGGATCACTCGATAGCATTATTATGATTATTGCTATTATTATTATGCGGTATGTACAGCGGTAATAGGAAAAAAATTGGAGAAAAAAAACATTTTGTCGTCTCGAAATTGGATACTATAAATAACTGCATACACTCGAAGTATCGTATCGACCTCTTTTGCATGCATTGTCACAAATCACGCTTCAAGAGCGCGCCTTTATGACAATTATAAAAGAAAGAAAGAAAAAATGTCGAGCTGATTATTGAAAAAGAAGCGACGACGGAATATTCTCGCTTCATAATCGTTCAATTTGCGATGCGAGCCTCTAAATTTAAATCCGATGATTATAAGCTCGTATATAGTCGAGTATCGTTATAGCGAGGAAAAAAAGAAACGAATAAGAAGAAAGGAAGCGATTGTAATAACAAGAGGAGACAAGTCGATTATAAACTATGTAGCTACGGAAAATTGATGGTTTTACTACGAGCCACGAATTGCCGTGAAACGCGGTGATTTTCTTAAACCGCGCACAGATGCGCGCGGACAGATTTTATAAATACATAAAGAATTTGTCATCAATTATCCATCCTGTCCGACACGCGAGTTCTCGCGATAATCGCGATCGGCTCTCGAGTGCCTTCGCTGTACACACAGAAAAAAAAAAAAGAAAAAGAAGACAGCTATCGTCCGAGTATTTCTCTCTCTGTCTCTGTTGACGAAAAAAAAGAAGGAAAAAAATCGAGCGAGAAGAAGAAAGAGAATGAAGAGGAACATTTCCATTTGGTTATATATATATTTAATATAACTGTAATACATAATATTCACCTTGTTTGTCATTTTACGCGAAGAAGCGCGCGCGCGCGCGTTATTATCTTGGATATATAGAGACATTTGCACGATAGCGAACGTGTACGTGTTTTTAATAATTAGTAGCCGCTCTCTCTCTCTCTCTCTCTCTCTACACGAGTACGATATATTATATCGAATACATGTGCAATACATAATAGCGCGATATTTTGATTCCGAGCGCACCAATACACGTTTTACGTATATTAAATGTGTGTATCGTATACGGATGAATCGAAATTTTGTTGGTCTTGTTTCTTTTTATTTTACGAAATCGGCACTGCTGCCGCTGCTTCTGCTGCTGCTGCTATCGAGAGTCGCGCGTGTACGCGGAAAAATTTTAATTTAGATACGTGTATTGAAGAACTGACGAAACGATGAAAAAGTATATAATTTAATAACGTCGTCGATAAGGCTCGACAACGACTTGGAGCAAGTGTGTAAGTCTGTGTGCGTGCGTGTGTGTGTGTGTGTGTACAATGTATACATGAGACAAGACAGTATATGAATGTGTGCTCGTCTGTTATTCGCAATGTAGCATCGGGTCGCTTCGCGAGCGCAAAAAAGAAGCAGAAACCGATGTCGGTCCGGTATCGGCGAAAAATCGGCCCGTGTCCGGCGTGCCGAAGAAAAGCCGGTACATTCATACTCGAACATACATATATAGGTAATGATACAGCGGCAGGCACGAGCCAAAGTACACACACGAACTCGATAATAATTATTTTTATCGCATTATGTATATCTATAGGCTCGCTGCTGCAGTAGTCACGGTGTCGCACGTGTGACTCTCGTCGAGCGAAGTCAATTGCCGCGGAGAGAGGGATAATACAAGTTATAAGTAGTCGCATTTTATTTCTGCGTGGAGGGGTTCGCCATAAGGGCGCGTGCTTGCGATGCGTGTGTATGTGTGTGTGTGTGTGTGTGTATGTAAAACGATCCCTGGTACGTGCTAGGCCTGCTTCTCTCTCTCTCTCTCTCTCTTTTTTAAGTGTGCACAGTAGCAGCATCGGCAGCCACGTGCGAGTGGGCGGCGCAAAGGATCGAGCTCTCTTTCAAGAGTATATATGCACGCCGCAGGAAAATCATCGAGAGCAGCGGCGCGCCGCCAACGATATGTACAATATCTCATATAGTGGGAGTAGAGAGAGAGAGAGCCGCTTATATGCCATCGGCGAAGAGAGAAGAAGCTTATCTCGACGATCGAGACAACATCATTAGTTGAACTTTGCTCTCGGCCACGAACGGTGCCGCGAGCGAATCGTCGGAGCCGAAGCTTCAGTCAGTCAGTCAGTCAGTCAGTCAGTCGCAGGCGTCGGTCGCGCAAAATTAAATTAGCCTCTATAATACACCACAAAAGTCGAAGCGCCGCGTATTAAATCGGAGAGCTGCATAAAAACAGAGGGAGCACCGCGTATATTATTACATTAATATTACAAAGATACATGTGTGAGTGTGTGCTATAAGCTGCGAGGCAGCCACGATAAGAAATCGGAATCTAAAAGAGCAACAGTAGCAGCAGCAGCAAAAGAACACAAGTGCGCGCCGATAACAGGAGAGAGAAGCAAGTGCCCCGCCGCCAGTGTCGTGATAATCGTGCTGCAAAGAGCAGTATAGTGCCTTTAGACCCCCAATAGACTATTGTATACGCGAGTATATCGGCGTCGCAGCACCGCATCGGCAGCAGCAGCAGCAGCAGCAGCAGCGAACGACAGTCCCCGCATACACATCGGTGTGACACATCACGAGTCAAAGTCTCGAGTCGAGTCGGAGTCAAGTCAATCGAGTCAGGTAAGCGGCTCTCCTGCTTTTAATTCTCCCGAGTCGTTGCGGTCGTCTTCGTCGTCGTCGCGTGCTCGCGAGTCTCGAGCGAGCGAGATCGAGCTTGCGCGTGGCCGATCGAGGGGCTCGTCTTTCCGATCGTCGATTCGTTTCACAACGCGGCCGTGTATATACGAATATACCAGCAGTGTGCTCGTCACTTTTTTTCTTCACAAAACCGTGTCTTTAACGCGTGACTCCGGCTGTGCTTTTGTGTTGGTATCGGACGAGCGAGATAAGAGGCACAAAATCAAGTCTCGAGGCACACTCGAGGAATCGAGAAAAACAAGCGCAGAGTGTGCGTGCGAGCCGTCGTATCGTACGTAATATATATTTACGAGTAAGCTCGAGCGACGCATTTTTTTTTTGTGCAAATCGGAGCTTCGATGGAAATATTTTTCTCTCCGTTAGCTATATAGCCGTTGTTGCGCGAACTGCAGCACGAGATGCACGATCGACTTAACCGTATAACATAGCTATTTGTCGCGAGTCGCGATCGTCGTCTCTTTCTTTCTCTCTGAACGGAGCGCCGCGAATATCGCGCTTTTTCGATGCTATCGAAGGCGCAACGCAGATACATCGAGCGATAGATCGAGTGTGCACGTATCGTAGATATACAAACATTCCTGGCAGTCGTCGTCTCTCGTGCTTCATGGAATTCATAATAAAGCCGAGCGACGATTTTTGACATGTCGCGCATCGAAAATAATACAGGCGCTGCGCAGCCGATCGGACCATACGCACCGGCTTTTGCTTCTGCTGCTGCCATTTCTGCCATAATATCAAACATATTACAAGCATTATCTTTTCGTGCGCGTATTTATTTTTTGCCGGATTGCTGCGCGCGCGCGCCCGATTCCTTCTTTTTACACTTCTTACTTGTACTCAACTTCTCGGCTCTCTGGTTGCGCGTTCAATATTTGACTTGATACATATGAGGCATTTCATGCGAAGTGTCCTAGCGCTTCGCCGCGCGGCCCAATTAAGCGAAATCACTCAGTTTCTAACTCACGTAAAAAGTATCAAAATATACTCAGAAAAAATAACTAACTAATGATTTCGATAGGAAATTTCCTCAGCTTTCCGATGGTGTGGTCAGATTTTCCGAAATTTTCCATTTTCCCCGGAAAAATTTGACATAAAGTTTAAAACGCAAATATCTCAAAAAGCCCATTTTTAAGATTTTTTTAAATAGTCCCAATCGAAAGCTGAGGAAATTTCCTAACTGTATGCAAGTTTTCAGAGTGTGCAATTGATTATTACTTAGTGAAATACAGCGAAGAACGTGTAAAAACGTGACATTTCGGCCCGTGCGGCAGCTGTTCCCGCGCGCAGTACCCCGCGCGGCGCAAAATCTCACGTTTTTACACGTTCGTCACTGTATTTCACTAAGTAATAATCAATTGCACACTCTGAAAACTTGCATACAGTTAGGAAATTTCCTCAGCTTTCGATTGGGACTATTTAAAAAAATCTTAAAAATGGGCTTTTTGAGATATTTGCGTTTTAAACTTTATGTCAAATTTTTCCGGGGAAAATGGAAAATTTCGGAAAATCTGACCACACCATCGGAAAGCTGAGGAAATTTCCTATCGAAATCATTAGTTAGTTATTTTTTCTGAGTATATTTTGATACTTTTTACGTGAGTTAGAAACTGAGTGATTTCGCTTAATTGGGCCGCGCGGCGAAGCGCTAGGACACTTCGCATGAAATGCCTCATATATTAATCCGCGCGCGCGCGAGCTCGTGTAATATAACCGTGGTATAATATATGTACACACAGACTCAGACGTGCATATAATAAAAGCCAGAGCTTACGTAACACCTGACGATGATGCCGATGTCGACGATGCCGACGATGATGATGATGATGATGATGATGATGATGACACTGGCTTGCGCGCGCGCCGCCGTTATAATTCGCTATCGCCCGACTTACAATATACTCTCGGCACTGCTTTAATAATGCGTAAGCTCGCTATATGTGTGTGCACCGACACAGGCGCACGTCTCTCGCTTTATCCGAGCGCTTTTTATCGTTCTTACTTTGCCTATACGCCAAAGCTCCCGCGAGTCGCGATCCAGCGCGGAGCCCAGCAACAACAACAGCAGCAGCAGCAGCAGCAGCAGCAGCAGCAGCAGCAGCAGCAGTGACTTGACCGACCGAGAGAAAGAGCAAGCGAGTGAGTGAACGAGAGAGAGAGAGAGAGAGAGTCCGAGAGAGGAAAATAACTGCGAAAATTGCCGTTGCAACCGATTGCAACTTTTTTTTTTCTTTCCTCGCGCACTCGTTCGTTTTTTTCCCCCGGCGGCGGCGATCGCTTCTGCCGCGCAACCCTGACGTAACTCGCGCCCGGATTATAACGAACTCACCACTCGGTCGCGGACGAGTATTACACATATACCGTAACGAAGGGAATATTTTGTACACAGGTTCCCCAACGCGCATATAAGCCGATCATCGACATGCATTTCGACGAGGATATACAGCGCGCCTTCGGCTGCTACCCCGAGCACCACCAGGAGCAGTACCACTACCAGGTGGGCTGCCAAGTGCCGCAGCAGTACGGCGAGCAGTACCAGGCGGCCGCCTGCTGGGAGAGGATGACCGGAGGCTGCGGAGGCGGTGGCGGTGGTGGTTATACGGGTGACGGCTACTACAGCCAAGGGAGCAGCAGCTGCGGCGAGCTCAGTCCCAAACTGCCCTCGGTCAGCGACGCCTTCTCCTTTTCCAAGAGCTTCACGGCTCAGCAGCAGCAACAACCGATCGCCAATTCAGGCTATCAGTGCAGCAACGATTACGTCGCTGGACAGTACGAGGCCGACGTAGCTCTGCTCTGCTATTCTCAGCAGCAACAGCAACAGCAGCAGCAGCAGCAGCAGATGGCCGACATGGACTCGCTTCAGGCCGTCAACGACTTCGATCTCAGTCTCATTCGGTGAGTTTGCCTACCTCCTGCGATATTCCTCGATGCTTCAGCCAGATTCAGCTCAGCTCATGGATTCGCTCGATTTTTTTCTCACAGTGGAGACCCGTCGATGCTTCCCGATCAGTACGACCAACAGCAGCAGCAACAGGTCCAAACGGTGCCAAACTGCTACAGCGCCAACATGGAAGTACAAGCATCACAACCACAGTCACAGCAACAGCCACAGGAGCTGGTGGAACCGATCTACCAGGTAGGCCACTTGATCGCCGACCAAGTCCAGCCGGACGTGAACTTCAACGAGTGCCCCGAACAGAGCCCGGCCGACTTCCTCGACGGCCTCGGCAATCACGTGATCCTGCAGCGCCGCCAGGTCTACGTGGACCAGAGCGTGCCCGCCTCGATCCAAAGCAGCAGCGCCAGCAGCGTCAGCAGCGGCGGCGCCCAGTCGGACGACTCGTCGGGCGGCGGGCCCGGCTATCCCTGCCTCTGGCTCGGCTGCGGACAGAGCTTCCACGAGCAGCTGGAGCTGGTGCAGCACATCGAGCGCAGACACGTCGAGTCCTCGGCCTCGTCGGCGGCCCACGGAGGCGGACCGGCGCACCATCATCATCACGGCTCGACGAGGCGTTCGCACAAGGAGCGCGAGGCCGCCAAGGCTGCCGCGGCTGCGGCTTTGGCCGTGGCTGGTGCTTCTGCTGCTGCTGGTGGCGCGTCTCCGCCGTCCTCGGGCAGCGACGACATGCAGTTCGCCTGTCTCTGGCAGGGCTGCTCGAGGGATCGGCCCTTCAACGCCCGCTACAAGCTGCTCATACACATGAGGGTGCACAGCGGCGAGAAGCCCAACAAGTGCACGGTAAGTGCGGTTCGAGAACTGGATATTATCCTCCGAGCGAGAGAACTGGACTAATGATTGTTTTTCTACAGTACGACGGATGCACAAAGGCCTTCTCGCGCCTGGAGAATCTGAAGATCCACCAGCGATCGCACACCGGCGAGCGGCCCTACACCTGCCAGCACGCCGGCTGCTCCAAGGCCTTCAGCAACAGCAGCGACCGTGCCAAGCATCAGCGTACCCACTACAACACTGTAAGTTACTTTTCATCCCGATCGACTTTGGTCTTGTATAATGTCAATTTTTCGAAATTCTTATTTATCGTGGCTCTTTACAGAAACCATACGCCTGTCAAGTAGTAGGCTGCGGCAAGCGCTACACCGACCCGTCGTCGCTGCGCAAGCACGCGAAAAATCACACGGCCGACCTCGAGGGCACCGGCAAGAGCGCCAGATCGGCCAATCGTCGACACTCCTCGACCACCAAGTCCTCCTCGTCGGGAGTGACGCAGCAGCAGCAGCAGCAGCCCTCGGTCACGGGCCGCAATCATTCCGTCACGTCGGATTACGGATCGCTCAAGGATCCCCTAGAAATGACTTACTTCGAAGAACAAGATCTCAAGCCATTCGTTGGACAGTACAATCCTCTGCAGCAGCAACAGATGCAGCAGCAGCAGCAACAGTACATTCAGCAACAACAACAACAACAAATACAGCACGTGCCAAGTCAGCAGCAGCAACACATGGACGACAGACAAGAGTACATACCACTGGAATCGGTGGCGAAATTCCTGGCCGACAACGGGACGGGCCGCTTCGCCCACAGTCTCGACAGTATCGGTAAGTTATATCATTTGTAATTTTGCCCACATGCATTTTTCCGAATCGGCTCTCTCTCTCGCGCTCTCGAATCGAACGTGCTGAGCGCATGCCTATATTGTACGAAATAAAAATACACAACGGCCAAGCGTGTCTGTACGTATACGTAGATGCAACGGTTTGCATCTCTTCGTACGTATATAACTTGTATAATACACACATGTGTGCTTGTGCGATGTGCGGCAGAGAGCAAAAAAAGGAATAAAAGTGCCAAGTCGACATGCGAGACAACGTGTCAGCCTCGCATATGCGTTCGTGTGTATGTATTATATGGGTTACCGACATAATCTCCGCTGCCAAAATCTCCGCGACACAATCTCCGCGACAAAATCTCCGGAGACCAAATCTCCGGAGACAAAATCTCCGCAAGACAAAATCTCCGGAGACAAAATCTCCGGAGACAAAATCCCGCGGGAGAAAAATGCGCACTATCACGCATCCTAAACACACTATCACGCATCCTAAACACACTATCACGCACCCAAACACACTATCACGCATCCAAACACACTACCACGCATCCCAAACACACTATCACGCATCCTAAACACACTATCACGCATCCCAAACACACTATCTCGCATCCAAACACACTATTACGCACCCAACCACACTATCACGCACCTAAGCACACTATCACTAATAATAAATAATAATATAAAATTAAATTCGGCGGAGATTTAGTCGCCCGGAGATTTTGTCCCGGAGATTTAGTCGCGGAGATTGTGTCGCCGGAGATTTTGTCTCCGGAGATTTTGTCCCGCTCCCGTATTATATATGTTATAAAATACGACTAGGCATCGTGTGCGCATATCGTGCAGACACGCGCGAGTGAAAAAAAAGGTCGAGCGAAAAAATCCCTCGAACTCGCGTCGTCGTCGTCGTCTTAGTCGTCTCTCTTGGCATTTTTTAATTCTCTCTCCTTCGCGTCGGAATATAATACTCGAGTTATACACTTGTCACTTTGTGAATTAGCATCCATGCGCGATGTATCAGAGTACTCGAGATGTGCGTATATATATAGAAAATAGAATAGTTGGCGCGTATACGTGTTTACGTGCGGCGGATCGAGCTTGCGGACGGACCACAATAATAGACCCACGGCGGGCACGAGGCGAGGGTGTATACAGTAATGACATATAATCTCAGAGGAGGTACACAACACTACGGAGCAGGTTGAAAAGCACTGACCCCATGGCGCGTGACAAAAATAAACATTTTTTTTACTCTCTCTCTAATTCTCGGGGCTCTTTGTTTTGGTTTTTCTTCTCTAACGAGGCTCCTTGACGCGATGCGTGTATAAAATTTAAGTACGCGATTGAAAAATAAACGCCGCCGCCGGCACACACGTGGCGGTGCAGCAGGCGATGGCACGCGCGCGCGCGACCGCACTCGAGAGAGCTTTTAATTTTATGCTTCCTCTCGATGACCGATGACTAAATTTTTTCTTCTCTGTTTGTTTCAGGCTACAGCATAGACGATGACCTGCAAGATCTGGGCACGGACATAGAGCAGCAATTCCTCGAGCTCAACAATCTGGACGACTCGGTCTTCATCGGTGGATAGCAGCAGGCGAGCTCGCCTGCACCGACGCGCGCGGGCACTAACTTTTTAAACTCCTCAGACCACAAGAGCGGTGCAAGTCCCTTATTAAGAACCAACATAACGACGAACCAGAACTAATTAACGAAATAAAAGAACAGCAAGTATTGCGACGTGTGTGCTTGTGTCGGCCCAGTGTAGGCGAGAAAACTTCCGAGAGAAGATGGAGAGAGAGAGAGAGAGAGAGAGAGCTTTTATTATATCTGCGCGCGGACGGCGAGACAACGCAACCCGTCTCCTATGTACGTGTACGAGAGCGCAGCTTATTAATGGGTTGCGTGTGTGCGGTAACAACAACAACAACGACAACAACAACCATCGATTACAACCGCAACAGCAGCAGCAACCGATCGAGAGAGAGAGAGAGAGATCATATGTATGTCAAGCGAGGAGAACGTCGTCGCGGTATAGAGGCACGCGACGAGCAGCAGCAACGCGAAATTCGCGTAGAGTAGTAGTAGTAGTACGATCATGATGATGATGATGATAGCACGAGAGACACACAACACACCGGTTGGCCTTGGCGACCGAAAAACCGGGCCAGCCGTGACTCGAACTGCACGCGGAGATGCGCGCCAACGCCGAAGAAGCGAGTGATATTGTGTGGCATCCGAGATAGAGAGACAGAGAGAGATTTACCTAGAGAAAAAAAAAAGCATTTCTTACGCTGTATTTTGTAGATACTTGACTCTTTGTTTTTTCTTTTTTCTTTTTTTTTTATTGTTCGACATCGACATACAAAAGAAAGTGTATAATAAAATTTGTTTTTGTTGCTATTTTCAAATTCAAAAATTTATAAAATTAGACCAAAGCGGTGCGCTCGGCGGTGTCTTCCTTTTTTTGTTCTTCGTCATCGACGAATTGTAAATAATTAATTGATCATAATAACGAGTATCGCCGGCGCATTTCAAGTATTCGACAGATTTAATTCTCACTCAGAGACACTTTAGCGAGTCTCCAAAATTATGTAATAATATTAATATAATCAACAACAATGGTGTGGCCTCGTACGGGGATGTTGGGGCGTTCGAGAGTATTCTTGCCTTCGTTTATTTCGTTCACTTGCAAGCGTCTCCGTGCTTCTCGCCGTCGGGAATCAGACCGCACAGAACCGATCTCAACTGCCTGAAGGCGTCTTGGTTCTTCGACTGAAACACACGCAGGAAGAACAACAATCAGTCAATGCGATGCATTACGACGATCGGTCGATTATGTTATGTACGCGCAAAAAATGCGAGCGAGCCAGCGATCGACCAGTTATATATTATAGGTATAGATATTTTGTAAAGTAGGTATTATGTTATATCGTGACATTTTCAATTGTTCGACGCTCTGTATCCGGTTAAGACTCGAATGGTTATTGGCCGGCTAAGTTGCGTTGAAAAATGTACAAAAAATTGTAAATAATGTACATCTTTTTTTTTTTATATAGATAGATTATACATCGTATATATTTTTTTCCGTTACCACTTTTATAATACTCCGCGTATACTTCATGTTTTATTTATTGCCGCGTTACGCGCTCCCAAAGACTTTGAGCGATAGAATTGTTTAATTATTAATGCCGCACTAGTTCATAACGGCCCGCCCGCCCGCCTCGATCGTGTGGGTGCGCCGAGCACGATTACCGATTTTTCTAGACTACTTTTGTATAATGCATGAATTAAAATTGTTATAAATGTGAAAATGAAAATAAAAAAAAAACTAGAACTGCGAATCGCAATAAAAGTAATTGCGACGACCAATAAATAAATTTTTACAAAGAAGTTACTTGTTTAGTTGCTCAATTCATTACCCGCATATATAATAAATTAAATTAATATATTATAATTAAATATCGCGTGTACTCACTCCGTTGACGACGATGGACGGTACGAAGCTGAGTGGCTTCTCGAAGGCGATCGTCTTCTCGCCGTTGGCGATGAGCAGTTTGTCGCCTCGCTCGCTGTCGGTGCAGGCCTCGATGTGCTTGACCGCCTCGTCGTTGAGTCCTTTGGACGCGGCGCACTACAAGAGAGAGAGAGAGAGAAGCCAATTACATTATTAGATTATAATCGAGGCGTAATGACTGGCGATGATAATGGTATTATAGTCAGGTGAGAACGACACGAGTATACCTTGAACACGGCGTCGGCCGGGCTCGAGGCGGACTTGTCGGACATTGCGCAAGCGACGATCTCGATCTTCTTGGCCTGGCGCTCGGCCGCCACGGACACGTGCTCGTCGATCTCGGCCATGAGGCAGGACTGGGCCTTGTTGCCGCGACACTCGGTCGGGCCGTGCTGGCAGGTGAACTCGGTCTTGCCGCTGTCGGCGGTGATCCAGGACGCCTTGCCGAATGGCGTGAGGTTGACGATTATGTGGTCCTTGAACTCGTTGTAGTTCGGGCCCAGCTGCTGGGTGATGAAGGCCACGCTGTCCGGGCACTGGGACTCGTAGTACACGTCCAGAGTGACGTCGTGCTGAAACATTTTAAACGATCGGCATTAATTTCAGGTTTATAGTCTAGCGACGCACACACATTTAATTGTAAGTAGTTAAATCGTGTCGACGATCGCGAGGAAAATAAAATAAGGAAAGAAAAGATTATTGTATTATAGACTTACGTGGGCCGAAGCGAACAGTGCCAATGAGGCGATGGTCAGGAGACCGGCGAAAACGGAGAAGCGGCTCATGTTGAGTCTGTCGTGTGCGATGCTACGTCGATTCTACAGAAATGATCGTCGATCGAATGCGCGCCTCGGCCTCGCGTACACTTATTATATATACCTACTTCTGCTGGCTGCACGAGTCGGCGTCGCCTACTCTCCTGTTGATGTATTGTATTATGTGTGTTACGCTGTTACGCGAGTGGGGATCGACGACTGCGCGACTCGACTCGCCTGCGGAGCACAGTGATTTTTACAACACACACACACACACGCACACACGAGTCTTTTGTCAAGGGTCGAATATAATTTTTAATTTCTCTTTTTCTTTTTTGTCTCCGTCGTGCTCAAGCTGCGACTTTGAGGGGCCAGATGCGTACGACGACGACGACTTCTTTGTGTGCTCGCCCGCCGATTCAGGTCGTAATAACAGCAAAAAAAAAAAACGAAACGAGTTTCGCTTATAAATCGGTCCCAGAGCGAGGATGCGGCCCGTACGCTCGCGAGTGTCGTAATACTCCCCGAGCACTCGAAATAACGATAATACAGGATTTTTCTTTGTGTTTATTATGACAAATTCGGGATTTCGTTGCCTATAAGTCTCGGACCGGCTGCTACCTATATACTACCTTTCACTGATTTTGAATATATTACGAGTTTCAGAATTGTCTTCAGCTGTGCCTCGTTCATATATATATATACATGTGTGTTGCTGTACATAATAATGAAAAGGTAAACACACGACACGTCGCGCTTATCAGTCGCGACTGTCAGGCGTTAAAAAAAAAAGAAAAAGATTAAATTAACAAGATCGATTGTAATCCTCGCTGGCGAAATTGATAATCGATGCGCCTCGAGTCGCGCGCCGATCGACTCGATGCCGAGATCGGCGTAACTTTTTTTTTGTACCTTTATACATGAAATATTACGTTGATGTTCGGGTTCGCGCGAGGTATGACATCGTGTTCGATGATGTAAAAATGTATACAAAGCACGCGCACGAACTTGACGTTTCATAAAGTACGATTCGCACGTGAATCTTAAAAAATCGGTCGGTCGACTTTTTTTCGCTCGTCAATTCATTGTTTTTATTTCAAATAATATATGTGAATATGGACCTCAAGGTTGCTCCCGGTCTGTATATAAGTTACATTGTCGCGAGGGGGAGAAAAGGTAAAAACCCGTTTTTATTATGACATCGCGTCACCGCGCCTGTATCATCATAATCATCACAATAACGCATAAAATAGGAGCAGCAGCAGCCGCGTGTGTTATACGGAACACGGAAAACAACAAAGACCCGAGCGAATTTCGCAACTCTACACACACATAACGAAATAGAAAAGCGTCAGTATAGTCGTTGTTGTTTTTTTTTCGACGTATTATAGGAAATCAGGCCACATTTCTCGCGGTAGACTTGCGTTACTACAATAGAGATGGTCTCGAATAATGTATTAAATATCTTATCGTTTTGCCGAGCGCAGAAATTTTTCGACCCCGTGAGGAGAGATGTATGCAAAATTCGTTGGAATAATAGAGAAACGATATATGTGCGCGCGTATCAAGGAGATAGCGGAGAAAGTAGGTGAATCTAGCGGCTTAGCCAGAGCGGAGGCAGAAAACGATGAGTCGCTCATTTCCAATGAGTTATTTTCTTGTTATTGTCTCGGGAAACGATGGTGAACAAAAAAAAGATACATTTCGTACGTAAGTAAAGATGCGTGTATTTTACAATATATAATAATAAAGAGACAACATAATGACATTATACATGTATGATACAAATGTACAAAAACGGGAGCAGAGTGAAGCATCTCGTTTACTATATATTACGGGTCGATGCCCTGACCGAACGATATGGTCGGCTGATTCTCCTTGATCTGCTTCTCGAGCTCCCGTCCCCGGGCTTTGAACGTCTCGGCGAGCTTGTCGCTCTTCTGCGCGCCCTCGCCTCGCTCGTGCATCTTGGCGATGTTGAAGCAGGCGTAAGGCGAGCCCAACTCGCAGGCTTTGAGCGACACCTTGTAACCCTCCACGAGGTCGCGTTTGACGCAGCCCTCGATGCCCTTGAGATAGACGCCCGAGAGGAAGAAGCAGCCCTTCTGGTCCTTGTGCTCGTTGCAGGCCTTCTGGAGCATGGCGACGCCGGCGCGCACCGCGGCGGCCTTGTCGGCCTTGTGGATCTCCTTGGAGACGAGGGCCACGATGCCGGCGTTGGTGCAGCCTATCGAGTCGCCGAGCTCGCAGCCCTGCTTGAGGTAGTCGTAGCCGCGCTGCACGTTCTTCTCGCAGCCCCTACCTATACATAAACACACGCGAGAAGTTGATCATTAAGAGTCGCGAGTATAGAGAGATAAAGGTAGATGGCGACTTTACCGACCCACGAGTTTCCAGCCTCCGATTTTGGCGCAGCTACGGCCGTACTGCATGTTGTCGCAGTTCTTCTGGTAGATGTCGGCCGCCGTGGCGGGGTCGGCCTTGACTGCCTCGTGATAGTCGCCCAGCAGATGACACACTGCGTAAATTAACGATCAAGAAAATAATAATAACGCAACGTTGGAAGGTTATGCGGTTGGCGAGACGAGTTTACCTTCGGGATTCTTCTCGCCGTAGCATCCGTAGGTGTACTCGGTGAGGAGGTTCTTGAGGTAGAGCTTGACGTCCTCCTCGCTCTTGAGGTCGTAACCGGCCATGACGAGTCACTTATAATTGGAACAATTGCACTCGAAACGACACTGGTAAACGCGATTGTTTGTTGCACGCTGCGGCTGCTATTGCGGAACGTTGCGCGCGGCCTAGCAGACGACTCGACGCTGCGGCGAGCAGAAGCCAGAAAGCTTGTAAGTCATAATGGTATAGCTGGAGCTTGGACGGCATGGCGCGAGATGGCGTTAGCAGGTGGTTCGAGTCGCGCCGCTGGTTGTCCGTCAGACTCCTCAAAACACAACAAACATTTCGCGCTCCGCGCTCGCGGTGTTCGCAGTATCGTGCCGCAAAGTGGCTGGACGCGAGCAAGCTGCAGCGCCGGTGTGCACGAGTTCGCGCCCCCCCCCCCCCCCCCNCCCCCCCCCCCCCCCCCCCATGGCGTTCGCTATCGTCGTTATTATCGTTCTCGCGGAGTTTGGAACCGGTGACGACGTTCCCGCGTCCAACCGGCAACGCAACAAAAGACTCATCGGTGAGAACCAATACAAAGCAGTCGGATCATCGAGCTTCGCCGCCGTTTGACGGCTGCGATCGGAATCTTCTTCATCGGGCAGCGAAACCCAATCGCCGTCGAAGGTGAGTCGAGTCTCGCGATTCGTGCACACGTGGCTGACGATATACCTTCAACGCGTTTATGTGTTTATTAAAAGCGACGACGACGACGACGACGCACTACACGAAACGACGGAAAAACAGCTTTGACGAAGCGCAAGGTCGGCGCTAGCTTCTGCTGTCGTATACCTATAGCTGCTACCTATATAACGCGATATCGATAATAGGAGCTCGCGCTCGCGTTCAGGGCCAGCTCCGCGTGTACCGTGCAGAGTGAGATAGATAGCTGCTGTCATATACGTCACATGTGTCGCGCGCGATGTGTGCGTTCGTCCAATGTCCACCACCCCAACTCGATGTATAATAATAAATACGTGTGTATTTACGAATGCCGCAGGAAAGGCGCGCGTTAAAGTACTACGACCGGCGCAGCACTGGGGCTGGTTTTTGCAGCGACGACTCGAACGTGTGTTGTCCGCGGTGGAGGAGGACTATAAGTCGGCGAATCGGCAAAGAGTTCGAAAGTCGAGTAGTGAGTACATAGTGGGCCGAGCGCGCGCTCGGCTCGGTTGACGTTTCGCGGCTTGCCTCTGATATATCTATCACAAAAAGTAACAAAAAAAAAAATAGTTGAGTGCCGGCCTCGCGCCGTCGGTGCAAGTGCCGCTGGTGTCGGATTCCCTCGATGCCAAGAATCAGTTCGTGCTCAATACAGGCCGAGTGGTGCCTGTTTATTTATAGTTCGATCGCTCGCGCAACTTTCCCAGGATCGCGTGTCTGTGTCTATGTGTATAAATGTGTTCGCTCGCTCGCGGCGACCCTTTTAAACTTATCCCGATTTGATCCACGAAAATTCAAGGCCAGCAGCAGCTCTATCATCGATAATCCTCAAGAACTCACGTACTCCCTCGAACGCGTATAATAATCATAATAAGGTAAACGGCAATAAAATAAATACGAGCTCGCGCACTTGTAAGTAATTGATTTGTACGAACGCGTGAATTCTGACAGCTCTGTCTCTCGAGGCGGGGAGGACACGTGTCGACGGTCTCGAATTGTCGATTCTTTATTTTTTTCGAGAATTGCACGTAAGATCGCTAGCTATATTTTTAGACTTTCCGGAAAAAAATCTTACGAATTAAACCTAGTCGCTTTTTATTCTTTTGTACGCGTTCTCTTATATCGTTGGGAGAATTGATATATACATCGATCGATCGAGTATAATTTGATATCCATGTTTCATCGTCTGTTGCAGATGAGTGAATCCGTCAAAGTGGCCGTAAGATGCCGGCCTATGAATCACAGAGAGCTCCAGCACAAGTGTCGGGTACGTATAGTAAACATAATAAACACTTCTGATCGAACCCCCTATGCAGCATCCCACTTACAGAAATGCAAAAGTCGTCGTCATTTTTCAAAACTCTCGCTAAACGAAAAGCTATTAAACACATAATAGAAAAGATCGATATTGTCCTTGAATTTCAGCTGGCGCGATTTCTTTGTCATTCCGATCAATCGGCGAATAATCATAATGTAAAGACCCCACCGCAAGTCCGTGTGTACGTACGTATGTGTATGTGTGTCGTCCACGAAAAGCTCTTACTACGAATCCGTTTTTCCACGAGCGCGATGACTTTAACGCTCGTTATTAAAAAAAAAGATCGATTGATTCGTTTGCTTTTTTTAACTGTCACCGCATATAGGGGGAGAAAGGTAAGGTCGAGACACTTTGTTTGCCGCGTGGAAAATTTCGAAATCTCGCAAGCTCCGCGGGAATTGAATCGATACGAACGTTGAACCGCGTGGCGAGCTTTTATCGGCGATCCTCGTTGGCGCCCGCGAAAACGTAGACCCTAAAAAAAACATTTCGCGCGCTTATGACGCAAGACGATATACAGGTATACCACCGCATATATCACGACATAAATATATGCATGCTATAATAATTATACGTGTAAAGCACGACGACGACGCCTTGCGACGGTCGTGACGATGTTTTACACGCGCGAATGAAATGTCTATTAATTCTCGCGCCGTTCGGGGTAGGTACATATAGTATGAGTAGTGGAGAGGTTCGCACGACATATCCTGCCCACCCCCCCGTTGTGCCTTGCGCGTTTATAAATACGGGGCAATTTTCTACGGTACACACGAATCCGGAGATCTCTTATCTCTCCGATGTCTCTCGTTGCGCGCGTGCTCCGTACTACTGCATGTATATATTGCGCGAGATATCGATTCCCAACGGTACGTGACATGCACACACACACACGCCCGCAAAGTGATTATCTATAATGCTCCGAGTCTGTTTTCTATATCCCACTACCCGCACACGCATACACACCCACGAGTGCTGTGTGTCGCGCTGAAAACACGTGTCGCGCGTTATAAACATAGAAAAAAAACAACAGAGAGAAGAAAAACTCCGAGTTCCGGCATATTACTCGGGGCTAAATGGACGCCCGCAAGCTTTGCCGCTCTCTCTCTTACCTATAGTATACACTATGGCCTATTGGCAGGTAGGCATGTGTGTATATGTGTACCCAAAGTAGCCTAGCGACGGGCTCGACTTTGCAAAACACACATCGGTGTACGCTCGACGATTAATACGCGCGTATGTGTGTATGTATCGGGTACTTATAGGCTCTCTCTCTATGCGTTTATTGCGTTACTTCGCTGGCTATATTTACGCAGCTGCTGCCGCGACTCGCACATGTGTGATGCACGAGTACACACAGTCGCGGGATAAGACAGAGCTTCGCGTCGTCGTGTATGCGTGCGTACACGGCGATCGGCAAGAGTCGAGTCGAGAATATCTATCGTATCGACGCGATGTTGCCGCGCGGCGCTGATATAGCATCTAGCGACATCTCAAAAAGTATAAAACGATCGAATATCAATTTTGCTCGATGCACGTCTTATGTTTATGTACGTTTGCGCCGATCGATCGGTAAACGCCAAGATTTCTCGGTAACGTCGTGCGTCGACTGCACGTGGAGCCGCACGGTCGCCCACAAATTCACCTCCGTATTCCTCGAGCCCACCGTGTGCAAATATACACGTCGATTGCACGAATTACTTTTACGAAGCGTGGCGCAGAGTAGCTAAGGTGTGCAATTACTCGGGCCAGCCGCGCGGGAGTAGGTCGAGCCCATCCATCGGCATGCGAGCCGCCGCTTCTAAATATCGATTCCCCCGTATTATATACGTGGCACCGGTACACGCGCGTACAGCAGCAGCAGCAGCAGCTATTATTCAGAGCTTTCGTGCCGAACTCGAGTCGCTATACCGTCCGCCGGCCAATCACCCGCTGCCTCCACCGAGCGAGCCCTTTTATGCACGAGCACCATCATTTGCATGTAGCAGCGCGTCCCATGCAGTAGTGCAATTTGCACACTGACTCGGTTCCGCCGCCGCCGACTCACCTGTAGCTATTGCCGCGCGCGATCCGCCATAGAGATAATTTAGCGGCTCCTGAAACTGGGTCACACGCACACACACACCAACCTATTACGTTGTACCTCGTGGTGTTATTTCATACCTTATATATACGTAATAGAGCGTCGTGACGGTCGACGGGACGAGCCGCAGCTGCAGCCTCGCCGAAGTTGGCACCGGGGGTGGCAATGGCAAAGTCTACCAGTTCGACGCGGCCTTCGGGCCCGAGATCGCGACCGAGACCGTCTACGAGGAGCTGGGCTCGTACGTGGTCGAGGCCGTGCTCGAGGGCTACAACGGCACCGTGTTCGCCTACGGCCAGACGGGCTGCGGCAAGTCCCACACGATGCGCGGCTTCATCGAGCGAGCACTCGAGCACCTGTTCGAGGCCACCTCGACGGCGAGCTCGGACACGCGCTACCTGGCCCTGCTCACCTACCTCGAGATCTACAACGAGAAGCTGCGTGATCTGCTGCAGCCCGGCGCCGCCGAGCAGACCGAGAATCTGCTCCACCTCAAGGAGGACCCGGTGAGGGGCACCTACGTCGCCGGCGGACTGAGGGAGGTCACCGTCAAGGACGCCCGCGAGTGCGCCCGACTCGTGGAGCAGGGCGATCGTAGGCGAGCCGCCGCCGCCACCAAGATGAACGCCGCCAGCTCGAGGAGTCACGCGGTGCTCACCATCTCGCTCGAGGCCATCGCCATCGGGCCCGAGATGGCCGACGCCTCCTCGGCCGTGAGGCGGGGACGACTGCACCTGGTCGATCTGGCCGGCAGCGAGAGACAGGGCCGCACCGGTGCCACGGGCGATCGACTCAAGGAAGCGGCCAGCATCAATTTGAGCCTGTCGGCCCTGGGCAACGTCATAAGCGCCCTGGCGGCTGGCAACGGACGACACGTGCCCTACCGGGACTCGAAGCTGACGAGGCTGCTGCGCGACAGTTTGGGTGGCAACGCGCGCACCCTCATGATCGCCTGCGTCTCGCCGAGCGACGCCGACGCCGAGGAGACCCTGAGCACCCTGAGGTACGCCGCTCGGGCGCGCTGCATCAAGAACAAGCCCATCGTCAACGAGGACCCCAAGGACGCCCTCCTCAGGCAGTACCAGCTCGAGCTGCAGAGGCTGAGGAAGCTCCTGGAGTCGAGCAACAGTGAGACCGGCATCGGTGCCGTCAACGCCGATGAACAGCAGCAGCAGCGGACGACGATAGCGACGCCGAACGCCGTCGCCTCGTCCGATTCCAGAAGCAACGACAGGAGAGCCTCGCTGCAGACCCTCAAGAACGAGGCCGGCGATCCAGTGAGCGAAGGTGAGCGCGAGTATAAACATTAGTATCCAAAATCGACCATATTTAATTGATTCAAACGATAACGCAGTGCTGGTGCTGGACTCGCCGCCGAACAACGCGGCGGACCCGGACGAGCGCGAGGAGCGTAGGCGCAGGAAGCGCGAGGCCGCCAAGCAGGAGGTGCTGCGCCGACTGGAGCGCCTGACGATCGGCGGCGAGGCTTTGGGTGACGTGGAGATCCGTCGGCGCAGGGAGCGCAGGCGCAGACGGCTCCAGGCCCTGGCCGAGGCTCTCGAGACGAGCAGCAAGGAGGGCAGCGGCGCGGCCGCCTTCGAGGTCTACGGACAGCTCAAGTCCACCGAGGACGCGCTGAAACGCATGGCCAAGCGGGCCAAGCAGCTCGAGGCCGAGGCCGCCGATCTGCAGGTAAAACATAACTCCGATACAATGGTCGACTATGATTAATAATCACTTGGATTACTCGCGCAGGCCTCCTGGGACGAGGAGCGTCGGGAGCTGCTGCGACGCGAGCTACTGGCCCAGCAGATCTGCGACGCGATGATTCCGCATCTGCGACCGGGCTGTCCGCTGCGCGACGTGGCGGCGATCAGGGCCGCGGCCTCCTGGTGCACCGAACTCGGCCGCTGGCGACTGCCCGACGTCTCCTCGAGCTCGTCGCGCATACCGCTGCCGCCGGCCTCGCTGCAGAGCCCACCGCCCGGCGAGCTCAGATCGGACCTCAACGGCAACGGCCACGTCAACAGCAACAACGACGATGATCCGGGTCTGGGTCTCGAGGAGGACAACGACGAGCTCGAGGAGAGCAGCGAGTCGCCGGCGCGCAGCCTGTGGCACACCGCGGCCGAGAACATAGCCGATCGCTACTTCAAGAGGCGCAGTCGGCTCGACGAGATCCTCGCCCGAGTCCGAGAGGCCAAGAGTTTCGGTTCGTAACTCGTTCCTCGTCGTCGTTGTTGTATGCGTGTGACGACCTTATGCAATCTCTCTCTCGAGCAGCAGCAGCAGCAGTACGGACACGTATGCTAATTGCGATATCGCGTCGCGCTGTGATAGGCGTGCGACTATCAATTACGCGGCTTGCGCACGTGTCGAAGAATTTGTCGTCTCTTTTTTTTTTGCACAATGGAACCGCGCGAGTAATGTGCTTAGCTTTGGTTTTTCGCTCTTTTTTGTTTCGATTTTCTTCTTCTTTTTCTTCTTCGTCCATAGCACTAAAAGAGCATTGTATTATTTTGAACATTTTTCGATGAGCAGAAAACTCGTCTTGTTAATGAAAACCGCGCGTGAGTCACTTAATTAAGCTCATTACGCGTTAAGCGTATCGAATTATGCATACGTTCATGCCGAGAGACAGAGATGATCGTCCATATAGCTATATGGATATAATCTTTGAACTCTCTAGTGCAACCGATTAAAGATCAAACTTGTGTCGCGTGATTCTGCGCTCCTCTGTTTTATTTTTTGTAACGTATAGTCGCGATAATGAAATCCGCAGTTTATTCGCACAAACGAAATCTTAACGACGCACACACACGCGCTCACTATACGTTATGTATATAATATATCGTCGATCGGATTTTGAGCAATATTTGAGTCACGCGATAGTTCAAGGCGGTTTCGGAGCGGCTTTGCGCGCGCAGAAACTCGAGCGATTGCGAACTCTGTATTATATCTCTCTCTCTCGCTCTTGTATAGCCTTCTGCAATTAAGCCAACTTGTTGCATTTCTTTTCTGCCGAACGAGTATTAGATATGAATATATTTTCCTCGCGCGCGGTTGCATATACGTCGATTTTTCGTCTATCGCAATTTGTGCTTGTCTGCGCTGTACGTGCCGTTTATTTCTGTGTAAGCTGCTGCTGCTTGGAACTTGCGCGAGACGCGATAAAAAATCCAAAGCGAAGATTCATCGTCATTAACGCGACACACGTTTTTTTTCTCTCTCTCTCTTACTTTTTTTTTGTTGTACACAATTCGTTAAAAGTATAAGTGATGTACTTGAACGAGCAGCACACGCGTTATTGTCGAAGATTGATCGCTCGTTTTACGACCAGTAAGAAATTAACACTCGGCGTGCTATGCACACAAACAAACTCGCGCGCGTAAATGAGAAATCTAAGATCGTAGCTCGAAGGTTCGATAGCTCGAGATGCGGGAGAGTCGGAGGAAATAAAAATCCGAGCGAGAAGAAGCGACGGATGATGCGCTTTTTTCTCGACACCGACTCTTCTCCTCTTCTTCTTTTTTTATTTCGATCGTTGAATCCAGCAGAGCGGCGCGCGATATATTTTCCGCGAAAAATTCCACTGGCTCGCGTGTGCGCGTGCATGCACATGTGCGAGCGCGACGAGCAGCGGCAGCGCGTTTGTGTTTTTCTCCATTCTTCGTCCGATTGATATCGCGCGCGACAAAGTTTCGAGCTCGATCATTTCATTGTATACATTTGGACTTTGCAGACGGTGGCGGTCGAGCGAGCAAGTCCGGCTCGTCGTCGGAGGAGACTCAGGCTCAGCTCGTGCCCATCAACGCGCCGAACGCCATGAACGGCGGTGGCAACGGCACCAATGGACTTCAGAAACTCGACTCTCTCTTTCATCTCGGAGCTGGAGGAGGAAGCATCGAGCGGCTACCGAAAAAAGTCGGCGGCTGGATAAGCGAGGATTCGCAGCCACAGCAGCAGCAGCAGCAGCAGCAGCAGCAACAGCTGACCTTCTCGCCCGATAGTCCGCCCTACAAGAGGACCAACGGGCCGCCACCGCCGCTGCAGCAGCCGCATCCACGAGTCCTCGAGGCTCTGCCGTCGTATCCGCAGATATCCATTCCCAAGCTGCAGGGCTGATAGTAACTCTCGTCCTCGCTGATTTCGCGAGGACGAGTCCCACAGAGGATGGCTGTATTTTTTTTTTTTTTGTATATGTACCTGTACAGTATAAATTGCTCAAGACTGATGTACTTAGCTGTTGAACACAACGAAAGATCGGAGCTCTCGAAAGAGACAATGTACATAGACCGAATAAATGAGCGAGATCGTCTCTCGTCATTAGCCGAGCGTGGCTAAAAATAAAAATCTTTGTCATGTAGCGTGATTGATGCGCATGCCTCGAATGAATGAAAAAGTCTCTAATGTAAAAAGCACATGTAAAAAAAAGAGACTCCTCTCTCTCTCTCTCTTGCTCTGTCCGTGCGAACGTTAATTTTCTAAATCTGCACTCGCACGCGGCCAATCCGTGCGTTTATAACACACCGAGATTTTATAATCGATTCGACGGGGGTCTGCCGTTGTCGTGTTATTTTATAATCGTTAATAATCGATCACGCGCAGTGCTCCATACGAGTGTATGCGTGCCTGGAACTGAATGAACGCGGGTGGCTATTATCGAATTGTTTGCCTATATAGAGAAATGGTCGGCTTGAAAAATGACAATCGTATAGAGCAAGTTAATAGCGCTTGCGCAAATACATAAACATAATGCATATATATGCGAGAGAGAGAGGTAGAATGTTTGTTTAATAAATTAGCGAGCAAACGCCGAAAGCACACGCGGCGGCTGTTTGCCGATGCTCGTTGAACGATGCTATATTATCGACTGCTGTGTGTGCAATGCATGTGTGTGTGTGTGTGCGCGCTTCTTCTTTTTGCAGTTTATTGTACATATAACAATGCATATTATTTACGATAAGATTTTGATCGTTTGTGTATTGTAATGCGCGCGCGCGAGATCGATCGTGACAATGAAAAGAATGAGCGAGAGAGATAGGGATCGATCGTGATATATCGCTGAAAAAGTCATCTAATGTACTTGACCGCGCGTGATTGACATCGCGAACAACAACAACAGCGACAAAAACGGACGAGTATGAGAGACAAAAAGAAATGTATGTATACGCAAGTATTGCGAAACGATAATGATCGTTCATCGTCGCTCTCCGCGCGAGCAAAAAACAATCGGCCACGCTCGAATCGTCGGTGGCACACGCAGGAAGTGCACGAAAAGCGCCAGCTTCGGCTTCGCAGAAACGTAATAACGTTTTCGACAACGACAAAAAAAAGGGCAGAGAAGACGAAAATTGCAGGATTCGTTACGTAGCGCTGACTTCTTGTCTCGCTCGGAGTATATAGACGCTTCGTGTATGCATACAGCACATAATCGCGTTATAAAAGCGCGCAAATACTTGTCATGATTCACGCGCGAGAGCTCGGCATTATATAGCTTTTCCAGAAATATCTGCCAGTTCGACGACGACGACGACGACTAAGGCGAGCGGCGATAATATGTAGAACACGACTGCTACTCGAGGCGGCGCGCGCGGCAAAAAGATCGAGGAAATAATGCACAAGTTACGATCGTGAGTACGTATGTGTGTGGAGTACGCGTGCCGAGCGAGAGATTTTCCTGCGGTATATATCACCTGCGTGCGGTGCGGTGCGGTGTGTGTACCATTACCATAATGATGTACGTATATTATCGATTATATTCGAGTAGGCGACCGCTACTCCAGTCGATAGTACACACACACAATTGTACATAATGCATATGTGACCAAACGAACCTCTGTGTGTGCTGCGTGTCAGCGTACATGTCATGCACGAGAGGTAGTATGTATCGATCTGTTATATACCTTTAAAATCCAGTTTTAAAAATTGCCCGTTACTTTTATGGAAAATATTTTATTGCCTCTGCGACGCGAGCCTGTGTATTATATTATTATATTATGTTACGTATCGCACGTGTACGAGTGTACGATATACGTACACGGAGGAGCCCCCCGACATGTTGGAAAGAAAGTATATGAAATAAAATATTGTTTTGCAAGCAAAAAAAAAAAGCGAAAAGTGGCCGATTTTCCGCGATTACGCTCGCTGCTGGTCGTCGAAATTTTAACGGCGCACTGCACGTACACATATAAAAGTCCAGTATAGTAGCCTTTTCGCAGCAGCGGAGTATAAGCTATAGCAGTAACAGCAGCACAGAGAAAGTCTCTCCTTACACACTCGCGCGAGAGCGCAATTGACGGCGCGATGATGATGATGGTGATGGCTATATAGCGTCGTTGCGCTGCTGCCTTTATATACACATGCACTATAGCTACTCTCGATTTCTCTTTGCTATATAATGTACAACTGCGCGTTGTGTGCATGTGTGCGCGTTTAGGAACTTTTACCTCGCGCAGCGCCGATGCATGCGCGCGGTACACGCGGGGCTTTCGCGCGACATTCGCTCGCTATAATATCCTTTCTCGAGGAAACGTACACACGATCGCCGCCGCCGTCCCTCTTATATATTATACACACACTTGTAAACCTCGAGCTCTGCTGCTGCTGCACATCTCGTGCTGCAGATCCACGCTCGCGCACCGTTATGTATCCTACCTTACCTTTTTACAAACTCGACGAGACGAGTTTTCGAAACTCTGCATTTGCTGAGAAGAAATTAATGGAAATTTTGGACGCGACCTCGTACTTGTGCAGCTTCGCGATCGCCTTCGCTGGTCACTGCGCGCACAACCGATTCGCTGCCGATTTTCCTCGGGCCGAGGAAAGAGACCGATGACCCCGATCCTATATACCGAAACGAGCAGCAGCTGCGCCACCACCACCACCACCGTCACTCGTCACCGTCATCACCGATGCGTGTATTAGTCCTTTTCGAGTCAACAGCTCCATTCTTTGTTTTTTTTCTTTTTTTTTGTTTTATTTCTCTCTTTTTTTTCGGTGTGTTTCAGGCTCGACCGACTAGTTGCGGAATGTTTGTATAAATCACGAGATATATCAAGGCCAAGCGCATACATATATACACACGGCGCGCGGGATTGTTTTGATTTGAGAAATTCGAAAGGCTGAGCCGATTTCTTGTGTATGTGTGTATATAGCCTGAACGAGTAAGTATATATAAGGCGTCCGATCGCGAATGCGAGAATACGAGCTGCACGCGAGGCTCTATACATACATGTATATACGAGGAAGTTACGACGAAATGGTCGTCATTTTTTTGACGGATAGAGATGTATTTGATTAGCATCGCGCCGTGTTTATGTTGACGATCTTCTCTGTTAAAAAGGCCATGACGCACTCCGTCCAAATTCGGACATCGGCAGCGATGTAGCCCGAGTGCATTACTACTTACTACCGGTTTCAAGGCGCCTCGAACAAAATATATATTCATAATCCTTGTTTTGAGACCTTGATTCTCTCTCTGCATCTCTTTTACAACTGGTCGTCGCTCGACAACTACGAAAACAATAATATAAACTACTCGCGTCGCGCGTCGCGGCGAAGACGAAGATGAAGGAAATGCAGTGGATGCCACCGAGCGGTAGTATATCCTGCTCCGACACAGGTAATGTACATATAAAGCAATTACCGCGAGCGAATCGTTTTCAATGGCATGTTTACGCCGAGCAACGTCGTATAGCGATATAATTTCGCGCCGGATAAGAAATGCCTGGGGGAACGCAATTGGGCGAATCTAATCGAAACAGCTCGCATAGTCGAGCGCGCACGAATATAATGTATACTGAAATAATAATAAAACGGTTAAAAAGCGAGCGGTACACTTGCTATGTGTGCGTATATATAATGCCAGTTTTGCAGCCGCAGGAGAGCAAAGCAAAGCAGCGCAGCTTTGGCATGAGCGCGGAGCAACACTTATATACACCAGCAACAGCAGCAACAGCGCAATTTGCTCGAGACTCTCTTTCTCGCTCTTTCTATCTATCCATCTCTCTCTTTCTCTCGCTCAGCAGTCAGTTCTGCAGCAGCAGCAGCAGTCTGCAACGCGCACGGAGAGCGAAAAATTCTGCAGTTGCGGAGCAGTCGGCGAGCGACCGCCGTACCGTTGCGTACGCTGCGTCCGCGCAAACTCCCTCGGACTTTCGATATCAGCTGCTGCAGTGTGTGATTCTCTCTCCTCGCTGGATTTGCTGCAGTGTGTCTTTATCCGCGCGCGTGCATGAAAACGCAGTCGGTGCTGCACACACGTATGTACATGCACATGCATCGCACGCACACGCTTGCAGCGAGTTTATAGCTACACAGGCACCCTACATTACATACATCCTCGAGTTGTTCACTTGTGCGCGACGAGCTGCTCCACATTCGCTCCGTGATTTACCAAGTGCGTTTACTATAAACAGTGCAACATGACAGTCGTCGTCGCCTAGATTTGACGCATCGCAGCTCCCTTCCTCCCTCCCCCACACCGTCGCAATCATGTCGTCGGTCTTCTCCAAGCTCATCGACAAGACCTCCAACAGGTATGGCATACGTCAAGAACAGCTGACCCGCGGCGTCGTCGGCACCGTCACGGCCCTCTACCTTCTCAAGGTTGGCTATCCCTACATAGCCGCCAGTGCCAAGGTCTGCCTCAATCAGATCAAGGCCCATCGACGCGATCTGGCCCAGCAGCCCGTGCCAAAGACCTCGCGCCAGAATGGAGCCCAAGCCGAGAGCGCCCAGGCCTCCAAGAAGCCCGTCGGCCTTGACAAGGCCTTCGCCAAGCAGCTCCTCATGCTACTCAAAATCATGATACCCGGATGGAGAACCAGAGAGGCTGCTCTGCTCTCTTGCACCACTTTTGCCTTGCTCACCAGGACCTTCCTCTCTGTCTACGTTGCCACTCTCGAGGGACAGATTGTCAAAAGGATTGTGCTCAAGGATATCAGAGGCTTTCTCTGGATGATGGCCAGGTGGTTCGCCGTAGCTTTTCCAGCCACTTTTGTTAATTCTGCCATTAGATATTTGGAGGGAAGATTGGCCTTGAGCTTCAGGTATATTTTGTTTATGTATCATGTTGTCAGTGTCGTTTATCTGTCTGACTCAGCTAGTCTCCAGGCTTGCTTCACTTTTGTCTCTTACTCACTTTTATTTTTTATCTTTCTTTGTTCAGGGAAAGATTGGTGGAGCATGCGTACAAAATGTATCTTAGCAAGCAAACCTACTACAGAGTTTCTGCATTGGACACCAGACTTGGAGGAGCTGAACAAAGACTGACGGATGATCTATCTGAACTAGCCAGTTCAGTAGCACATTTGTATTCTCATTTGACGAAACCTCTGCTAGATTGTGCACTGGTTGGCATTGCTCTGATTTCATTTTCTTCTCGAATGGGAGCCAGAACCGTACCTGGTAATAATAAATTTTTTATGATAACAAGGAAAAATGCATACTTTTTTATCACATTCGGTCATAATCTTAAATCATGAGCTATTTTGAAATTTTAATCGACTGATTTTGTTATCGTTTGCATTATTGATAAATTGAAATTTTCTGCTTTCTGCATATCATGATAATCAATTTATTAAAGATTTAAGATTTGTGACTTTAATATTTTAAAATCTTCTTATGTTACTCAATTTTACATTTATCAAATTCTTCAAGTCATTTAAATTAATCTCTATTAAAAATTCTCTAGGTCCATTGCTATCAGTAGTTGTTATTGGTCTTACTGGACAAATACTGAGACTTGCTTCACCTAAGTTTGGTCAACTTGTTGCTGAAGAAGCGTCTAGGAAAGGTAGATTAAGGGAAGCCCATGCTCGAATAAGTGCACATGCTGAGGAAATAGCTTTCTATGGAGGACATAAAGCAGAACATAGATACCTTACAACAGCCTATAAATCACTTACTGTGCACTTGAGAAGAATCCTTGCTTTGAAATTAGGATATGTTATGTTAGAACAATTTTTAATGAAATATGTCTGGTCCGGAACTGGACTCTTGGTTATTGCTTTGCCACTGCTGTACAATTCAAATAATGCACTTAAATCTGCTCAAGATCAAGATAGAGATGGTACATTTTTACAATCAAAGTAACTATATTACTGCACTAGAAACTAGAAATTGTTATCATTTATTTTTGTAGGAGGAGTTAGCGAGCGCACGCGATATTTAACTACTTCGAAGAATCTATTGAGTTCGGGTGCTGATGCGGTCGAAAGACTCATGTCATCGTACAAGGTAATTTATGCATTCAATTTCAAAGTTTTATTTCCAGAATTATAATGATGCTTGCATGAAATTATTCTCAATATCTCAAGTCGGTAAAGAAGGAAACGCGAGCGCATCAATACTCTGCAGAGAACGAATTTTTTGATTTTTGAAATACACATTTGTTATAAAGTTATGCTGATGATATATTTTTTTATTATAGGAATTAGTAGCCCTAGCCGGTTATTCTGCCAGAGTAAGTGAAATGTTTGCTGTATTCAAAGATGCTGCTGATTGCAAGTATAGAAGAAATGTTGTTACAACTTGTCAAACTCGAACGCCTAACGGTGTCAGTATCGAAGAGCAAAGTGTTGTTGAATTTAAAGATGGAAATCCTATTATTAAAGGTACAGCATCCCCCCATTTGTTAATAGTAATTTTTTATAATTGCAGCTAATCGATGTTTATTACTTTCAGGTACTATTAGAGAAAGCGACGATGGCAGTATTACCTTGATTAACGTACCTATAGTTACACCAAACTGCGAAGTTATTGTATCAAAATTATCTATTGAAGTAAGTTTGCGAATTATAATTATTAGTAAGGAATGATATTAAAACTGGACGTAATTTTTTGCAGATACACCCCGGTGATCATTTGATAATCACAGGTCCAAATGGTTGCGGTAAAAGTTCGATGTTTAGAATTATTTCCGGTTTGTGGCCACTGTATGGAGGCGTAATGCACCGACCTGGAAAATCGTATACAGCCAAAACTGGCAGACCAGCCTTATTCTACATACCTCAAAAGCCTTACATGACCGTGGGATGTTTGCGCGATCAAATAACGTATCCCGCGGAGTGCACTAAAGAGGAGGTGTCGGACGAGGAGTTGATCGAGCTGCTGAGCCTCGTGGATCTGCGCGGACTCGTCGAGAGAGAGTCCGAGGGTCTCGACGCTTACGGCGACTGGGACTCGACTCTGTCCGGCGGCGAGAAGCAGCGGCTGGCGATGACGAGATTATTTTATCACGCGCCTCAGTACGCGCTTCTGGACGAGTGCTCGAGCGCGGTGAGCTTGGAAGCCGAAGGCGCTATGTACGAGACGGCGAAGAAGAAGGGGATTACATTGCTGACGATCACTCATCGCGTGGCCTCTCTGGCCAAGCATCACAAGTTAATTTTAAGATTCGACGGCGAGGGTGGTTGGAATTTCGGGCCTCTGGACGCGAGCAACATACCGGTGACGCAAAACAATAACGAAGAAAAGAAGACAAACGAAGTGAAGAATTATCAACGAATACAGGTTCGTACTTGATGAATCATCGGTCAAAACATTTATTCGTTATCCGTGCTAATTATTGTCTCGTTGAATTGCAGCAGGAAAATCGTAAGGTCGAAGACGCTCACATTAGCGTAAGCTGAGGGTCCTACGAGGCAACAGAACAAGTCTTACACAAATTAGCACGTTTACTCGTTCGTTTTATGGAAATGTATATAAGTACTTTTTCAACGTAGAATTAATATTATAGATTCACATTGTACAAAATATATAAAATTATATCGATGTATTTTTTTACTTATAAAAACGCGAGAGAGGTCAATTACGACACGAGTTTTAAAAAAAAGCAAAGGCGACGTTTTCCGGCGACGCCGTAACGATTTACTCTTTAATCATGAATTATTGAATAATGAATATAAAATCTTGAGAGATTCAAATAAATAAATAAATAAAAATTGTTTTAATAGGGACTGTTAACGAGCGTGTAGGTATTACGACAAATACTCCGTGTAGATAGGCACCAAACGATATTGGCTGGGACGAACAATATACGTTTTTTTAATCATGCAATCGACAAATAAATGCATCAGCTATTATCATCATTATTATCCTCTGCGAATTAATTAAATTTTACGATGGAAATTTTATTACGAGAAATAATTATTAATTTATTATCAATGCACATTTTAAATGAGAGATAAAAAAAAAATAATAAAATAAAAAAAAATTTGTTAAAGGCAAACAAACGAAACTGCAGGATTTTCATTTCTCCCGAATCACACGATCACGTCGTCGCGTTGCAACGATATATCGAATATCCATATCGGGCCACGGCGAATTAGGATGAAACAATGGAGAGCCGCCGCGTCGCAAGCTCCGTATACCTATGTATGTATGTACAAAAGCTGCGGCCGCCGCCACGTAGAAAGAGAGAGAGAGATATGGGCGGTACCGCAATTGTGGGCGAGGACCATCAACGCGCTTAAAAGCAGCAGCAGCAGCAGGGAAGAAGGGTGCAGAGTAGGTATATATATACGCGTGCCGCAATCTCACCGCTGCTGCGACCACCGCCACCGCACGTGGCACTACTATCTGATAATGTATACATCTTCATCTTCTCTCTGTCTCATCGTCGCTCTGTGTCGGTTCCCGTGCGCGCGCGAGCATATGTTATTACATGTCCGATGTGTTATATACTTTATAATATATATTTACGAGATCGCTCGCTGTGAAACTCGATACGGGCCGGCTACTGTATATTAACGTCTCGCCGAGAGTAAATGAAAGAAAGAGAGCAAGTTAGGTATATTATTTACTGAAAAGTGCGATATAATCGTTTTTTCTATACTATTCGTAACGCGTCTCAGCGCAGCACATCAAACAGATGTCGTCGCGGCGTTTAGCGCGCAAGACAATAATATTGACGTTAATTTGCCTATACAGGGCGAAAATAGCAGCGGTAAAGCTCTCCACGCTATATACGCGGGGCACGCGTCTCTCTCTCGCTCGGACAAGTCGTTGATTTAGTCGAAAAACAAATAAATGTTTTTACAGCCGCGCCGACAAATGAACTCTGCTCCTCGGAGTTCATTAGTTTGAAAGACTTGTCGAAACGTCTTATGGTCGAGACCGATACTACGGCACACACGAAGCTCGTCGTAACGTGTACATGTCGTATAATGTAATTCAAGCTGCGCCGCGATGATCGCGCGCGCCGTGTGCTCGTCAAAGTGTACATCCCATGCTCGAGCAGCTGACGAGCGAAAAATCATCGTCGTCGTCGTCAATTGCGGCTGTAACGCGCGCGAATTGCGAGTCGAAAGTGGACTACTACGTAATATAAAAAATAGGTGTCTATGACGGGGCGCGGGGCCGAGAGCTTGCAATCGTATTTCTGCCAGCTAACCAACAGCATCTCTTTCGCAAGTCGAGGGTAAAAATTTAATTATCGACGTTTCTTTGTTTCTGGTCACTTCTCTCTCTAGCCGCCGCCTGTGTAGGTTTATAAGGTATATATATAGTTAACTCTTGGCAAAATAAGCAATAGCTCGTCGTCTCTCTGTACGAACAGCAGCAAGAGGGACGGCTACGACGACGACGATTGAAACGAAAACGTCGCGTTGCTGCGCGTGTTACACGCTACATACATACATACGTACTAGATGTATCGTAGCTCTGTATAACGCGTATACATACTACATAGTCGCGTCGGCAGAGAGCAGAGAGAGAGAACAGTGTGTTGTGCGCTGCAGCGGGGAGGGAAGACCCGCAACTTCCGATGAGCTTACCTCTCTCTCTCTCTCTCTCTCTCTTTTCACTCGGGCCAGTGCTGCGGAAACCCTGCAAGCGCCAAAAACGTCGATACTCGCGCAAGCTAGCTCGAGCTGCTCGAGCGGCTCTCGACGTCGAGAAGTTAGAGCTCCCGAACAACGCCAGAGAGCGAGAGACAAGTATATACAGCAACTCTCTCTCTATGAACAGAATAGTGTATGCCTATATGACTCGCCTTCGACCGACGATACATGCGATAGCAGCCGCGGCGCACCAGATAGCAACAGCAAAGAGAGAGAGGATGGATGGATAATAATAATCCCTTTATATACACGTAGAAGGGTATTTAATGCACTTCTTCATCTTTTGTATATTCGAAAAATAGCCGATTGAATTACTAGCCCGATTGCGTTGCGTTGCGCCGCAGAGAGCAAAAAAAAAAAGAGCGAGAGAGTCGCGTGCCAGGATGATCCTCGCCACTACCGATGCTGCTACTCCACCCGGGCTCTTAATGAAATTGCGCGCGCCTTACGTTATACAGCCCTGTCAACATCTCCCCAGGGCCAATCAATCAGCGGCTCGAGTGCGCCCAACCCCCGTACGCGTAATTGCCAAGCGCGTACACACGAGTCTCTCTTGCGTTGCGCTCGATTTGCGATAATATGATAATTGTTGCGGCTGCTGCTGCCGAGATGACGATGATGATGATATTCAGGTGTGAGCAAACACAGGTGTGCGCTGCAACAGAGCGCCACTACTACCCGTTAAACTACCCTAGCTAGCTGTGTGTGTTTGCCTTTGAGATAAGCGCGAGACCCGCAACGGATTCCGCTTTAGCGGCTCGCTCGAGCGAATCATTGCCTCGACGTTGTCGGCCAATTTTTCTCGCCCCAAAACATCTTTCTCCTACTTTGCGTCTCTCTCTCTCGTTTGTGCGCGCGGTGGTGCATCGTCACATCGACACTTTATAACCCGTGTGAAAGGAAGCTGTATAAACGATCAACGCTGCATTCTCCGTCCGACGACGACATTCTTCCGTCAGATTGACAAAATATCCATTCTCTCTCTCGCTCTTTTGGGAATGCAACGTTAAAGAAGATGCGCTGCTAGACGAGAATGCACCGGAGCAAATGTAATCGACCCGACTGCACTCGCTCGACGTTGCTATACATTAATATACTTAACTTCAAATTGAATTACATTCGTGGTGGTTATACGTATACACTTGCGAGCTCATGCACCAGTGAAAACTCGATGAAATCGACTTTTCTCGATCTTTTTTGCGCTTTTCCTTTATCATATTTTAACTATATCCATGGTACCATTTTGACTCATCCATCTTTGCTTATTTTGTTAATACTTGAAATTCTATATGATTCAGAACAAAAATTTAAATATTTTTGAATGACGAGTATGAATAATATACGAGCGATAGTTAATATCAATTACCTCGTCCGTTAAATATCTTGGCTCGGGCGATCGATCGTTACGAATTTCGAGATACACGTAGAGCTTATATACGCACGAGTCGACTAGTCTTGTGGAAAAGTCGCTTATTTATATAATCGTCGTATAAGCCGGGCGTTTGGCTTATAAAACAGCTCTAAAAGAGTATAACAAGAAAAAGAAGAAGAAGACGACGAGTAGTACGCACGGAAAAAGACTCGCACACGTTACGTATCGGGTGGTAGCGCGTAAACATCATCACTCGAGCTTAATAACTTAAAATACATCCTCGCGGCTGCTGCTGCTGCTCTTAATCCCGCGAGATACAGTTTTTGAATAATCGCGAGCTTTATAATACATAACGAGGGCGAATGCAGTTGCAATATACGAATATATTAGTCGACTTGTAACGGCGGGATAGTACGGTAGGTGTATACGCAGGATCGGTTCCGAGGATCGGGTAACGCAGGTGACTCTTTTTTTCGCCGCTCGCTCCTGTTCCGGTGTGAGAGCAAACGAGAGAGAGAGAGAGAGAGAGAGAGAAAGCGCGAAAGAACGACGGAAGAGGAAGCGAGCTCGGTTCGGTTAGGCCAAAAAGTCGGCTGCGGATCGGACTCGAGCTGTGTCGAGGGGGATGGGGGTATATGTATGCGTGCTGGACGGCGGGGAAGATACACATGCATAGGTGGATAGAGAGGTGTATACATGTGTACGCAATACATGTATGCTCTCTCACTCTAGGCTAACGCAGAGGGCATCGGGTTGCCTCGAGCGATATTGGCTTACACACGGACGAGCGAGAGAAAGAGCGCTGCTGAGTCTGGCTCGAGTTAGTTCGAGTCCATTGGTCACGGGGCATTCGGCGAACATTAACCCGGGAAAATCGGATCGCTTCTCTCTCGCATTGGCCTGAAAAATCGGCAGTTCGAGCCAGTGACTTGGGAGCTAGCAACACAACAGCAGTTCGGACTCTGGCCCGCCGGGGACCACCGGGCTCGGGTGGTAACGCTATATCCTATACACTCGGCCGATCGCCCAAGCCAATATACTTTCACGCATATCGTCATCCCTTGTTGCGCGCTGACTGACTGGCTGGCTGGCTGGGCCGATGATCGCGCGCGCGAGTGGACGCGTGCGACCACGTGTGCTCCGTGCTGTATACAAGAGCAGAGATCGCGAACCAGCGACTACACGAGCGAGCAAAAAAAAGAGAGAGAGAGAGAGAGAAGAAGAAGAAGAAGTTGGCAGGGAGAGTAGCGTAGTATAGTGCCAAAGTAGCGGTGGTGGTGGTGGTGGGGTGTACGAGGCAACGCGCCGCGCCACGACTCGCGGACGATAACGTCGACGTGCGACGAGCTATAGTCTACCAAAGACCAACTGTCTCTGAACTGTGGCGCTGAAAAGGGATGAGCAGCTTTCGAGCTCGGACAGTAGTGGCTCGTCGTTCGCCCTCGTCGTCAGCAGCCACGATCGGTCTCGGCGGGCTCTCTGCTTAAGCAGCAGCTCTTGTAAAGTACCGTAGTGCCGCCGTTGGTTTTCCATCTTCTTCGCGGAGTGCGCGCGTAGTTTCGTGGACGACGAGTGCCGACGAGTGACTGCGCGCGGAAAATTTTTGCTCTCTCCTCCCCCGAGGATCGAGGAGAGTTTTATCGTCCCGCGCGCGTTTTATATATATAAACCGCGAGAGAGAGAGAGCGACTGCACACCCCCGTCGACAATATGTGATACGACCGCGGTGGCGCAGCAGCGGTGGCGGCGCCGAGCACACACACACACCCAACACGCAGAGAGAGCCACAAGAGTGCCAGTGAATAATAATGGCACCGATCATCCCCGACGACACGGATGGTTGCCTCGACAACCGCAGGAACAGGAGCAGGAGGGGCTGGACCAACGCTAAAAAGCTCCCCGCCGCCAACTGAGAACAGAGAGAGAGAGAAAAGCTCGCAAGCGTGTGTGCATGAGAGGATCGCAGGCTCGGGTGGGTGCAGATCGCGCAGCCGCCACCGCCGCGAGCCTCTATATAATAGCGAAATATCGTATACCAGACGAAGCAGCATCAGCAGCATCAGGAGAAACGGGAGGAGGTGGAGGAGGAGTGTAGCGCGCTAGGGAGGATGTTCCTAAGGGAATCCGACGAGCACAGCTTCAACGCCGAAATGGAGTTTCTCCAGAGCCATCATTCGGCCAACAGCTCCGAGTTGCCCTATACGCTCGCCGGTGCCGGTAAGTCAAAGACACACACCACAATCATATATACTAATTTCGTATACTTACCTCTTTTTCTTTTTTTCAACCATTTGCACGTTGAATTACCTTTTCGAGCTGATCCTTGTGCCTTTTTTTTTCGTGTAACGTTATAATATGCGCCACGCGCCGCTTCGACGTTTATATTAATAATCCCCCGCTCGTCTTCGGCGCCTAATTTCGCGCGTATAATTTTTATTCGCATATAATATACATAATTCGAGCTTTAGACGATCCGCATTGGTATTGGACTTACGACTCGTAATAGCCGATGCGCGACGAACGAAATGCGTATATATAATACAATGTAATACGCGCGGCGCGCGACGCGAAATATACCTAATCCCCGAGAGTTTTAAGGGTAACACGATCCGCGCCACCGCTCGGCTATATATACAGTCTTCGTCGTCTCGGACGGCAAAAATGTGCAAAAGGCCATATTATATATACGTTATATACTGAGAGAGAGAGAGCCGCAAAAATGTTGTGCTCTCTTGAAAGCGATCCTCCTCCGCTCGCCCATATGGCTCGCGCGCACACACCTATTCCCGCGTATCTTTGTACGCGATCCGAGATATCCTCTCTTTTCGCAATGATGATCGGCACATGACCGAGTGACGGATGACTGGACTGCAAAAATTAAAAACGCCTCGTGTGCTTTGTTTTTCAAAAATCTTTTTATTTCATTGCCTTCGTTTAGCCAAAAAAAAATGACAAGTACAAAATAAAAAATACAAAAAAAAAAAAAAAAAAATAATTAAAATGTATAACTGGACGTGAGCCGATAGTCGTGTTCAACATCACAAAGTAGTAGTAGTAGTAGTTATTACATATCAATTAATTTTCAACCTTATACAACTAAGTATGAGTCTCAGTGCGTTTAGCGCATCATTTTTTTTTAATTCTTCTTCGTCTTTGATAAGTAAAAATATCAATTAATTATTTGCATTTTTTTCCTTCTCATAATAATTATATATATAATTTTTGTATTATATATTACTTTATATATATAGCGCGTACATGATTTCTCGCAGTAACTTTTGCGCGCGGCCTATGCGCAGAGACATTAATATATAATTTATCGATATAAATAAAGAGAGAAAATATTATGTATAAAAAAGTGCCGAAGCATTACACACACACGCGCGCGTGTTCGAACGAATATCAGACGGATTTTGTACAGATTTTTGCTTGTAGACCAAAAAAAAAAAAACAGAGCTATAAATACAAAATTAATGCGTTACTGGTGTATGGTATAAAGGTTTAATTAAAACGAAAAAAAAAAAACAGATATTGTTTGCATAATTGAAGGCTCGGTGGGAAGCATCGAGGCGAGCATACCGTCGGGTCTGTGCTCGGGCTCGCTCGGCGGCGGAGGTCCCGGAGGAGGAGTCATAGTCAACGGCGGGGCCGGCGCTGGTGGCGGCGACGATGACGATCTCAACAACTGCGCCGATCCCGATCATCATCAGCATCAGCATCAGCAGCATCATCACCAGGGCCTCATTGGTCTGAGGCTGCAGGATCTACAATCTGCCACCGGCGGCTCCGAGGACGATCCGCAACAGCAACAGCATCAGCAGCAGCAGCAGCAGCATAATAACGGCACCACGACGCAGATCACAGCAGCAGCAGCCGCCGCAGCAGCCGGCCAGTTAGTCGGCGAATTCGGCACGAGCTTCTGGGTCGACGACATGGCCGGCTTCCCGCTGCCGTCGCTCGATCTCGACCCGCTGCCGCCCGGACTGTTCAGCCCCTGCTCCGGTACTTACAAGTGAGTTCTCCTCTTCTTCTTCTTGTCTTCTTGTCGTCGGGATAAACATCGAAATATCTTTTGTGTCTCGTGTGAGTGTGTGCGATACAGTGCGAGAGACATTGGCCCACGTGTGTGTATTTATTTATTTATTTATTTATTTATTTATTTTTAATAAGCCTCGCGCACATGGGGCCGCGCGCGCTAGCGACGTGTGTTAATTAGCTCGTCGTCGGGGAAAGGCCTGCGATACGATCATTTTACTCGGTGCTCGAGGACACGCCTCGATGGGACGGCGGCTCTTGCATGATCGGCAACACTCCTCTGTAAAACAAAAACGACACAAAAACAAAACATATTTCTCATTTCTCTTTCAAATAAGGCCAATGCAATTTTCCGTCAAAAGTCCCAAAGAGAGAGAGAGAAAGAGAGAGAGATCGACAAGCAACAACAACAGCCAACAGCAGAAGCAGCGACAGCAGCGGCAAGTTTAAGTTTCAAAAGGAAAAAAGCTACAGAGAGATAGACAACAACACTATGCAACCGGACGAAGGCCGGTGCACTGATCTGCGTAAAAAGTCCATAAGCAGTATATGAAAAAGAGTAAAAAAAAGAAAGTATGTGTTGAGTGTCGTGTGTGTGTGTGTGTGTGAGCGTAAGTGAGCATGCAAGCAGCCATGGGCCCATCGCAGGCCGGACGTCATCCGATACGACGAAATTTTCTTCCAGGCGAAAAATAATCCTTGCCTATATACATACGATAATTGCGAAAACGATGCGGGGCCTCGTGGGCATCGTAACGCGCGCGGCGCGATTCAAAGGACAAAAAATTAGAGAGGCGATAATAACGCGCGCAACGATCCGTATAGCTCGAACGTATTTTCAACAATTTTTCTTGTAACGCACAGTTGGGGCTGCGGCCGAGGCGACTGCATGCCGCGCAGCGGCGGACCGAACGGCGAGGGCATGGCCGACGTGCTGCTGTCGCTCAAGCACGCCGTGGTCCATCCGGCCAGCCCGACGGGCGGCTACTACTCGAGCATGGGCATACCCGCGGGCCACGGCTACTCGCCCCAGGACTACTGCGGCCAGAGCCTGGGTCCCGGGCCCGGACAGACCGGAGCAGGTGGTAATGGTGCTGGTGGCGGTGGACCGCCGAGCTCGCACTACGCCCAGCCGCCCCCGGCCATGTCCGTCAACGTCTCCATGAACATGACCATGAACATGAACATGCATCCGGGGTGAGTAATTTAGAAAATATATGTACCGCGTCCGAACTCCTGGGGATTCGACCGGCGAGAGAGAGAGAGAGAAATTGCATAGCTCCGCAAGCACGCACGAGGCTTCGAAACTTTTCGATGAAAAATTCCTCTGCCCAAGCGGTGGTATTATTATTTTTGTTTCTCAACTTTTCCGAAGTCAATTTCAGACTAAAAATGATTTTAATTAAAACTGTCCGCCCACGTAATATATAACAGCGATATTCTGTACTATCTCGGGGCAAATAAAGCTCGACTTTAACGTCTAGAATACGAGAATAGAGCTTTGCAGCAAACATATGTTAATATCTATCGATTTAGTTTTATCGAAAACAATAACCTATTGTGTATAGTTATAGCAGAGAGAGAGAGTCGCGTCGACTAAATCAATCAGGCCGCATAATTCAATATACGCGAGTAGAGCTTGCACGTAATCAGCTCCTCTCTCTCTCTCTCTCTCTCTGTCTGCCTCTCGCTTTGCGCGCGCGCGCGCCCCTGAAACGCATACGTATAAATTACCCGATGAACTCTCGCTGTAGCTCTAAAATAGAGAGAGAGAGAGAGAAAAAAAAACTCGGTACAGTTTAAAGGCGCAAATAAGCTCGCGATCGTCGGCCGATTGCCAGCGATTGGTCGCGGCCCGCCATAGTTGAAATAGACGCGCGCGCGAGGCGTGTGCGCGACTCGGGAGGGGGCAACTCCATAGGTATAGTACTACGCGATATGTATGCTAAAGCGAAGCTTTCTACGTGTATATAGGCATGGCTACGAGCAGAGCTACGGCGGCGCGTGGGGCGTGGAGCCGCTTCTCAGTCCCGCCCCTCAGTACGACCCCCAGCCACCACAGCAGCAGCAGCAGCAACCACCACCGCAACCCGCGCCAACTCCGCAAGCTCAGCCACAAAGGGTCATCGGTCAGCCAACCAATGGCTTGGTTATTGCTCAGCAGCAGCAGCAGCAACAGCAACAACAACAACAACAAGCACAACAGCACCACCAGCAACAACAACAGCAGCAGCAGCAGCAGCAACAAGCCCAGGCACAGGATCATGGACTTTGTAGCGGGACACTGGGGCATCACGTGCCCCTGGCGTCGAGCGGCGGACAGGACGACGCCGCCAGGCCGAATCTCTGTCGGATCTGCGGCAAAACCTACGCCAGGCCGAGCACGCTCAAAACGCATCTCAGGACGCACTCGGGCGAGAAGCCGTTCAGGTATATAAGGACGATACACGAATGACGAATGTCGAGAGGAGAGCTTTTACTCGCAAGCTCGATAACGCGAATAATGTTTTTGCGCAGGTGTCACGCGTGCTCGAAGGCGTTCAGCCAGGCGGCCAATCTGACGGCCCACGCGCGCACCCACTCGGGCGAAAAGCCCTTCAGGTGTCCGATCTGCGACAGGAGGTTCTCACAGAGCAGCTCGGTCACCACCCACATGAGGACGCACTCGGGCGAGCGGCCCTACAGGTCTATAAATAATATTCCAACGTACATCGCGAGATAAGAGCGTATATAATAATGCTTTCCTCTCTATTCCACAGGTGTCGGTTCTGCAAAAAGGCCTTCTCCGACAGCTCGACGCTGACCAAGCACCTGCGCATACACTCGGGCGAAAAGCCCTACCAGTGCAAGCTCTGCCTGCTGAGGTTCAGCCAGAGCGGCAATCTCAACAGGCATATGCGCGTGCACGGCGGCTCGCTGACGTGACGATCGAGTGGCCCCACCATCGGCGCGGCGGCGGCGGCAGCAGCAGCAGCAGCAGCGGTAGCAGTAGCGACTCATAATCATCATCATCATCCCGACTATCGACATCACCACCCCCGCGACGCTTTTGCCTTTGTATCTCATCATCATCATCATCATCACCTCCCGAGCGCGTATAATCAGCTCCAGCAGCAGGACGTCCAGCAACAGCAGCAGCAACAGCCACCGGTGCCGCCTTGTTGCCGCATACCCGTCATACGGCTCGGAGCAGCGACTTTACAACGAAAATAATCAAAACTCTTTAGCTCCCCCCAATCTCTATACCGTATTGAATATCGAGTTTTACCTAAGAATCTTATTGTTATATAATCTAATTATTGTGGACTATTGCGTCGTTTTTCGACTTTCCGAAGCTCGCTCGTTCTCGAGGCCAAGTCGATAATATTTCCAAGAAAATCAAAATCGAAACAATCATAGTCTCTTGTGTATTATAATAAAAATTAAGAAAATGAGTTAAGCAGACTGAACGGACTTTTCGACTATAAAACAAACAAAAAAACAATTGTACGCGTTCAAGGAAATTTTTACAGACCGTCTAGGTGTAATATTAGGAGCTGTGTGTTTAATATTCATTCATGTTATTTTTAAAACAACACGTCTGTTTCGTGAATAACAAGTAAATTAAAAAGCAGCAAAATTATTGTCTATTGCGAAATAAAAACAACTAGTCTGAGTATCAAAGAATCGAAAAAAAAAGCAAAACATTTTTGTGTGTGATTTTTAAGTTAGATGAAAGAAATTTTTTGTATGAAATAATGAAATTATTGTGGAAATTGAAAAAAAAAACAATGATAAACTAGACGATAAAAGAGATATTAAAAAAGGAATAGGTGTACAAAAAACGATTCAGATATCAATGAAATCATACACCACGGCACCGTTGAATTATTGTACAAATATTGTATTTATTATATAATAATTATTATTAATTATAATTAATTGTAATGTTGCTGTTTTCACCACTTTCAATTATCATCTTGCGTGGCTTTTTATTTTTTTCTCGTTATCATTATTATTACTCGCCAACTTATTTTCATTTAAACGATACCTTTTCTTCTCACTTATATTCGACGATTCGCGTTTAATACTTTATAATTATTAAAAAAAAACTTTTCTGTCGTTTATGAAGTTTTCCGTTTTTTTCGCGCACACCATGACTTCTATTTATATTTATTTATATATTTATATAATGTGTTCTATATTCGCATCGAGTGAAACAATGTGACATAATCTCGGCATTGCCATTATTACATTATGTATAAAAGAAACGACACACGTATGCCTTGCTGTCTCATGTGTAATCAAGAATCGAAAATCACCCGGAGTCTAACGAGTAGTTTCGCGAATAAATTTAGAAAATCCACGCGTACAAGTATAATATTTTATCAATAACATATTATAATAAAAGAGGCAAGACAAGAAAACAAAATTTTCATTCGTCCAGCATAAATATTTTTACATACAATACTAATCATTTATTCAACTTGAAAAATCCTTGTCACTGAATCATGATTTCTTTACTCCTAATAATTGTCTCATTATCATCATTGTCACATCAATTCGAGACTCAAATTTGTCGATAGCGTGTTTTAATGGCAATATCACGACCAAAGATTAAAAAAGAAACAATATTTACTTTCGCTTAGTCCTAAAATTTTCGTTCAACGTCTTCGTAGTTTTTTGTCCTTTCAGAAATTTCATAACTCAATTTTACGTATATATATAATATATATTTATATAAATGTAATATAATTTGCGATGCATTTAACATCATCGTAGTGTCATAAATAAAACTTTTTTTTTATTAAACATCTGATTTTTTATGGGATCTCGCGTTATGATACGGGCGCACAAAGACGAGTTGGCCTCGTTTATTTATTTATTCTATTATAGAGAGAGTACTTGGATTATTTGTTTACTGATATTTCATCAAAGATTGAAACTGAAATTAGAAGCATTTTGGTATTAGGGACCACCTTGTCCTTCGGCAACCGTATGCAATTTAATGATACTTGTTTGCCTCATTCTTTCATTTATTTAAGCATACAATCTATTTTCAGACAATGTAAATTTCATGCTAATATCATTATTTTCACGTGTGATGCATTTCATTCGGTCATACAATCACTCATTCAATACTTTCACTCTCGACCTTACTTTAAATGGAAGAAAATAATTGATTGCATTTTTAATTACAGGCTTCATAAATTATTTTTGAGAAAGAGATTTAAAAGGCCTTGGATATGATAGAAAAAATTCCCCATTAATTTCCGATAATACGTCCACTTTCGTCATCTTATAATAATCACCAACTTGGTTAAAATATGCAATGGGTTGAAAAATTAAAAATGTTGATTAACTAAGATTTAACTATTCATTGATTCAATTTCATGATATAAAAGTCGAAAAAAATATAACAAACAATTGAATCATTATTTTTGTCATAGTAGATCTCTGCCAAATTATTAATGTTCAAATTAAATATTTAATGACAACAGCAGTTTTAGTAGAGAACAAAAATTAATTTTCATTTTTGAATTATTTAGTACTAGTGATTCTAAATTCAATTAATTTATCTACAATAGTGAGAATATTTTTCTTTATTTACTCAATTCATGTATATAAAAAGTATTACTAACGAAATCAGTGATAATCAAATTGTAAAACTGAATATTATAAATATAAGATCCAAGCTGTGGCATGGCATCGATCTCATTGGAAACATTCAAAAATATCTTTAAATAGAGTGGATTTGAAGAATACAATCAAGTATACTTTGTAGATAGTAACTGTGGCCATTAGAAATGATATAAAATTATGTAAAAAACTAAGATGGTTTTAAAATTCAAAGTCAGTTTTAATAACTTTTCATAGTTATTTTTTTAATCTTCTTTTGTAATGCATTTATTCATGTATAAGCTCATATGTATACACATACACACATAAAGGTATATGTATAAATATTTGTCGCTTGAATGAGGAAAATTATTAATCTTGAATATGCATTCACAAATTCAACTATCCGATATTTTAGTTTTAATTTCAATTCCAATGCCGGACGAGTCTCAATAAAAGTAAATGTTAAGTTAATATACGCATATAAATTTTCAATTTGAATAAATACAACACAGCATAATTTACTTATGTACTCCAAGTGGTCGACTCGAAGTCTCTTATAAACATAAAAGAATAGTTGAACTTAGAAAAAAGGTTTGTATAGTTAAGACTGAGTACCGTGAAACCCTTTACAGGAAAAAAAAGAAACGCCAAGTTGGTGCTTGAACGTTGAGAATAAAAAGATCATGAAGGGATTTCAAATTAGATTAATAATATCCAATAAAATAATTAAACAGTGTGCTGATTTGCAAATCATAATATAAAGCAGCTCCGTGCCAGTCAACTTGACACAGTCCGACCAAAACAAAAAGAAACATTTAAAAACTCATAAATAATTTCATGAAAGTATTATAATGTACATAAATATTACAGATTTTAATAATGAGATAAATACACATTTGCGTACTGTATAAAGAAGCGCGTACGTGTGATTACGAATATATTTCTATCCATAAATTTTATAAATTTAATTTATGTATCACGTATAAAGAACATGTGTACACGTGCAGCATCAATACGTAGTTGTTACTTATATTCCACTTCAAAATTAAATGAAAAAGAGGTCGTCGGCACGGAGCACACGTAGTCTCGGTGAAACGAAACACTCTCTCTTTTTTTCGCGCGTTCTCTCATTCTATCGTTTGTTCACATCTCACAAAAAAGTTACATTAAGAATTCTCCAGTCGTAGGATCGTAAGAACGTTCTTGTTTGCTTTTATCTCTTTATCATTGATGATGATTTTATTTGTTTAGTTAATTTTAATTTTTTTTTTTTTTTTGTAAAAATGTATTATGACATGTGTAGTTGTAGCTGCAGTTATGTGGTAGCAATTATTCGATGAAGCTTATCACAAGCAGTATTTTTTCTGGTCACTCTTGTTTCACAGCATTTAATAAGATGGTAAGTGTCTGCAATGGCGTAGCTGGTTTCCGTTTAAAATACTTGAGTTTGTATTCGAGTTTTTTTAATCCGACCAGTTGCACATTCCATTCTCTTGATGGCGAAAAAGTCGCAACAACGTTCACTTTTGCTTGTCGATGATTTTTTTGATGAAGATTCTATGGTGTCGGTGGTCTAATTAAAGTAGGGGGGAGAAGCGATGATGGTGTTTGATGATAATGACTGGAGGACAAGGTCATTCAGGGTCAACGAGGGCTTGGAGCTGGAGGACTGGGCCGAGGATCTGGATCGTTGCAGATGTTGTGTGGTAGACCACTTAGTGGACCGGCAGATGGTACCCCCATCTGTCCTGGCAGAGGAGCACTTGACGAATTAGGACCACCTGAGCCTGGTCCTACTCCGAGGTTACCAGGCCCACCAGCGGTAGGATGGCCTGATGAGAGAGGAGCCTCATGCGGTGTCGTCGAATGAGCCTGCTGCAGCGCGGACGGTGGATAGTAGCCGCCGTTGACTCCATCAGGATAGCCGCTGCGGAGAAAGCGATAAATGCATTTTTTGGCTTGCTTGAGACTGTCCTGCTTCTCGCACTCGGAGACTCTCTCTCTCTTGTTTATTAACATTTGTTTTTTCAATTTTTTATTTGTTTTACAGCAGAGAGAGAGACACCTGCGTGTCGTAGTAGCTTTATCACAGACGCGGATCCTCGAAGCGGCACGCGTAACTTTTTTTATTTCTCACGCTCGCACACACTCTTTCTCCTCGGCACGACTTTGCACTATTCGACTCTCTTTTTCTTTATACCATTGATTCTACAATTTCTTTTTGCTTTGTTCGGCACTTTGTATTAATATTATAATTATTTAATATATAAGAGTTCAAAATTGTCTCTTTCGCTCGCTCTCACTCTAGATTTGCTGGCTAGCAGCTCTTACACATTGAGTAAGCAGTGTCATTGTAGTAGAGCACATCAGTGGCTTCAGCTCGCTACTTTTCAACGAGTTTCACATGATTCATTTCTGCTTGAAAGACTGTTTCTGCAAAAATTATTACGTATTGCTTTTTCGTGTGGCATAACCGGGCCCAAGAGAAAGAGCTAAGTGGCTATGTTTGAGTTTGGTTTTATCCTAAATTAAAAGGCGTGCATGCTACAGTTGTCATGAGTCAAGTTTTGAGAATACCTTTTTTCAGGTAGAAAGAGCAAGAAATACCTACTTATGAAAATTAATTCACCTACAAACTATTTTGAAATCTACTTTGGCTTTGCATAGGTAAGAATTTTTTTTTTAGGAATCAATAATAACAATTACCTTCGCCAGAGTTTAAGATACAAAAGTTTTATTGAAAAATGATCATTTGAACTTTAAAGTTTCTTACCTACATACAACAAAGACTAAAGTAATTCAATCAGATAGAATAAAAATGAAAGAAGCGAAGAGAGAAAATGTATCTAATTAACTTTACTTTTTACAGTTATATAAACCTTTTCAAGGTTTTATTACTTTCTAAACTCGACGCTTGACGACTGTAATTAGTCGTAGCGAATTTTCAAAATCGATTAAAAATAACTTACGAAGTAGCACTATGGTTGAAGTATTCCTTATTAACGCAGTTCCTCAAACATTCTGGTACGCGCCCAACAATTGCACGTCTTATTTCGCTAGCTGCCATTTCTCTTAGTTCTGTGCAGCTGGCGTCACTGTAGAATGCAGCATGAGGTGTGCATAATAAGTTTGGTGCGTCTTTTAATGGACCTGAAAAGCAGAGTATTTTTATATCATCTTAAGTCATTCGAATATGCGTATAAATAATATGTGTATCAAAAATGATAATATTAAAAACTCCTTACAGTTACCCGACGCGCCTTGGAAAGCATTGTATGGTTCATTTTCGTGGACGTCAAGAGCAGCAGCTCTAATTCTTCCTTGTTTTAATGCTGATGATAATGCATCATCATCCACTAAACCTCCTCGTGCAGTATTGACGAGGAAAGCACCTGGTCTCATCTACGATAAGTTAGATTATAAGATTCATGCAGAAATACTTAAAATATTGTAAAATATTATTTTGCTCTTACTTGTTTAATAGTGAATTCATTTATCAAATGATGATTGTGCTCATTCAGAGTACAATGTAGAGAAACACAATCTGATTGAAATAACAAGTCCTGTAAAATCATTAAATATGGGTTATTGATACAAACTCGGAGCAATTTCTATTGATGCATTAATATTAAAAAATTAATCAATTTTACCTGCAAAGTATATACTCTTGTTAAACCAAGTGATTTCTCAATTCCATCAGGAAGATATGGATCATAAAATATGACATTGAATCCAAATGCTTTTGCACGGAGAGCTACGGCAGAACCAATTCGACCTAGCCCAACAATTCCTAGTGTATCACCTCTTATCCTTGCACAACCTTGAGCTGCTTCTCTCACCTTTAAAAATCAGAATAGGTTTGAGTATAGTTTATAGATTTTTTTTCAAAAAGATAAAGTTGAATTATTCATAAATGAAGTACCTGCTCTGGACCTGTGAACTTTTTGCCCTCTCTTACCATATTGGCTAACCAATATGTACGTCTGTACAAATTTAAGATGAGGCAAAGAGTAGTATCTGCAACTTCTTCTACACCATATCCAGGGACATTACATACTGCAATACCGAGATCACCAGCTGCTTTGACATCTATGTTGTCAACTCCGGAACCAATTCTTACAATGATTTTCAGAGCTTTGAATTTTTCAAGGTCTTCTTTAGTCAAAATAATCGTATGCCACATAAGTGCACCCACAGCTTCATTCAGTACCTGGACACAGAGAAAATTATAGAAATGAGCAGAGATTGATATAGAATGAATTACACAGACAAATAAAAGAATTCATACTTTTTCATGTATTTCAGAAGTTGATTGTGCGTCACAGAAAGCCACAGTTGCAACATCTTTTAAGATGGGCATTTCGATGGAGCAGTCTCTTCCATCGAGTAAAGCCACCAAAGGTCTCGATTGAATGGGTCCATTATTGATTGGACCCCCCCTAATGCTTTCCATACGTGGTCGTTTGGGCATCATCTTCCGTTTGTTCATGGATTAGATAGCCCGTCGTGTGAGAAAATTGCAGCCTACTCACAGGCTTGGGTAATTGTCTATTCGCGGTCGCTTTGTCAAAAAGTGTACCAAAAACTGTTTTTTTTTGGTAGTAAAAATAGGGTTACATGAAACAGCGTCGATGACAGCGACTACACAGTCACAGTGATTCTTGAGTAGTGGCAGGTACGTCCAAAGGTGCAACAGAAAGGATGATTGTACCGGCGTATCTCAAATACATCACGGCAGCGATGCGTCTCGATTGTTTTGGTCACTCCTACCTGAAAAGACAGATGCAGAAACGTAAGCAACAATCGGTCAGACGGACAAATTCGAATGCAAGTTTATGTAGTGTAGGTGATGCGAGACGACGGCAGAGACAAAGGACAGCGATTGTGTTATATAGAATACACAGCAGCAGCGCAGCAGCTACCAGTAGTCGTATCGTAACGTGGGAGGTTATGTATTGCGCTTACTTTGGCGGTGCACACGGGAGATGGTCGACTCTTTGCGGTATCGAAGGCGAGAAAAAAATTGCAACGCCGTGTTTCCGCGGTCGACGTACAGTACGTAAACCCAAGCTTGGCGAAGACTCGGGGGGCCCCCGAATGTCTATAGGAACAGGAGCAACGCGTGAACGCAAAAGTGAGAACGAGGCACGGGCACACAGCCGCGAGAGATATACGCAGGGAGAGGAGAGCAAAAGGACGCGCGCCAGCCAGCGAGTGCTGTAGAGCGAGACAGAGCGAGTGCGCGCTGAACTCGGACCGAGCAGCGTACAAGGTTTTTGAGGTTATAGCCGGTGGCATCGAGTGCTAATTCATTCTCGGGGGCAGTTTTTTAGGGGCACCGAGTTCGCGATTACGCACTTGAGAGTCGTCGCAGCGCACGGTGTTACCGAGCGATTGGCTGTTATCGTTCGGGAGTCCTCGTAATCAATGGTGCGCACACATACGCACGACAAGAGCAGCAGCAGCAGCAACAGCAGCAGCAGTGAGAGAGACACACATATACGCGCTCGGATGCGCACAGTAACACGAGAAGATGGACATAAGCAAAGGCACGGGGGGCTCTCTCTCGTTGTAACGCGGGGGCGAGTTTGGAACTATATCGCGTCGAGGGCCAGCAGACTCGGCTGCACCGTGACTCCTCGCACACTTGCTGCACTTACTTCGCACTCACACAGAGATATTACACGCATTCGGGATATATACTCACGCCTCTGTATATGTATAACTATATCGAGAGAGCTAGAGAACGAGCACATACGCACACGCACCACGCACACTCGCGTCGTCCACGTATTACACTGATGCAAAACTGCGGTGTCGACGAGGAGAACGAACGAACCAAAAAGCAGCGGTAAGCAGCAGCACAGACTGGCTATAAGCTCTCTTTTTCCAACGCACCTGCGATCGATGAGTTTCCGAAGTGTATGTTATATGTATACGAGAGCCGCCGAGCCGAGAGCCGCAGCAATCAGACTCGATTAATCAACTGTGTAATATTCGCCGCGCGCGCGACTGACACATACGCGCAGAGAGAGAGCAGCGTATACAAGTCTACAGTCGTCGAGTAAGTCGGGCCACGCACACCCACACACACACACACACACACTCGCGCACGGACACACTTATATACTGTTACTACTACACTCACTGCGAAACAGAGAAAGAGAGACACGATCGACAATGTTCGTATAGTAGTTACACGACTGGTCCGCGAATTATGAGTCCGTAACGGTGCGATGACGACAACACGATCAGCAAAGCAGCGCAGTAGTGTAGTCTCTCGATATATACATAAGCATTAAACGCACAGCAGCGCAGCACACTGCGAGAGCCTGCGTAATTGTCTATGTGTGTATGTCTCTCTATGTACGTGTGTATGGATGGCCTATGGTCCGCCGAGAAAACTCGTACACATATCTGTAAGTGCGCACGCGAAACCAACACACTGCCAATCGCCAATCTGTGTGTATGTGTGTGTACGTATTACAGTATATATACTTTATATATTTGTACGGGGATAGGACAGTGGCGGCAGCAGCAGCAGCGGCGGTCGGCGCGCGCCTCTCTGACACGGCTTGGGGGCCGATGTTTTCGGAACGGTTTTCTCAATGGCTATAAGCCGCAGCAGCGGAGAGCCGCTTCGGCTCTCTTTCGCCGCTGCTGCTTATGTATTTTATACACTGATACGTGTATATTTTGTACATATATATATATGCACGCGTCTATCGGTACTCTCTCGGTGCGATGCTCGTGCGCATATACACGTTCGTGTCTCTGCGTGCGGTGCGTAGAATATAATACAAGTATACAACGTATACTTTCATGCGAGGCGTTGCGCACGCACATAATCCCGCGAAAAAGAAAGAGAACTGATATACTAACAGTCGCGCCGCGCTATACAACATACGGGCTACACACGAGAGAGACTCGAGTCTGGCGCGCTCGCGCACGAGGGAGGAAGAGAGACGGACAGAGAGAGAGAGCAAGAAACTGCACAAATATGTATATATGGTTGATTCTCCCGAAATCTGCTTTTTCGGGTATGGAAAACGAAAAAATGGTGAAAATTTTTTTGTCATATTGAACGGCGCGAACTAGTTTACCCTTTTTTAAACCATAAAATATGAATAATTATTGAATCTGGGGCTTTGAGATTTCGTTTTACGAAAACTATGTCCGATTTTATGCTTAAAATCGACTATTTTCGGTTACGGAGGTGACACACACGGAGGTGACAAATCGCTGCTTTGATCAACTATGTAAGAAAAATAAGAAACGCACAAAATTTTCCGCACAACCCGAAATTTGGTCATGAAAAACGAGTCTTTTGACGGGGCGAGCGGTTAAAAAGAATGATCATAGCTCGAGATATTCATGTCCACGGAGGTGACCGTTTTTTTGACACACGTGAATTTTTCAATAGAATAATTATCGCAGCATCGATAAAATGTAAAATTTGAACCCGCAACCTACACCAATCGAAAGCTGGGCTATAATACTTGACATTTACGTATCTAGCGACATCAAAAATGAGTTAGCGACCCAAAGCAGGCGGTATGTTTGAAATTATTCAGAAGCATGATTAAAATCCGAGACATTTTTCAATTGCGTGGGAAATTTTTTTAAAACATTTTTCAAAGCCCTATAATAGACTTAAACTTTACTCTGGATGTATAGAAGCTGGTCTCATAGTTATTATAGGGTCAGGTGCTAATGAGAATGCATGGTACATGCAAATAGAGTTGATTTTGAGATGTAGACATGCCACGGAGGTGACATTTGGCATGTATATCTTCACGGCAAATTTAACTGACCCTAAAAAATTGAAATATTTATGTCCTATCATGAAGAATACAACAATATTGAATGAATGACCGAACCAGTTTTGGCTCATCTTCACTAGTTTAAGAATATGGCATAAAGACATGCAAAAAGCAGATTTCAGGAGAATCAACCATATATATGCTGTATAAGCGGCCAGCGCAGCAGCAGCATCGGAGACGGGACCGCGCCGTATACATATACAGAGCCGAACGTTTTCGAAAGGCGCTAATTGTGACTATGTGGCGGCAGCGGTGGTGGCGCGCGGGGCAGCACAACACAACACGCGCAGCACGAGTCGTAGTCGTGTACCGACTCCTATATAACAATGATGGACTCCGTTATGATTTTTCCCTTTTTTTTCAAAATCACATATAGCTCGCCAACTTGCGCACGCTTCACACAGCTCCATATACATAACTGTCAATTACTTCTAATGTTTGGCTTCGTGGAATTTCGGTAGTTCCTCCGTTGCGCGGGTGATATCTCCTACTCGACGCGAGATAATTATGTTAACGAGCCCAGAGGAAGACAATGATCGGTAGTTAGACAATGGGCACGAATGCCTCGCCGAAAAGTTCCTTATCGAGAGCCTCCTCCTCGCAATCAGCGCTATCTATCTCTTGGCACTGGCTTGGCAGCGGCGGCGCAGATATAATCGAGAGTAGTGCATCGTCGAGCGCAAAGATCGGAGCAGTCGTCGCTCTATCTCGATATTTGCTTTTTGTGCTTCTGTCGTATATACGGTCACACACACATTTGGCCGCACACGGATACGCGCGGAGCACGAGCTATATTATACGAGTCACCGCGCGGAGAGCAGCGGTAATACAGCAGCGGCAGCATAACAATAACAACAACAGTTTATATATAATACACGTATTGTAGAGAAGCAGTGCGAGAGAAGGGGGGGAAGGGGGAAGCAAAACAGTATAGCGGAGCCGCACATGAGGCATCGCACCGTATATATATATAATGCGGTGTATTACGAACGGCCCAAGCAAGTGCAGAGCTAAGCACTTTCACGCGGGCGTCGTCGATTTTTCCTCGAGTTAGCGCGCGCGCGCGCACACGCGTTTATCTCTATATACGTGTGTGTTATAGTGCGCGTCTGTTGCTCGCATTGCCCAGAGAGAGAGAGAGCTCCGATTCGTGTGTATACATACACATGTGTGTATATGCTGCGAAAGAGAGAGAGAGAGAGAGAGAGAGAGAGAGCCATTGCGTTTGAAAACAGCAGCAGCACATGTTTTGCCAACTCAGCGAGTCTCGAAACGCAACAAAATGTCTCCCCTCTCTCTCTCTCACGGGCTCGAGCTCGACAACACACCGCCACCGCCACCACCGCTGCTGCTGCTGCTGCTGCACATACAGGCACCCGTCGTATACATAGACAAATATTTTGTTACATGCTTCATGTGCTGTACACACTTTCTCTCTCTCTCTTTCTCGCTTCTTTTATATAGGTAGACAGGCACACGTAGATAGAGATATATAGACGTCGCGGGCGCGCGCGCCTACGCGATTATCGCCGGGACACAAAGAAAATGAGAGAGAGAGAGAGAGAGAGATTACGCGGAGCACTTTAAAACTCCGTAATCATCGCGGCGGCGGCTCCGTTTAGCAGATTGACAGCTATAAAAACGTATCCCCGTAATAGGAAGCCGGAAGTATTCAGGCACAAGGACCAGAAGAAAGTGAACGTCGTATACATGCATCGACACGCCTCTACCCCCGTTGCAATTCGCTAGATTAAAATCTGCTGCTGCTGCTGCTGCCTGCGCGCCGATTCATATTATCGAGGATACAATGTATATATAGTATATATAGGTAAGCACGCGTTCGCGCAATCCCTATATATCTAACGAATTACTAGATAGATAAGTCGTGCAGTACGCGCGCGCAGCGAGGAAAACGAGAAGAAAAAAAGTCAAAGAGAGAGAGAGAGAGAGAGAAGCACAACTCTAAGAACGAAGATATAGCCGAGGTATGAGTCGGTGGCGTTCGCGAGAGAGAGAGAGAGAACGCGCGAAAGCGGAGGGCACAAAGTTATCCAATTATTGTCTAACCTGGGGTATAGGGAGGCAACTTTGCAAGCGACGACGGCGGCGGCGGCGGTGGTGGCAGGGACCGGCTCTCGCTCGCTCACTCGCGCGTACGAGAAGTTTGCCAAACTCACCTATTCATTTATATATAGCTATAGAGCTACACACGCCTCCTCCTCGCGATCTATATATACCTGTATATATATAAAGCTTTACGCGCATACGTCTATATATGTATATAATACGTATACATCGGAGCAGCTATATAGGAAAGAAAAGAAGAACGAAAAGCAGCAGCGCGTCTCTTCAATCGGCGGGCGCGATAAAGTAAACTTTCTTTCTCTTATAGCTGCTCTCTCTCTCTCTCCTTCTCATCCTTTCTTTCCGCGTCCAGTGTGCAGCTCTACACAGCATAAGCCCGGCGAAAAAAACTTAGCCCGGAGATTCTTTTATACATACGTACGTACATATATATATACGCGGACACGCATACGCTTGCCAATACTCTCCGCTGTTGCACATACAACTTGTAATGCCCCCGCAGAGAGAGAGAACAGCAGCAGCGCGAGGAGAGGAGTATCGGATTCTCTCGTTTGCGATGCGTAACGGGTCATACACCGAGCGCGCATACATGCATATATTGCGAATTTTGCGCGCGCAGGCTCGTGACGACGAAGAGGTAACCATCGTCGTCGTCCATTGTGCGTGTGTGCCCACGAGCGAAAGGAATTATTGCCGACGAGAAGAAGCTCGCTCGGTCGTGCAGTGCTAATAAGTTAAATAAATAGGCATCCGTAAAACGAGCTTCTAGCCAGAGAGAGAGAGAGAGAGAGCCTACTACTACTACTACGCCGCTGCTACTGCTGCAAATGTAAATTTAAATGTAAATGCTTTTGTAGGACTAGTGAACGAGAGAGAGAGAGAGAGAGAGAAAGGAAGAGCGCGTCGAGCGAAGAGAAGAGAGCTTCGGCATGAAGAGCGGAGGACGCGACGCAAAGTCGACGAACGCTCCCATGCTTCGCAAAGTTTCAAAGCGAGGCAAGTTAACTTAGTTAACTTTGCTGCCGAAACAAACTTTCCGCCCAAGTTTAAGTAGTCTCTCTCGCGCTTGTGGCCCCTTTTACTACCATCACCACCACCACCACCTCGCTCACTTCTGCGCCCCCCTCCCCCCCCTTTCCTCTTCTTCGATACTTCTTTTCTTTCCTCTTCCTCCGCCCTCTTTTTCCTTTCTCTTCTCCCTATACTTCTTATTCTTCCTCTTCGTACAGTTATTTTGTCATTTATTTGCAGTTTCTTTTATCCTTCTTTGTAATTTTTACTGTACTTGTGACAGTTTTTTTCTATCTCTCTCTCCTTTTCCGTGTATATAAAATCAAACGATGCACGACGACCGCAACGGCCCGCGTGGAGGGACGATCTTCGCCGTATATGGCCGAGATATTTTGCTCGTATATAATATACATGCACGCATTGCCTCTTGCGTAAAGCTCTATTTATCGTCTCTCTTTTTATGGCGATATATACATAATTGAGGCGCGTGCAAAAGTCGATTCTTTTTTTCGCACATAATTTTGTATACGTCGATGGCTCGTCCACATCGACGTAAAAGAAGCAAAAGACGAAGCAAAGAGAAATTTCCTTGTCGCGCTCGTGTGCTTATGATAATTGTCGCCGCGCAGCGACACATGCCAGCTACACGCAGTTGGTCCGTTGAATCGCTTTACACGCGCTCGTAACGAGTTCAGCAGTCAGCTAATACAACGCGTGCGTCGACTCGGCTCTTTTTTTTTCCTTCGTTATTATTCGCGAGTCTTTCTTTCTTTTTTTTGTTCAGCTTCGCTCGCGCAAGATAAACGCAAACGTTGCAACGGCCTGTGCCGTACATTATGTACGGCGCCGCGTCTCGTACTTTTACTCGAGAGCGCGAGCGCGCGCGCGTAAAATGTATCAGCTCTCGTTGGGTGAGCCACGCGCGGACCCAAAGCTCGTTCTAATCTGCAACGAGTAAATATATAATAGAGAACTTGTCGCCAACTCGCTTCGTCGAGATGAGAATTCAAAGCTCATTACGTTGCATTACGGAGTCGCGCATCTATGTATAATACAAAGCAGCCTATATCGCGTCTCTCTCCGTATATATAATAATCATTACATTGACCTACATTCGGTATTATTGATGACGAGACATAATGCACACACATACACACGAGCGAGCGAGCGAGCGAACGAACGTGGATATGCGTGCGTCGTGGAAACGAGTCGACGTCGTGAAAATCGAAACCAACATGCCCACACCGACTGCATGCACAGTGTACGCGAGTCGAGAGCTCTAAATTGAAAAAAAAAGTCATTTCTTGGGTGCTTGGCAAAGCGCACCGATCCAATTACCCTAAATACGGAACGAGCATATGTAGTACGTACACGTACTCTATTTATAATTCAGTTCCTATAATGTATTCAATCGAAAAAGGTTTGTGAAAACATTTGGCGAGCGGTAAAACATACTATGACACTTGTGCTTTCTCTCTGCGCTCTTTGTTGTCGTTGTGCACGCGGGGACAGTGATTCACTCGATCGAGCTTTTCATGGGTTCTGCATGATACACGAGCATACTGTGTATCATACACGCATACATACGTAAAAAAAGAAGCAATGGACAAGGAGAGTAAAACAGGACGAAATCGAAGAACACATATCGGAGCAATAACGTTGGGAACACGGTAGTTTAGATGTACGTATATTTGCTTGCCTCCTCGATGCTGTGCAGTGTGCTGCGTGCGCGCGAAAGAGCGAGTGAGCAAGCCAAGGCAAGTGCGCGAGAGAGAGAAAGCGAGTATGGGCAAAGTTATATGAAACTTTGCTTGCGAAGCGCGCACAGTTCGAGTTCTCTCTCTCTCACTCTTGGCACAAGGAGTGTATATGGGATAGGATGAGGGAGCAAAGTTTTTATAACATCGGGAGTGAGGAGCTCGCGCGCACGAGAGAGTTTGAGAAAATCAAACGGAGAACGAAGAAGAAAATCAAGTTCGATGATGCTTGCGCGGCGGTGGCGGCGCATTGTGGAAGATTTTACGCGTACACGCACATAGAGAGAGAGAGAGATGCACATGCTAGCGTCCGTCTCTAGGATGGACGACGATGATAAATACAAATATGGCTTGAGAAAGAGAGAGAGGCTGGCCTTCACCTAGGCCTGTGCAAGCGAGAGAGAGACATAGCTCGTCTCTAATAGCGTGCGAATCATATTTCGTGCGCAGCAAAGCAAGCGCAGTGGATAGGATATACGCGATAGAAGGCAGCAATAGCACATACGTACACATATATACAGAAGAGAATAAAGGAAGGAAGCAAACGAAATGTATATATCTACGCATAAAAGCAGCAGTAGAAGCAGCAGCAGCAGCAGCAAGTGGAGAGAGAAGGGAGAACCGGTTGAGAGTGCGTAATTGCTGCAGTAAAAAGAGAGGGGTACACACAGAGCTGGCGCGCGACTCGCTCGCAGTTCGGGCTCTTCTTCGGTACTATATACATACCTCTGCTTCTTGAGGAGAGAACGAGAGAAAACGACACTAACGCATTATATGCGCGCGAGTATATAGAAGCAGCAGCAGCAGGCGAAGAAGCGAATAAACAGAGACTCGAATCGAGAAGCAAAAGGGGGCTCTCTCTCTCTCTCGCTCGCTCGAATAAACGCATGCACGAGTCCGAGTATGCGTTGCAGGTGGATGTATAGACACGTTGACTCACGAGTTGCCTTCTCCGTCTCTCTCTCTCTCTCTCCTCTCTTCGTTTCGCACATAACATAGGGCTGCGTATATATATACTCGAACTCGGAAAGCAGCTCGTATATACACGGATGGCGTGTAAAGCAGTGGTAGTATGCACATGCGGCATGCGTCGTTGGTCGGTTACACTTGGCTTCGATCGATGACTCCGCGCGCCGCGCCACCACGCTATATAGCAGTCGTAGTAGTAGTAGTAGTAGTGTGCTGTATATATATAAGCTAGCCCCTAAACTTTCCCATGCGTGATGCATATCACGCTTTATCTACACACGAGCTGACCTCTCTCTCTCTCTCCCCTCCCTGATCATTGTCCTGAACTGCGCGAAAAAAAAGTTGCTACGTAGGCTCCGTAACAACATCGACCATAAGAAGAAGAAGAAGAAGAAGTAAAGAAGAAGCAGCAGCAGGAGGGGGGTAGTAACTCGCTGTGCTCCGATCAAACAAAGATTCTTACGTGCCTCGTCGCTGCCTATATGTAGTAGTAGTAAGATTGCTTCATGCGCGCATGAGCTCAAAGCTCTCCCCCGACTACAGAAAGAGACTCGACCAATAACGATGACAAATGCCTTGATCACGCGACACGATCAAGTAATCATCGCGACTCGTGTGCCAGCGTAAATATCATTTTAACTGACTGCTGCACGCGCGGCTATATAGCTAGCGCTCGTTCAACGATTTCTCCTATAAGGAGAGAGAGCATGGAAGAAGCTTTTCGTGACTCGTTTCCCGAGTGCAAAAAAAAAAAAAAACAGACCGTGGGTCGAAGAAGATGCACATGCCGGAGTAAGGGCCAAGATCACACCGGTGTGTATATATACGAGAAGAAAAAGAGAAGAAGACGACGCTGCTGGGCTACCTATATACACACGAGCACTTATCAGCTGCACAATCGAGCCAATCTCTTCTCCGTCACCTCTTTTGCACTCGTGTTCGTTTATTACAACAACAGAAGAGGTGCAGAGACACGCTCGAGCAGGGTCTCACGCGAAGACCACGACGCGTCTCTTCGGATCGACTTTGTACGATCGTTTATTACGATATATATACGCAAGCGTGTGCAATTTTTTTTTTCCTTATCGATATCGAGCTAATTTTTCACGAACACGTATATTCGTGATGTACGTCTAATCCGTCGATGGATCGGCCAAGTGGCATCGACTCGTACACGTATACGTATGGGCAATGTGTGTGTATCGGCGCCGCGGTTTTCAACGTACATAATACGTGATTAAGCGTCGACGATCGTTAAAGCGAGCTACTACCATAACCGACAAAGAGAAAAGATATACGTAAAGAGGCGAGGAAAGAGAGAAAAAGAGTATTATATATGAGGAGCGAGTTCTGATCTTTCGTCACTCATTATGTCATTATATTAACGTGACTCGCTTCTGCCTCGCGAGCTTCTCTCTCTCTCTCTCTGCGTTGACTCATTATCATCATCGCGCCTCTTCATCTTCATTACTATTATTATCTGCTCGTATTGTTATTAGCATTATATATCGATGCCCCAGTGTCGTTGTCGACGTTGTTATTGTTATTATTATTATCATCATCGCGAGCGATGATATATTACCGTACTCGCACACACACATATAGACATACAATCGAATCATATCTACATTAGCGAATAGATCGAACTGCTGCAGTCGTCGCGCCGAGTTATTTCTTTTCTTTTTTTCCGTCGTCGAGGCTTCTTTCTCATTTCTGCTTTTATATATACACATTGTATAATACGGAATTAAACTCGTTGGTGGTTCGTCGAGTGCGCGGTTCGGAATAATAAAGTAATACATTGCACTCGTCGTGGTATATACGATGTTAGTGGGTCGAGCGATCGACGAAAAATCGACGCCGCTGCGCGTAAGTAATGTTTAATTCCGATGACGAAATACATCGCCGAAAACGTGCGCGAATATATTTAGCGTGAGTGTGTGTTTTAGTAGTAGTAGGACTTTGGCGCTCATTTTATATACTATATCGAGGTGCACGCGGCGAGCAGCAGCAGCAGACATCTGCTCGGTATACGCTGCAGTGCAATATTGCGCGAAAAAGCAGGTCAGCGCGCTCGTGCACTCGCTACACTCGACAAATTGCATAACGCGCGTACTGCATATTCACGCACACACACACACACACACACACGCGTATAATATACCGCGGGCAAGTGTAGCGGCCTTTTGCCTCTCTATCTATCTGAATCTATAACTGTCTGCCTCTCTCTCTCTCTCGAAAATTGATACGCTGCGGCAAAAGTCGCGACGACGACGATGAGAAAATACACATCGACTCGGTGCCGAGATTTATGAAAAGGAAAAAAACAATCCTTTCCGGACTTGGAATAGAAGGCAACTAACTCTCAACGCGGTATACCCGGTTTTCGATTGAATAATCGTCGTCGGTAGTGTACATACCGATGACTCGCTGCTTACTCTGCGGCTATATAACGTACACACATGAGTAGGCGAACTTGCTCTCGCTCTCTCTCTCTCTCTCTCTCTCTCTCTTTCTTTTTATTTCGCTTTTTCCTAACTGGCTCATTTCAAAATAAGCTTTACGAGCTTGGAACATATTAATTCGCTTATTACGAGCATCTGAGAATTAGATAGAATAATTTCCCCGTCTTGAGCTACATTTTATGAATCGCGGCGTAAAAATTGCAACCGAGAAAAGTACAACGATCGATGTGACGGTTATTATTCCTAGCTCTCTTCGTTTCGATTCAATCCAAAAGTGGATAGACATAGACACACGTAAAGCGAAACAATTGCTACGAGGTGTACGGAATTATTATCGAAATGGAAGGGAGGAAAAAAGGAGCAGAAAAGAAAAAAAATCAATTAAAAGGTGTAAAGTATTAAAGCGTGCAGACTCACGCTATATGCGGCGTCATAAACACTCATAATATATAGGACTGGGCATGTCGCAGCTGTCATTTATCTATTCAATATCTATATCTATATCGCGGCTATATGTGTGTACGCGTCGCGCGCATATGTACACGAGCGAGAGTACATGACATATTGTTCGAAAGAGCGAGAAAAGTAAAGCGAAGCTATTACACGAAATGCCATCGCGCAGTGCAGCTTAAACGATTTTCTCTCGAGCTGCACATGCACTCAGGATGTGCATATACACAAGCTGCTGCTACCACTGCCGTTTTGTTTCTCTCTCTCTCTCTCTCTCTCCCACACGTATGGGTACAGTTAAGTTTTTTTTTCTGCGTAATATATTTCTGCGTGCAGCAACTGGCAAGACGTGTACTTGCTTCTCTCTCTCTCTCTCTCTCTATCTCTTTTCTTACTCTCCGCGTCTCTGCGCGCATATATAAATGCACGAAAGAAAGAGAAAGCTCGTGTGTGCGTGTGCATTGCCGCTACTAAAGAGCTCGCTCGCATGCCTGCGTGTATATAAGAGTATGCAGCGCGCAGAGACGTTTTTTTTTGCCTCTTTTAATTCTCGTTTTTTTTATTTTGGATTTCGTGTCTGTGCCAACACACACGCGCGCGCTCAGAATGCGCGTGTGTGCACACCGATGTACAAACAAGAGGCAAAGAGAGAGAGAGACATGCACGTACACATGGATAGAGGCTCGAAGCACACACACACACACAGACACTTCCGCGAGCGAGGCAGTATAAATACGGCGATGCGAGTCGGCAACGCAGAGTGTGGAAAGGGAAGAGAAGGGAAGAGAAGAAGGGAATGGAAGGGGGGGGGAGCATAACACACACGCACACAAACACACGGAGCGGAGCAAGGGACTTGAAGAGCGCAGACGCCATTGAATGTTGGTTTAATACAACGAGGCAGTGTAGGAAAAACCTTTTTTTGCACCCCCAAACTGCTGCTGCTGCTGCTGCCGCTGCTGTGTATATGACCGAGGTAAAGACACACGCTCACTCGTTTTAATTGCGAGAGCGAGCAGCAGCAGCAGCAGCGACAACACGGCAAAGTGCATGTCTAGTATATATAGCGAAGAGAGAGACGAGGGCCATAATAACAGCGTATACACATACATACATACACACATCCAATAACGCGACGGGCGCGCAAAGAGACGTGTCACACGGGGCACGCGCTTAATACTCGAATATGGCGAAATATTTTCAGCCGCCGCAGCAGCAAGTTCATTATAATCGGGCAAGAAAACACAAAGCGATAATAAAGGAAAAGTTTATTGCTGACTCGAGCACAGACGGACGGACGGGGCACACGAGTAACGAATACACAAATGAGCGTGCGATGCACAGACAGCGGTGCGGTAGTGCTCGAGTCGCGTATATACAGTAAATTGATATACACGTACGCGGGCACATACGTGTGCATTATATACACTTACTCAACAAGTGAATTATGCAATTGTGCACGAGTGCATGTGTGTGTGTGTGTGTGTATGTAAGTTGTCCGAAGCTCTCCGAGTTGTTGGCCGAATATGTATACCGCTGAGTAAAGCGCGAAAACTTTCTCGCGCGCTGCGCTGCTTACGTTCGCGGGATTTCGGATCGAGGCGTATGTTTATAATATGATAATATATAGTAATATCGCTGCGTGCGTGCATGAGCCTGGCTCGAACGTCTCTATCTGGATAAACATTGCTGAAATGCCAAACTCAACTCTGTATACTACGGTCATATACCGCGGCGAAACTCGGAGCGCAGATTTTAATGTTCCGCGCATTATACGTGGACTCCATAATACTATACAGCTTATGGACACGCGCAACTTTCGACGCGTTAGTATCGGCCATGCAGCAGCAGCGTAGCCGAATATCAGGAGAAAGAGAGCAAAAAAGAAACGAGAGAACCGGCCGGCCGGTCGTTCGCGTACAGTAACGCACACATATACATACATGCACACGCGGAAGCCGCTCGTTATACTGCGCACCATTACGTATACATATTCACGTGCACATTATAGATCCTATATAGAATATATATAATGCAGGTCGTAAATCAATCGCGCCGATCGATTCGTATACACACATGAACATTATAGCCGAGATTACGTGGGCCCAGCTATTATAAATACGCGCGGAAATAAAGAGCGCGCAGATATACTTATATACAGAACAATAACGTATATATGGATTGCGAGCTGCAGCGCGGGGAGTATAACATAGCATGTAATGGAAAGGATGTGCCGCTGGCCGCTCTGCGCGATCGATTGGCCCCCGACGCGCCGCTGCTCCGTGTGCTCTGGCTGCTCCTGGTCGCGCGCGAATATCTTCTCTCTCGCTGTCGGTCGGCTCGCTTCGCAGTGCAGCAGGCCAAAGTGTCTGTGTCTGTGTGTGCGTGCGTTTCATCGGAACCCCACCTTCTCGGACTTGGGCTCGCTGTAAAGTATATAGCAGCCCGTGCAGACGGCCCATTCGAGCGCATCCGAGTCAACTTCGCCCGCGCGCGCCGCGTCGCCCTTTCACTTATCGCTGCTGCTCGGCAAAAAAAATTTTTCTCTCTCTTTCCATGCCTTCCTTCTTTTTCTTGCACACTGCCCCTTCTTTCTCTCTCTCTCTCTCTCTCTCTCTCTCAATTGCTGCCGAAGCTCTTGCGGCGACGACTACGACGACGACGACGACAACAACAAGGTCGAAAGAGAGTTCCGCCATCGGATAGGTTTATTGTACATAGAGTAAGGACGATCGCCGCGGAATAAGATACAAGTAAAAAGGAGAGAAGAGGGAAAATGCACGAGAGGAGTCAGAAGTAGAGAGAGAGGCAGAGAAGAAGAGGAAGAAGAAGAAGAAGAAGAAGAAGAAGAAGAAGCAGCAAAGGTCAGCCGTGAACTTGAGGAGCGAGTACCGAGTTGTGCATTTATTCGCATGTATATAGGCACACGCACACATACTCACACACATGCACGAGAGGCGCGCGTTGCGAGTTCGATGTACTGGGGTTGGCTGTGTACTATACTATGCTCTCTCTCTCTCTTTCTGGCCCGCTCACAATTTGCAGTTTGCACTGTGTGCAGCACTGCTGCGCTGCACAGACTCGAACGAGCGCGCGCGCGCGTCTCTCGCTCTCTCTCGTACACCCACGCGCCGGCTCGTCGACGAGATGCGCGCGTGCATCTTACTCGCGCGCCACTGAGGTACTATATACATATAATGAGGTCTGTTTGGTATCGGTGTTGTGTGTACGATGAAATGCATTCGATTATATGCGCGGTAAGCAGAATTTCTCACCTCGACTTGTGATTTTCGACGACGACGACGACGACGACGATCCGTGGCCACGGATTTTATAAATCTGCCGTAGTAGAATCCATGCACAAACTGTTATGTATTATATGAGAAGAAGTCGCAGTATAGTTGGCCGTATCTCGAGCACTCGCGCACTTTCATATATATTTCATATATATATACAATGCGAAGCGACTATACACACTCACACGCACAAAGCACAGAGTAGCCAGCAGCAGCAGGCCAACTTCTGAATTCTATAAATTTCTCTCTGTGTATATATTATGCCGTAGACTCTGCAGTGGAACTGGCGGCGGCGGCGGCGGCGGCGATGGTGGCCTGCAGATGTGTGTACGTAATGTGCGTATATATATATATAGGCGCACGACAAACACTCTCACTTTCTCCGATATAGATATATGTTAATGTTATAGCGAGCGTCGAGTGTATTTTTTATTATGTATATACGGTGTACGGTACGGAGCAGCAGAGATACTACTGTGCCTCGGCGTTACTATACACGAGTCGCGAAATCCGCTGCCGAGAGAGACACACCCGTACGTGTTGTCTCGCTCTGAAAAGCAGCAGCTGCAGCTGCCTCGAGTTGTCGTCGAGCACTTGGCCGCTGGTATATATACAAACTCGCTTCGCACAGCTCTCGATATTATCCTCGCGATCGATTCCACCCGACCGATACGAATGTATTATTATGGAACGATTTAACGCGCGTATCCTCGCTCCGTGGCAATCCGGAGCTAGCGTATAAATCGACGCGTGTTTTTTTACAACCGCCGCGCGGATTATTTTAATTTGTATGTATGAAAATATTCGTCGTCTCGATTGTGCCTGGCTGAGGTGGTGATGCTCGCGTGGAGCCAAACGCGCTACGACTGCCGCGCCGCCTCAGCGCCAATTTCGCGGCCGCCCGATAAGGCCTCGACTACAAAAGTAGTATAGAGCGCGATCGAGATTTGACCAACTGCAGCGGGGGCAACTTCGCACGATGGAGTCCGAGTTCCGATGGCACTTGCGAACAGACCTGTTGCATGCGCGTCGGCTGGAGAGTCTGTTGTAGAGCCGATATACGCGACCGAGCTTCGATTTCGAAGCGAGTTTAGTTAGATGGTCCGTTCGCGAGTTTCGGGGAAGCTTGAATATTTAATCTTTCGAAGTTGCTGCCGCGCGGTGATTAGTCGAAAACGCGACGCAACTGCACGTGCTGCCGCTGCTGGTCTGCGTTACCGACCCGCGCAGTGCAGCCAACTTACAAATTATTGCCATAAGTAATAAGGTATGAGCCGTTTTTGGGACGATTTTCGAAAATCGACTTGAGATAGCAATTTTCATTAAGATTTTCATGCAACGAGAAGGTGCTTACAAATGATTTCTTTCGACTGCTCAGAGCGGAAATGAAAATAACTTTTGGTTCTAGACTTCAGCGCCCTCTATGAAAAGAAACTATTTTCTTCCATATTTTTCAAGGCTCTGAATCGTTTTCGTTAAAAAAAGGAGGTTCTTGCTTTAAAATGTATTATGCACGTGCGCATAATTTTGTAAAAAAAGTATCATTTTGGCCCATGTATATTTTACTCGGCTGATGAATTCCACGTGCTCTGAGACTTTCCAGTTTTCACTCACTAGAGGCAAAGTATGCTATTGCCAAATGAGTTGATGTATATTTAGAATTTTTGTCATTATTGCAAATGTATCAATAAGTTTTTAATTTGTCTGATCTATACAGTGCAATAAACCATATAAGCTTTTAGAAATATTTAGTATGAAAGGAATTAGTGACACCAGGAAAAGTAATTTGTATTATTCAGCAATTTTTATTATATAACATTGTCCACATTTATAGAAGGTTCTATTTGTAAATCTATCAGTCTTTTTCATGAGCCATTAATAATACATAATAAGATATATCATTACATGTTATTCATTATTCATAATAGAAATCATAGTTTTTCGGTATGCATCTATTGAACGACTCCATTTTGATTTTCGGAGACCTTTTTTAATCCTTCTGCGCTCGTCATTGCGAAGTACTCTATATTGTTCCGGCGTACAGAACATGCTTAGGAAAGGATGTGGCCTCTTGCCGTTAAAATATCCCAGATTATCGGCAAGGAGATGATCAGCATCGCAGTTATCGCATTGATAGATACATACGCCCTCCTCGTAGGCCATCTTTTTGACGATTTTGTGATTGAGCGTATCACACTTGTTGCACGTGAACGTCACTTCCATTTTTTCATTGAAACCACCGGTTGACTTGGTTTTCAATTCGTTCCCTTCTTCCGTGTTATCGGATACCGCGAGTTAAGTGGCTTGACTGATGATGACGCCTTTCTAGTCGTATTCAACGAGTTTCTCTCCATGGAGAGCACCAAAGGAGTTGCGAATGTTCGTAAACTCCTCACGTTTTCTTGCAACTATGGCAGGGCCGTTCGAAGACCTGCACTCAATAATCGTCTCACTATAAACATTTTGATTCTCGTTGAAGTAATTTTATTCTTTCGATCGAAGTAACTAAAAAGTAGGAATTACGGACTTGCTCTGCTTTGCTGAGAGAACAACCTCTACCAAACGTACTTTCAAACTACACTGAGGCCTGCTCGGCAGTTCGGACTTCGGAGTTCGGACTACACTTTGTAGTGTACAGCGTATGCGCATTGCGCTGTAAGCGTAGTTAAGAAATAAGGATGACGGCACTGCGTTCGCCACTTTCGTCAACTGAGTTCAGTAGTATTCAGTGTTCACGTTAGAAAGAGGCTATATTCTCAGCCAGAACAGAAGCCAGTCCGCTACTCTTACTCTTTAGTTACTTTGATCGAAAGAATTAAATTACTTCAACGGTAATCAAAATGTTTGCAGTGAGTCGATTATTGAGTGTAGGTCTTCGAACGGCCCTGCCACAGTTGCAAAAAAATGTGAAAAGTTTACAAAGTCTGGTAACTCCTTTGCTGTCCATCGAACCAACAGTGTTGAACACGTCACGGAAGGCGTCGAAATTCCTCACGCTCACCGTGAAACGACCGCAAGGCCAAAAAAATAAAAGAGACACAAAAGAGATCAACGCGGTACCCAACGATGTTGATCTGCATCTGACAGCTAATCTGACCATACTAGACAGGACGGAGATTGAAACAAAATTGAGTACTGAGCAGTTCCACGGCCGCGATCAATTAGATGTGACCTACACGTGCCCAAAATGTGATACAATCAATCAGCATACCGTAGGCAAATATGCCTATGAGAACACCCTCATCATTATTCGATGCACTGGCTGCGAAGATCATCAAGTCCTTGCCGATCATGACGGAACGTTTAAACCTGGAAAATGTGAAAGTGGGGCAGGTCAATTTTGGGTAGAGTGGATAATGCATGATAAGTATCCGCAGTACACTCCCAAAGAATTTAAAGATGTTTTTGACTAGGTACATCCTCAGAAGAAGACTGGTTAATACTTAATAAACAGAACTATATTTAAATCCCCATAGTTTTTAGAATTAGATGGGTGTAAATAGATTGTATGAATGAATGTCAGTTTTAATTATTGGTTTGAAGACATGTGCATACAACATGTAAATAAACGCAATTGTCTGTTGAGTCTTGTCAATTAATAGTTCTGAATTATAGCCCCACATTTAAAGGATAGCTCATTGTTATAGAACAAAGTTGAAATTGCCCATTAAATTTAAAAAGTGCTCTTGATGCACCAGATCTTCCTGTCATTGTTCTATTGCTGTTGTTGCATGGTGCTAATCAAAATATTGAAATATCCCACAAATCTGCTTTTAAAACATAATGTCGATGACAATTTAATGGATTTCAATAATAAGCAACTCCAAAAGATGAGTTCCAATAACTTATAGCATGATATTATTCATAAATATGAAATTTTATGTAATACTTATAAATATCTTTAATACAGTAAATTTCTCATGAAAAGAACTGATTGATTAATAAACAAAACTTTCAATAAAAATAATATTATAAAAATAACTGATTTTCATCAATTTTATGAACCTAGAATTTCCAAAGCTCTGAAAATAAATCTGGACACTTGATTTGTAGCTAAATATTAATAAACCTGCAGAGACATCCATAGATTTTTAAGAAATTGTGTAAATTTTAAGAAAAGTTCTCTTTCTAAGGTCAGAATACTGCTCATTAGTACAAAATGAAACTCAACATCTACCATTGAATGATCTTGTTTAGTATGTTGAGAAAATTGACAAAGCTATTTTGTAATGTTCTAAAGGCCCAGTTAAATTTATTGGATATATAGATTATGGGTATTAAATTATTAAATTATCAATTGATCAATATTCTATGGGGTCAAATATGAATATACCACAAATCTATGTATAGTTTGACTTTATGTATCAAAATTGTGATTGGTTATTATAAATAGAGCAAGTAATGGGGTGCAGTCTCTGTAAGCTGAAGTAGATAAGAGAAATCGACCACAAAAACTTGTCCAAGGGTAAGAAAAATCCTATCAAAAAATCGAATAACAATTTTTCTTTTTTAGATTCAAGGTTAAACATATTGAATTGAATTGAGTTAAATTTTTGATCATCATTTTAAATTGTTCATTATTGAAAGAAGTAATTACCATTTCATATCAGCTGCTTAGGAGGCTTACAATAAAGATTTTTAAAAAATCGCAGTAGTTTCGGACAATCAGATATTATTTCGCGAGAAAAGCGTATAAATGTTATGGTAACGTATAGGTACGTCAAATTATAATTACACATAAACAGCCGCGCATTGGCAGGGCAATTATTGCTTCGGCCTGCATCGTTGATGCGTCTCAGAAGTAGGCTATCGCCGATAGGCACACGGAGAGCCAAGCGAAGAATCGGCAAACGTATTAATGAATAATCGACGAGGACGGAATGATCAGTTGTGCGCGCGCGCGGCTACAAAGTGCATAATTACATACACAGTCGCTTGACAGTCGTCGCGTCACATCGTCGATTTTTGATGCTAAATACCCGGCTGCGGGAAGGAGAGTCGAGGGTAATGTCGTCGAACGCGAAGAAGGGGCGGCGGAGCGGCGCGACTTTCGACGATTACACCTTCCTCAATCGATGGGGCCTCACCTTCCTCGGCATCTGGCGCTTGAACGACGGGCGGCGCCCGCGGACTGCGCTGCGTCAGCTGCACGTGGCCGCCCTGTTCGCGGCGATGACGCTGCTCCTGATACCCCAGTGGCTCGATCTCTACGTGCTGCGCGGCAACATCGACGCCAACGCCGAGACCTTCGTGCTCAACGTCTTCACCTTGACGGCAGTGCTCAAGCTCTACTGCTTCCACAGGGCCGGCGACACTTTTGAGGTATACGAGCGACGCAATTCGACCTCCCTGAGCTATAGTAATAAAAAAAAATAATAATAATGGCTTTAAATATAAAATGGAAGTTTTATATTTAATTCATTTTGTTTAAATTTTATTATAATTCATTAACAGCAGATTGTTTCGATAATCGTGATAAATAAAATAGACAATAAACTTACCCCAATCACATTCACAAACGTTCATTTTCGTTTCTCCATTTAGTTTATCAAGCCTCCATTCTTATAAAATAGATTATAATATTTAATTTTTCAATATTGCTTGGACTTATCCAAGTGATTATTTTTTTGTGACTCGAAGTGAGTTTCACGATGCACCGAGACGTTCTCTCTTTCTCTGGAGTCTGAGATTTTGGTGCCGCGATAAAATGTCCGTTGTCGGCACGATTAGCGAATAACGGGGAATTATTTGTGCCCAACGCTCAATGATAATGCGGGTGTACCAACCTTACAATACTTTTGTCGTTCGACGACATCAGTATTTCATTTTATACGAGAGAGCATAAATATAAAATTAATTTGAAAGTGTCAAACTTAATATTCATTTTAAGCTTTCAAAATATTTACTTCATTTTTGATTGCCCACAATTCATATCATTTAATATGGAAAATGGTTGTTGGTCTTCGATTGGTAGCCCTGCAATATTGATAAGACAGATCGGCGGCCCGTTTTTAAATCGATACGAAAAGATCGTTCCTTGGCTGATTTATTCTAATTTATTTAACCCACAATGTCTGATTGTTCGTTACAACTCACCGGCTAAATAGTAAAGTTTGTCACATAGTCACATTTTGTGACGTAATTTCAAAATTATGGTTTCAGGATATTAACTCGGTACTTCTTTTGCGCTTCGCACCCACATGTTCGTGTTTCGATTCAATTTTACAGTTTGTGCTGTGCGTAAATTGGTACCAATTCAAATGGCATTAACGAAAGTAGGAATTAGCATGTGGGATCAGTACTAAGGCAAACTCAAGGAAAGTTGTGATAATGCGAAAAGATATAGAAAACGCAGCCGCAAAAAAATGGTTATTCAATTGTCAACGAAGTTTGAGTTTTAGGATGCCATCGAACAGCTCCTCATCCTCTGCGACAACCAGAATCATGCCGTTAAAAGGGCTTGAACCAATTTTCGCATCATCTATTTATCTGGCAAGGTCGGCTAGGAAAAGTACCTAACTCTAAGATATAAGTCGAAGTTATTAAAAAAGCAGCACAATGTTCCAATTTGCCCGACATCCGGAACTTGTGATTTTCGAAATTCATCAGAATCTTCCGGACACTATCCTATTGCTGTTGTTGTATGCTATTCCGAATACTGCAATATGCCCCGAAGCTGTTTATAAAACACGATGAAGATATAAATTTAACGGATTTCAATAAATGAATCCCCAAAAAGTTATTTGATCGGAAGTAGTCAGGAGGTCCTACAAGATTTCGTATGGTATGACGATGAACTGTTGGAGGAACATATTACTGATGATGGTGATACAATGGAAATGTCATTTTTGGTTCCTTATCGTGGCTTATGCAAAAAATATTTAGAAGAGGCCGAAAAGAGGACCATTCACAAAATAGGTACGAAAAGCAAAATGTTACAGTGTGTATTATTGAGTAATGTGAACCCAACTAATCTTTATAATCTTTTAACAGGTTCTAATCATACTCAATTATATTTAGAAAACTTTATAATCGCGATTATCCATGAATTTTCATTCCGGCTACAATGTACCATACTTCAACGATCAACTATTTTAAGAGTAGTTAGATTATGAGAAAATTACAAAGTATTTAAGAAAAAGTTATTGAACACATTTTAGGCATTCACACATCAGGCACCCATAGTTTAAAAACTTGTTATGAATCTTTCCGTTTTTTTTTCCTATTGAAAAGCAACATACTTAGATTGAACCATCACATTCAAAATTGATTGAATATGAAAAATGTATTTTAAATTTAAAAGGAATTGAATCATACTCACATTCTGCTCATTTGTATAATTCATATATGAATATAGTTGACGAATAAAAGGATGAAAAATAACCGTTCAATTCATCACTCCATTGGGTTTCTATAACATGATGATTTCGTTATCGATGATCAATTCGAACGTTCATCACTCACACAAATATCGACACTTACCCAGAAGGTACTGCTCGACATGGAATCGAACTGGCGCCAGGTGATGAGGCACCACGACGAGTCGACGAAGAAGACGAGCCGCCGTCTCGAGGGCCACGCGCGCATCCTCCTCGCCACGGCCGGCAAGGGCTTCGACTACACGCGCCGCTACGGACTGCTCATGTACTCGACGGCCTGCATGTACTTCGTCTCGCCCTTCCTGGGCATGCAGAAGGACGGCCTGCGCGCCCGCATGTATCCCTTCTTCGGCTGGTACTACTTCGACCGCGACTCGGACCTCTACTACGGCCTGTTCTACCTGTCGCAGGTCGTGATCGGCATCGTCGTCGGCACCTGCAACTACTCCATGGACAGCATATTCTTCGTGGCGATCTATCACTCCTGCGCCCAGTTTCGCATTATCCAGTACGACGTCGAGCGCATCGGGGCCGATGAGATGGAACTGGATCATGATCGTGCCACCACGAAGCGGAAGCTGCTACGGCTCATCGTCAAGCATCAGAAGGAAATTCGGTTGGTATCTATTATAGGATAAATCCATTTTCGAATTGGCCGTTCGAGTTCGAATTCCGTTTCGCAGGAGCGCCGAACGCCTCGAGACGATGTTCAACGCGGCGAGCATGCAGCAGTTGCTCGTCAGCTGCATCATCATCTGCGTCATCGGCTTCAAGCTCATAATAGTAAATTTTACATTTTTTACTCAACCGCACCTTCATTAATTTTTAATATCCTATACACGCAGGCGCTCAACGACGGTGGCTTCGAAGTTCTCGTCTACGTAGCCTTCATGGTAATCGCTCTCATGCAGATTTTCCTCTACTGTCGACCCGGCGACGAGCTCATTACTCAGGTGAGTCGATGCGGCCCACATTTTTGTACGCAGCCTTCGAGTTTCATCATGATTCGCTCGTGGCCGCAGAGTCTGGCAGTGGGCTACGCGGCATGGCAGTCCCAGTGGACGAATCTTGGCACCGAGTCCATCAGCAAACTCGCCACCATAATCCAACGGTCCCAGCGTCCCATGCGCATCGCGGCTGGGAACGTCTACGTTCTGTCATTGCCGAATTTCACGATGGTTTTAATGACATTTCTTTCATGCATCCATTTACTATCGCACAATGATGATATTTATATTGTTCAATTGCAGATCATCAAGACTTCGATGTCCTTTCTGTCACTTTTACGAGCCATTTATATAAAGAGCGATTAAAGCACGAGATTGACCGCAGCATAATAAATAGAATCAAATATCAAAAATACTTTATTTTCTTGATATCTTTTTAATAATCGTTGGTGTCCCTCAATTGTTTCTTTCGATCGTCATTTTGGAGCAATAACGCGTCACGTTCTAAAATCTCAATTCGCAAAATTCGGAGCAGGCAGGGAGCTTGAAAATCCACGAATGCACCGCAACGCAAACCGCTTACCGGCTTTTTCGCCCGGCTACGCTAAAAAACGGCAGTCTTGCTACATGCGACGCCAGCGTCACCTACTAAAAACAAACATGGCTCGATGCAAGCGACTGTATGGCGTATATACGCCGCGCGCGATATATGCTCGTCTCGCGCGAACTATTATACAAATGCTTTCTGCATTTTTAGCCAAGTGCCCGTGCCGACGTCTGGTTATGTATCAATTCGCGTAAAGTTTCCCTTTGGCCGTTGCGCGTTGTATCTCGTGGCCGACGCAGCGCAAAATAAAACAATCGTGTAACCAAGGCGCGCACCATGCTTGCAGTGTTATCCGGTGTCGAATGCGCCCCGACTGTGTTTGCGACTCTTCCAAGCGTGTTTTTGTTGTGATAACCTTACTCGTCATGTCTCATGATAAACACTAAACGATTCAACAGCTCGCAAATTTTTTTTCTCCCCCACACGACTCTGAGGTAATGTTTTTTTGCTATAGATTATCGATTATAATGATCCTTTCTCACTTTATGTAATTACAAGAATATTATTGTATTTTGCTAATTTCATCCGAACTGGATGTTCTGCTACTGTTTGTTTTTATGGACTCTATTATAATCAATCATCTCATTTTTTACCACTATTTTAAAGTATCCCCTTAACCTAGTCAAATGTTTTTGTTCCAGCTCCAAGCATCAATGATCTATAAGCATATGACTAACACTTGCAGAAGAAAAATAGTGTTGTTCTATTTTCAGACTGTAAATAATATTACATGCGACTGCTTGTCATGACTGAAGAAATCAAACGTACTAACACAATGGGAGTCGAAATGGCTACTCCATTGCATTTGCAGCGTCTGGAGCGTAGCTTAAATGTTCAACCATTTTTGAACCAAGTTCAAGGATTGTTTAATGAACAATTGAGGTAAATATTGTGCATCAATTCTTAAGCAATTTTAAATATTATTCTCTTAACTCGCTTCTTCGTCTTCTATTCATTTAATGCAAATGCTTACAGTGAAGATGAAGATTCATCTGAAGATGTGTCTGCGGAATCAGACTTGGAATTCAATGAACAATTGTCACAGAAAGAAGGTATGCATTTGACCCGAAATATTAATTATTATCACTACATTGATTGATACATTAATAAATTCTTTGCAGAGAAAAAAATGAGTAAATTGCGCTTATTCAACTTTACAAATGTTGGTGAAGATAGAGCATGGCTGCAAGATATTCTATTAAGCGATGATTCTGACAGCTCTGAAAATTCTGATTCTGATGCTTCAATCACAGAAGAAGACTTTCAAAATATGTTGCGATCTCATATAATGAAGAAAAAATATTTAGCCAAATTTTATCAAAATCCAGAGGTAAAATGATCAAACAAAGTTTAGAGTGAAAAGATATTTACAAAAAACTAAAATATTCATGTTGTAATTTCTAGAACATTCAATATCAATATTACGGATCAGGTTTATTATCAAATTATGATAGGTTTCCTGAACATCAGAAGCGCATTGTGGGTAATAAAAAGAAAAAAGAAAAGAAACCTGATAAAAAAGTAATTAAAATCAAAAAAGAAAAAACATCACATAAAATGTCAATGGATTCAAAAGTAAATACTTGCTTTTTAATGAAAATAAATTGATAATTACATTTTATTAAAAACAAATGAAAATCTGCAGGAAGCAGGTGTCCCTAATGATTCTTGGGATAGAAACACAATTCAAGATGAACAGGCAGATGAATCAGAATTGTACATTTCTATGAAACATCAAGGACGTGGACGTGGTAGAAAAAAACATAATGTAAAAAGTCCAGAAGTTATGGCAATGAGACGGAGAAAATTATGGGCTATGATGGCCAAAAAAGAACTTGGGAAAGTTCAAAGAGCTAAAACCAACAATCATAAAGAAATGCTCATTGGCTGTAAAAGGGTAGCCCAACACTGTATGAAATACTGGAGACAAAAAGCCATGCAGGTAAGATAAATATGAATATTTTATTTAGTGGAATCATTTAATTTATTTAATGTATTGAAATTATTTTTAGTCTCAGAAAAATATGAAAGAAACTGTTTGGAGAGCAAAACGGTTGACAAGAGAAATGCAGGCTTATTGGAAAAAATGTGATAGAGTTGAGAGAGAAACAAGAAAGAGGCTAGAAAAAGAAGCTGAAGAACAGAGAAAAATGGATGTTGAACTCATTGAAGCTAAGCGGCAACAGAGGAAATTGAATTTTTTAATAACTCAAACAGAACTTTATGCTCATTTCATGTCCAGAAAAATGGGTAAAGCATCCCCAGAAGAACAGTTAAGGATTTTGAATCAACTAGATGAGGAGAAAAATCCACGTCTAGCTAGTATTGATGATTATGATAGTGAATTGATGAAACAAAAAGCCAAGAAAAATGCAATGGATGCTTTTGATAACGAAAAAGCAAGAACTCGGCAGTTTGATCCAAATACAAATCAAGAACTCCGATTGAGTCATACACCAGAAACTTTGGAACATCCTCAACCTGCTATTTTTAAAGGTAATTTAAAAGGTTATCAATTGAAGGGTATGAATTGGCTTGCTAATTTGTATGATCAGGTTAGTACAAACTGTCTTTATTTAGTACTCATTCATCATACACATGATATTAATACTTTTTTCTATGCAAAGGGTATAAGTGGAATATTAGCTGATGAGATGGGTTTAGGTAAAACTGTGCAATCTATAGCATTTTTGTGTCATATTGCTGAGAGATACTGTAAGTTAATTATATTAAAAATAATGAATACTAATTTGAATACATTCAAGCACTATATATTTTTTATTTTTTAGCTGTATGGGGTCCATTTCTTATTATTTCTCCTGCTTCTACACTTCATAATTGGCAACAAGAAATGGCGCGATTCGTTCCAAGTTTTAAAGTAGTTCCTTATTGGGGCAATCCACAAGAAAGGAAAATCCTTCGTCAATTTTGGGACACAAAGGATTTGCACACCAAAGAGGCATCTTTTCATGTTGTTATTACAAGTTACCAGTTAGTGATAACTGATTACAAGTATTTCAATAGAATAAAGTGGCAATATATGATTCTTGATGAAGCTCAAGCTATAAAAAGTACAAATAGTATGAGATGGAAACTCTTGTTAGGGTTTAGCTGCCGAAATCGTTTGTTACTTAGCGGTACTCCAATTCAAAATAGCATGGCTGAATTGTGGGCGTTGCTTCATTTCATTATGCCAACGTTATTTGATTCTCACGATGAATTTAATGAATGGTTTTCGAAAGACATTGAAAGTCATGCTGAAAACAAAACAGGAATTGATGAAAGTAAGAGTTGGAATTAATACAGATTGTTAAAATTGTTGAAATTGCAATTACAAAATTATTTTTTATATTTTAGAACACTTGTCAAGATTACACATGATTTTAAAACCATTTATGTTAAGGAGAATTAAAAAAGATGTAGAAAATGAATTATCCGATAAGATTGAAGTAATGGTTTATTGTCCCCTTACATCAAGGCAAAAGCTTTTGTACAAAGGTACTTTTACCATATTTTTTATCATAAGTGATGAGTTGACTTAATCTTACAAATTTATTTAAAACCAATTTATGTTTTCAGCCCTCAAAAAGAAAATTAAAATTGAAGATTTACTTCATTACTCAGTTGGTGATAGCAATATAGCTAATGATAAAAATTTTACATCTAATTTAATGAATCTAGTCATGCAATTCAGAAAGGTAGAATATTTTTCCTACCATTATTTCATTATAAAGAAGTAGTTTATTAATAAGTGTACTAATTAATACACATTACTTTAAGGTCTGCAATCACCCAGAACTTTTTGAACGTAGAGATGCAAAATCACCATATTTTTGGCGAACAGAAGCATATGAAATGCCGGTTTTATTGTATAAAGAAGGCATCATAAGTTCAGCATTACCGTCCAAAGATCACTTATTGTACAATAAATTTTCTGTGTTTGCTACTGAGCATATTCATAAGACATTATTTAGTGATAAGTACGAAGGATCGAAAGATTCTTTTTTTTCATTTAGTAGATTTAGTAATATATCGCCCATGGAATTGAATAGAATTTTTGTAGCTGGAATACTGTTTAGGTAAGAGTAAGAATTTTGAAAGTATTTAGAAAACGGAACTTTTGTAAAATACTTAATCTAACTTTGCAGGATGCATCACGCCACAAAAATGACGAAAATTTTAAATAAGAAAAGTTATACCGAAGATTGGTCATTGGATCAGAGCTCCGTACCTTCCAATATTATGTGGCTATTATCGGAAAAATTGAATTTTTCATCAGACGTGGCCAGCGACTTATTGTTCACTGGAAAAATTCAGTACCGGGAACCTGTATATACTTACACTACTCATACAATACATTCGATGCCTGAAACGATGTCTCACAGAATTTTAAGAAGCAGCAGAGACGCCAATCAGTCATTAAGAATGCAAAAATCGATAAGTTCAGTGAAAATATTGCAGAACGAGGAATTAAAATTACAATTGCTTCCCGAACATCCGTACACATACAGAGCTCCCGTGGTGAGATCTTGTCAACCCACGATGATGCCAGCCTTTTTGTGCGATAAAATTCCCAAAGTCGTATCTAGCGCAAGGAAGTTGTACGTAAATCATAGTCCTGCGGCTCACTCATGGCGACAACACGAGGATTGCGGTGGCATCACTGGTAAAAGGGTGCTTTGGCTTGGTTCAGATTTGGCTGAAAATACCCCGATCAATCCTCGTGTACATTACACACGCATCTCTTCTTCTATGCATTTCACGTCAGACAGAATCGGTGGTTTGTCCGCTTGTAAACCTCAGAACGGCTGGTCAAACATCATCGTTCCAGGTAAGGCAATTTTTCTTGTTTATATCATTTTTATCTAATTGAATCTCGTGTACGAACAAAAATGTACTCTGGGTTTTATTTGAAAGTTTTGTGTGGTTAATTAACGATTCATCAGTAAAATAGTATTTAGTATTCGTAACTCAGGCCAAATACTTTCTCGTCGATTTGTTGTGTGAATTGTGATTATATCTATAATTAACAGGTTATGCTTCTGATTTTGAGTCCCGATAATGATCCAACCATTTCGTGTATCTTACGAAAAGTCATTAGCATTTTTACGATGTGAATATCAAAGAAATTCAGTTACAAAAAAAATTGAGAGAATTTGCTTAATTAAAAATAACAATAATTTTACCCACTCCGTGATTAAATTAATAAATTTTGAACGCGAGTTCACATAGAGCGACTGCAGGCGTTGTAAATAATTTACGACTCCAAGTGGTATAATAATTTTTGTCCGATTTTCCGTTGCAGATAAGCAAACGCTGGTGACGGATGCGGGCAAACTATCGGTACTGGACAATCTACTGAAACGCCTCAAGGAGCAAGGACATCGCGTTCTCATATACTCGCAAATGACGAAAATGATCGATTTACTCGAGGTTGGTATGCTGCACCACCGCTAAATCTCAAGTCTAGATGTTCAGCAATTTATTTATGCGCGTGTTTTTCCTCTGTCTCTATCTCTAGGAATATATGTACCATCGCAAGCACACCTTCATGAGGCTGGATGGCTCGTCGAAAATTTCTGACCGCCGCGATATGGTCGCTGACTTCCAGAAAAGGTAAATTGCAAATGGAATTCGACTCGCAGTGAAAAGCAAACTTCGTAGATCATTATCGCACGCGTACTTACGTTCTTCGTGTATGTTTCAGAGCGGATATATTTGTCTTTCTATTAAGCACAAGAGCCGGAGGTTTGGGGATCAACCTTACTGCTGCGGACACGGTAAGTGCTTTTGACCCTCTTTACGACCATATTCAGCAATGTCAGAAAAAAAAATTATAACATCAGCAACAACAGGAATAATAATAATAATCGAAAAAAATCTTCTGCTGTTTTTTAAAGGTAATATTCTACGACAGTGATTGGAATCCAACGGTCGACCAGCAAGCCATGGATCGAGCACATCGTCTTGGGCAGACCAAACAGGTCACAGTTTATCGTCTGATTTGCAAAGGAACCATCGAAGAACGCATTTTACAACGGGCTCGAGAAAAGAGCGAGGTAACGTATTTTTCTTTTAAAGTACCACTAGCCTCAATCGCCGATAATTTTTTTTTTCACGTCGTTCCCATGTTTCGAATAGATTCAACGAATGGTAATCAGTGGCGGTAATTTCAAGCCGGACACGCTGAAACCGAAAGAGGTGGTATCGCTGCTGCTCGACGATGCAGAAATCGAGGCTAAATGTAAGTTATTCTGCTTGATCTTCAATATTATTATATCGTTATTATCGTCAAGCACCGATTGGCAATTCGATACGATGGTTGACCCCCGCCGCCTGCAATACACACAGTGTCGTTTTTACTTCGCCATCGTTGTAGTCGTCGTCGTCGTCGAGGATATTTCGCGGAAACGAAATTGAAACCACACACGTACACGTATATGCAATATTTTCCTTCCCTTTCATTTAGGAACCTTCTGTCATCGTGGCTTTATATTGATATTTTTATTATTATCGACTCGGAGCGGTAACAATGACACCGTCTCCTTAGATTACCATCATAAATGTGAAAACAATCGCGTCTTATTTTCTCTGTACGGGGCACGTGCACCCGAGTCAATGTTCTTGCAACTGTCTCGAATACATTCATAAATCATAATTCATTCAGCGCAATAATATTTTGATTCAAAGAGACTTGGAGATGGAAACAAAAAATAAAGAAATACAGAGAAAAAAAATGTACGAATTGTCGTGGCAGTTGCACTCGCAGTAGCGAACTTCAATCACGCAGTCATTATTACAGTATATACGTATACAGGCGTTGGCCAAAAAGTGCCGCTACCGTAATACGCGCCTTATTGCATCGGTCTCGATGATAATAACGATTCTTGGCGCAGCACACCTACATATATAATATACGACGCATATATATACGCACATAAATGTATAGAAAGAGGAGGCACATCGTGCATAAGCTACACGTAATATTTGCTACTATACTTGCAGACAGTCAACGGAGCGAGGAGAGAAAGCAAGCGGCCGAGGAGGCCCGTCGCGCAGCCCAAGCAGAGGCAAAGGAGCGAGCTGCCGAGCGGAAGAGGAAGCTAACCGCGCTTCCGGTCAAGGTAAAGCAGTACAACGCACTCCCTCTTCTTCTCCTTCGTCTTCTTCTCTTTCGTCATCGTCGTCGTCGTCGTCTTTTCTATACGTGTCTTCATTCACACTCTCCAAGCACAAAAAAAAAGAGACCCCTTTTATTCTGCACGCAAATACTACATGCGTACACTCGCGTCTATGGCATATCAATCGCGACGTGCGAATGTACTTTTATTCATAATTTTAATATTTGAAATCGCAAATTGCAGGGCGACGTCAAGAAACCTCATCTGTTTCTAAGCGGCGAAGAAATCAATGACTCGCTCGACGCGTTCAATCATCAACAAAAGGAAACCGATGAATACAACACCTCCGTACAGAGTCCCAAAAGCGAGGTACAATGCGTCGCTGCTACGCTGCGCGATAATCAACGATCGGTCTCACCTGATCTTGATACATTTTCACAGGACGAGACGAGCAACGAAGGTTTGGTCGTCGACGTCGACGGCCCGTACTCCTCGGACTCGCTCAATCTGCAGCTGAACCAACAGAGGCCCTTCGGTAATCTAGGCAGTGGCGGTGGCGGCGGCGTTGGTAGCAGCAGCAACAGCAGCGGCACCAGCAACCCGTTGAGAATCCGCGAAACTGTTCGGGGCTCAACGAAGCGTGGCAGACCGAGGGGATCGAGACGAGGCGGCCCCGTCGGCGGTAAAGTTCGTAACAGTAACTTCCAAGTGCAGATGGTCCACGGTAGCGCCTCGGCGACGTCGACCAGCACTACCGCACACCATCACGGTAAGTCGTTATTATCGAGATTTTTGATGGCCGTTTAATTTTCCAAACGTCTATTATACTCTCGAGTTAATTTTGTTCTGTGGTGGCTCTCAGACTGACTTAATTAATCCTTTGAGTTGGATATTTTGGGGATTCGTGTACACCATAGACGAAATGAAAAATGAAATCACGTCAAATGTAAAAATGTTTCGATAAAGGAACTCGTACATTTAAGTACCACCCTGGTTTTTCTTTTCCCAGAAACGCGAATTCTTACGCGCGCTAAACGATCGGCATCGATATTCCGAAATCAAGTTTCATTAACTAAATTTCTCATTAGTTACTCTCTCTCTCTATCTATTCTTAGCTCCCTTTCTCCCTTGCACTGGAGCAAATGAAACAGAGACGAGTTGAATTAGAGCCGAATCCATACATTACGATTATGTATCGAGGAACGAAATCTCTCTTGGATAGCCATCGAAGTTAACTTTAATTATCTTTCCCGACGAATGGCCAACGATATTCAGCGCCTAATGGAAAATGTCCCGTAAGAGTTGAAACGTTGTCTGCGTGCATCGTCGCGCACTCTCGGTACAACAGATGCGGATATTATACGTATTGTCGTCGTACAGTAAAAAAGACAACAGCGATCTTGCACCTCGACGACACAATACGACAGTTGTGTATGTGTATACGTTGTATTATATATCTGTCGGGCAGCGAATTCCGCGGGGGCGTCCTCGATATTTATTATTCTCGAGTACTCGACTCGTCTCTCTCTCTTTTGAATTCCCTCGTCACCGATGCGAGTTGTCGGCGTGGGGGCTCGAAGTGTTACTTACGGACGCGCGCCTTTTTCATCGAGTTTTTCGGTATATTATATTTTATACAGGCAGGGGCGCACTTTCTCTCCCCCGACGCACTTGGACGATAAATACATGTGTACATGCGGCGGCGGCGTCGCTGCTGCGGTTAACCATTGTGCAGGTTGCACACTTGTGTATTCAGCCAATATAGATTATGCGTGAATGTGTGTGTCTGTGTGTATGTGTGTACGATGCGTCAATGTGTGTACAGATACGCGCGAGGGGGTGGATTGGTTTTTAATACAGAGAGAGAGAAGAAGAAGGTGAACACGTGCTCTCGATCGCGCCCAAACGAGGGGGGCCTGTATACGCATGTGTTTTTCTTTATACGCTCCTCGCGCTCTTTCTATATATATATACGTATACATTCGTTCGCTAATCGTTGTTTATTGTGCATATGACTCGATCGATAGACGCAGCACATACGAACACCCCGTCGACGTTATCCCCCTCGACTCCGCTCTACTAGCCCATTATCTGTATTTTTCCTTCGAAATCTATTTATTTTGGCCGTATCTGTTAATCGATCGTGTCCATTGGTCCAGCTGCTTGGTCCGTTTAACACCATCAATAATCTATGTGGCCCGGTCAATACGCATCGATACGCGGCGCACAACGAGATTACCCCGCTGACAGATTAATTTCTTCATTTATTTATACATTTATTTCTTCTTTTTCTTTTTCGGTCGAGAAAAATGGCCGACGCCGCGATCGCTATCGAACGTCATCGCTTGTCGGAGTCTCGAGCATCGATAGCCATCGCGCCGCGCGCCTTTACCTTCGCCAACGAAATAAATGTATATAGAGAAAAAAAAGGAGCTCGCGTAGATTTTTGGGTACAGTTTATCGAAGTGTGTACTACTACTACCTATAACATGTAGAAGCAGACCGTGAGCAGCAGCAGCAGCAGCGCATCGCATGAGGCAGCACGCAGAATAATAGCAGGTGCGCGGCCAAACGCGAGAGACAGCTGCCACAGATCGATTTGTTTCTCTTTCTCTCTCTCTCTCGTTCTTTTTAATACGATCGCGGTATACACACGGCCTGGCACCGTCGAGTTTTTCGGCGGTGGCCGTGCGGAGCGCAGTTGTTGTTCCTCCCGAACTCCATACATATATAATACATCGTTGTACATATATAAAATTTGAATCTTTTTATAGCAATTTCACTGCCGTGTTACGGCCTTCTCGTTCTCTCTTTTTTCGCGCGTGTTTTCTTCTCCATTTTTTTTTTTTTCATTCGGCTCTTTGCAGCGCGCGCCCCCGATAATACACGAAAAAAAGAGAGAGAAAAAGAGAAATACGTACGCACGCGCGGGGGAAGGCCACTGACACGAAAATTGCATTGCCCTCGAGGCTCGAAGCAGATAAAGCTCTTCTTCCGATAAGGCACGCGTGTTCCTAACGGCACGACGATGGTCGTCGTCGTCGCAGTCGTCCAAGTTGCTGCTCGCAATCGTGCTCTATACACGTTACTTTACTTCTTTTCGTTTCCTTCGCGATATCGCCAAGACGAAGAAGAAAAAGGAAAGAAAAAAAAGAAGTAAAAAGAAATCGCTCGAGTAATGCACAGCAGCGGAGTGAGAGAGAGAAAATAATGGATTTTTAGGTAGCTGGCACGAACGAGGCCGGAGTTCTTAGCCTGTAAAAAGGCTATTTCTCAGGCTGATTTATAAGTTCTCGTGCCTAGATGATGAAAATCTTTTCGGACGTTAATGTCAAGCTATACTATGTAAATCTGCAAAATTAAAAATACCTTTTATTCCTTGGCTTTTTTTTTGTACGCGCGTACGTGATTCCTTCGTTTATCCGCACGTACCGTCTTACATTATCTCCGCTGAAAAGGCTTGAGTCAATAATTTATGTTTTCAAGAACAGGCGTCTGTCGGAGTCCCTCAACTAGAAACGGATGTTAATGAATTTATTTCCCATCTTATTGAGGTTTTGTACCATAACTATTGACTGTGTGCTATCTGATTTTACAGCGACTTGAATCATTATGCTTTATCAAATTAAAAAAAAAACACGTGTTAACGTGTGGCAAAATATATGTTTTTATGTAAAAGTAGATAGTATTTTTCCTCAATTTTATTTCGATAAAAATAAAAAGTTTTTTTAGCAAGTTTGAATGAATTTAATTCATTTGTTCACAGCATCAGCCGAGGAGGCGTCTTCGAGCAGTTTTCAGGCGACGAACCAGCAGCTGCACCCAAGCCCCGGTCAAAGCAGCACCAGCGGCGGTGGTGGTGGCGGTGCCAACAATAGCAATGCCACCTTCAAAGTTTCCATGTCCAACATACGTCGCGGCCCAGGCAGACCGAGGCTTAGGCAGAACGGGCCGGGCCATCAGGGCTATCGGGCGGTCCCGCTAGCTGCTTCTTCGTCGCCGAACATCATCGTGCAACATCACAACTCTTCGTCGTCGTCGTCATCGTCGTTGCCGGGCCAAAAGAGATCGTCGACCGCCGCGGGTCTGTCCGCGCCGATTCGTCTGCAGCCCGCCAAACAGATCAATTCCGAGCACAGGTCGTTTGATTTTTATGCTCAACAGCAGCAGCAGCAGCAACAACAACAGCAGCAGCAGCAGCAACAGCAGGTGAAACAACAGACGAACAGCAGCGCTGCTGGTGGATCTGGTAATAGCTAAAAATAAAAGGAGCTAAAAGTATCAATCGCCTATAGACGCCAAAGTACCACCCTGATTCGGCAATTTCCTTAGAGTAAGACAAAAGTTTTATTTTTACGTCAGTATCCTAAATACAGTCTGTATATATTGATTATTTTGTATGTACATTGATATATATTTATTATACGATACTACGATTGCGACGATTACAAAAATGATGTAATATTACGATTTTGAATACTTTTAAAAAAGGTGCAGGACGTTTGAAGCTACCTTTTTTCCAATTTTTATTTAATAAAATGAGAGTTACTACATTGTACAGGAAAGAATTGACGTTTCTTCCGTTTAGCTTTTAAAAGTTCAGCAGCTCTCGTTATAAGCAGCGATTACTTGTTATTTTAAGTAGGCAACACACACTTGCCAATACAATATAGATCCAAATCTCGGTTGAAAAAAAAAGATAACCGACGCGTTCGATCTATTAACGATTAAAAATGCAAAACACCATTGCAGAATAAATGAAAACAAAAAAGAAAAACGTGTACATTGTTTAAATGTGTATTGAATAAAGAAAGTTTGATAGACGCACTCGAGCTCTGTACAGTATACTCGATTCATAATCCAACTCCCCGAAGTAAGTGACTATCAATCTCTTTTTAATAGCGCTCCAATGAAGCTCTCGGGGCTCTGCGGCATTCATTTTACTTTTTTTTTGTTCGTCCGATGCGTCTCTACGGGCATGGAAATCTGTCGCGCGTTGCGAACAAGAAGCTCTCTCCCTTCGAGACACACAGTAGCAGTATCGAAGCAGCAGCAGCAGCAGCCGCACCAGACAGACAGTCGGTTGAAAAGATGTGCGCTTCACGGTGCACAAAGCGGACTACACACGACGGACGGAGAAAACAGCGCGAGCGTGATTCGGAATGTAATACGGCGCGCCGTGTAGGTATACATACTGTATGTGTGCGTATTATGCGCGAGCTCACTCTCTCTGAAGAAAAAGGAGCCCGGGGAGTTGTCAGCTCTCTCTCTTTTCATTATGACAGTCCCGAATAGGCGCAAATTTACGTCCTTCATAATGCGCTTGCGATGTATTATTGTTGCAGCTGCAGCACCACACACTGTGGCAGGGAGAGCGATACGTTACTTGTACTCGGGACATCATCTTGCCTATGCTGCTGCAGGAAAGATGATGCATGATTTTTCACGAGCACCATCATCGTTCAAGGTGTGACGATGAATTCGAGGTGTGCGCGACTCTCATCAATAACAATCGACTTAATTAACAGATGCGATTACAAGTGTAAAGCCAAACATCGATGCCGAGAATCAAAGCTGTGCGCGTAACGAGGTGGGCGTGAAAATCCAATCGATCCAATTGGATTCGAACGAGAGCCGAGAACAGCCGTAGCGCGTTAATTAGTGCACATTGCGAGGGCCGATAATCGCGTCAATTATGACCGTGACGCGGCGAGAAAGAGAAAAAAAAAGTAAAGAAGAAAAGTGTCAAGCTCGGCCAGTTGTTTTTCCTTGTAATAGGTGAGGCGTGAAGCCGATGTACTTACGGTAGCCGAGCCGAGCTCGATTTACACGTAATGCAGCTCATTGCTCGGAATCGAGTAAAAAATGTCGATGTAATAATAGGTTGATTGGAGTCGGTGACATGGTAAATAGCCATATATCGGATAGGTATGCAGCGTAGGATAAGTATCCAGCGGGGTGTAGAGGTGGCTGCTGCTGCTGTTCAGAAATCGAGAGATGGTGTCAGCCGGGCAACGCGTCGCACCGATCGTCGTCCAGCTGATGTACAAAAGCCCATGTATATGGTATACGTATAGAGCTAAGTTGCGCGTGCCTTCGAGTCGCTCGAATTACGCGAATTTCGATCTCGCGCGCGCTCCTAAGTCTCTTATACTAGCACAAGGCCTAAGAATGCTACTCACTTGCAACTCGTATGCGTGTAAACGCGCACCTATGCAGGCGGTGGTGGCGTATGGGCACTGCACACAGGTGCAGCTCTCTCTCTCTCTCTCGCGCTCACTTATAAAGCATATTTAAGCCCTCAATCAGGCGCAAGTAGGTTAAAATCGCAGATGGGCAAATTCAGCCCTTTCTACCGTGCCGTATAGTATATCGCTGCATATATGTTATACACGTGTAAAAAAGAATGCGCGCGGAGGGAGATTTTGGCGCGTGGGCGCTGCTACTTTATAAACGTGTATCGCATGTGTATGAGGTATAGAGAGAGAGAGAGAGATACGGCACGCATGGCACGGCTCGTGCGCGCCAAAAGAGCAAAAAAAAAGTTTATAATCAACAGGTGAAGTCTTTTTCTCTCCCTTTGCGCGCCTGTGACTCGCGAGTCAGCTGCGTATTACAACCAAGTGTATATGGGTATAGCTAGAGGTGTGTGCACACGCACGCACATTAAAGAACGTGGAATTTTTTGTGCGCGATTCGCTGCTCCTTCTCCCTCGACTCGACTCCGAAGCTCGATCGTCGATTTGCGCCTTTGTGCTCTCTTTCTCTGACTTACAATTGCGTAGGTATATAGGTGCGTATATATACTACTCCTGCACTCGAGGCCAAGCTGTCGCGGATGAAGGTGCCAATGCTGATTGCAGCGCAAAAGCACAACGACGAGGGAGGCGGCGAGTAATTACGCGGAATCGACGCGGTGCGGAGGCGGCGCTGGCCAGGACGAAGGATAAGAAGGTATGGTAGAAGAATCGTGTGCTTGCTGCAACGAGCGATCCGTTCGGTGAGCCCAAGCGAGCCGTAACCGAGGAGAACGAACGAGCTGTAGCTGCATATAGTGCACGCAGGGGGAGGAAGTCGTCGTCAAGGAAATTTCGATCTCTTTCCATGCGCGTTCAAAGAGGAGAGCCTCGAGAGAGAGAGAGAGAAACAATGTCTATAAAACGGCAGCGAAACGCTGCAAGGAGCTCTGCCGTTGCTGCAAGCAGAGCAGCAGCAGCTCGTTTGCCCGCGCCCGTTACTAATTCGATTTGCAGCAGCAGCTTTTTTTTTTTAAGTAAAGCGCCACGCACGCGTTCGATCGCTGTGGCACGAGAATTTTTCAAGCATCCGTATATGCGTGTGTAACCCCTTCAACTCCGAAAGTAAACTTGGTTTGATATATTATTTCGCTCGGCTTCGAGTGAAAAATGCCTTTCACCAATACACTTGAAAAAAAAAGTATTCGAGCCAGCACAACCATGTGGCGCTTGCTGCTTTTCTCGGATGCCAAGTGTTCTATAAAGTCTACTATTATTATATATAGGAGCAGTTGAAACGCTCGATTCTTCGCCTCGCGCACACACACAATGATTTATCGAGTTAAAGCAATAAAATACAATTTTTGTTAACCACATCGATCCTCTTTTTTTGCTCGAGGTAATTCAAGTTACTCTCTCGTTATTTGGGACGCATTGCGAGGCAGAAAATTGGAGAAGCCAAATGTACGGTACAATAACTCGGGCCGAAAGTGAATATTTTGGATATTTTTTAACGAAACCGCTCGTTGAATTAGTTTCCGCGCGAGCACGAGCGATTTCGAAGAAAGCCAGTAATAGATCCTCCCGCGCTCCCGAGTTCACACACAAGTGCCACTTTAATTGATAATTCGAGCCTCGCTCGGGCCTTAAACGACGTAAATACTTCCACATATACAAAGTCGGTGCAGGCGATTCGAGATATTATATACTCGAGCGATGCCGGGAATCGCTATCGCGCAAGTTGGTGGATTCGTTAGAAAAAAAAGGCGAGCATTGTATCGTCGAGAAGAAGAAGAAGAAGAGGCTCCGATTCGGTCGTGGGCTCACGCGGTTGTCGTCAGTCAACGGCTCGCAACGATTTTGTCGTAATATACGGAGTCTCCGCAGACGCTGAAATATACACATACAACAATGGGCTGGAGAAAATTCAATACTCGTGGTTACGATTCGGTTCGTTCTCTGGCAGTAGTTTTATACTACATCGTGTGCGAGTGTGTGTGTATGTGCCGTGGCGGCGGCCACGCCCTTCGCGTTACGGGTCAGCAGCAGCAGCAACAGCAGCGCGAGCCGATGTGTCAGAGACTCTACTGTGGCAGTAACCTGGATCGTTGCCAAAAATAGCTGCATACTATACACGACCACGGCTTGGCCGCGATAAACGACGCGCACCCGATTATATATTATACATACTCCTTTTTTTTCTTCTTCTTTTTTCTTGCCGAGGGCCAAAGGACGCGGAAAACGCGGATGCGCCAGTTGGGCCGCGATCGACTGTAGTATAGCCGCCTACTAGCCGATACTCGAGAATGGGATAATTCGGAATCGTCCTACCGATGGCCGATTTTTGCCAGTCGGTAGGTCAGTCGCAGTTTTGGCTTGCAGCCAATTGCTGCTGCGGGGGAATAATATATTTCACTTATGTTGCTGCTGCAGTCGAGCCGGCGCAGCATATATATATATGGAGGTAGATAGCTCGGGGAGATTTTTCGTCGCGCGCCAAGAGGCTCGTGTGCGTATATAAAGTCTTGGGCGCTGGGGGGGCCGCCGGCATCGTCGTCGTCGTCGTCCTCGCGTATAATAATGCGTATATACGTGGAGCAGCTCTATATACACGGGCCCTTAGCCTGGCAGCTCGAGCAGAGCCTAGCCTCGCGCGCGTCGGGGCCAGCGAGCGTGCTTCCGCCTGCCTATACCTTACTACTACTATATAAGCTCGACAACGGTGGAGGCGCACTCCTTGACCGGAAGCTCGGCAAGATCCCCGGCACGCCACCAACAACTATATACCTTATACTACTACTACTGCTACTGCTGCTGCAGTACGTATAGAGGAGCTGCGTCGTCGTTACGCTCGCTCAGGCGCGTCCGCAGCAACGGCTATCGCGTGCGTGTACGTCGTACCCTACCTATCTTCTCTCTCTCTGGCTACTACAATGCTACACTACACCTTTCCTTTTCCTAACTTTCTCAACTTGAACAAGAAGAAGAACAACAACAGCAACAACGGGAAGGCAGAATAAAACGAATAAGAAGAAGCAACAACAACGACGAGAATATTTTTTTCAATTCATCTGTCGGATATAACGCACACGCATTCATTCGCGGTATATTATAATATAAATGAAGTATAAAAAGGAATGAAGAAGAAAAAAACCCTTTTGTCACCTAGAGGCGCGCAGCACATCCTCGCCAGTAGCAGCACCCTGTGCAGTTAGCAGCAGCTTGGACACACAATAGTGACAAAAATATCATATACGTATCCGACTTTCGAGAGGCGCGAGGACAAACGCCGCATTCAAGAGACTCGAGTGAAACGACTATTTGCCTCTGACCCAGTGCCTTTTTTTATACCTACACATTTCACTTCTGCACAAGAGTGTCGGGGGCCTCGTGCGCGAAATGAAAACGAAATGAAACGAAACCGTATATAATATGCGGCATATGCGCGAGCTGCAGCACTGACACATACCTTGCGCAGCGTCGTCTCATTGTCAGCGTCTCACGCGAGCAACTCTACATATATACACGAGAGCTCCTGTGGCATGGCATGAGGCACATATAGTGTGCGTACAGATATTTAATGATTTAATTGTGGATACGCGACGACCGTAGGTATACATGCCGTATATACCATGCCGGAATTGGGTCGACAGCAGCAGCTCTTGGCGACGTGCCGCGGGCCAAGAAAAAAAAACCGACCGACAAGAAGAAGAAGAAGAAGCAAAAACGCCCGTACTACTACTACTACTACTACTACGTACGCTTATAATGCAGCCCAGGAGAATTCGGCCGAGTAGTACATCCTCTCTCTCGTACGTACTGTTGGATGTATATGTGTGTATTCGCGTTCGCCATGCGCCAGAATCGCTCCCTGAAGCTACTATATACTTACATACACGCTCCAGCTTTTTTTTTACGCGCAAAATATTATATATACCTCGAATACTCTTCGCGGCGGCGATTCTCGGGTAGCTTTCAGCGATTTTCCCTCGCTTATATAGCTGCAGTATTCGCTTTCTCTCCTGTATATATACCAAGACGTACAGGAGGCATCGAGTGAGAGAGAGAGACGAGCGAGGACAATGCCAATTCAGCCGAGTCGTCTTATAAATGTGCCACAGACGAGCGCACACACGTATGTGTAAGAGAAAAGAAGTAGTATATATATGGGGATTCAAGCCCGGGCCAGAACCCCCTGGGGATTCAAGCCCGGGCCAGAGTCCCCATATACTTTGGCGCGAGGTTTCGGTGCGGCTGCACGCGGTTTCGGTGCGGCTGCACGCATGCGCACGCGTGTATACTTAGGCATGTACGCGTGTGCGTGTACGCTTAGATATACATGTATATTCAAGCGTATATGCGTGAGGCATATACGCGTGTACAGTCGAGCCTATATACGCGTGTGCGTGTACGCTTAGATATACATGTATATTCAAGCACATATGCGTGAGGCATATACGTACATGCGTGTACATGCACGCATATACGTATGCGTGTACATGTATGCGTGTACATGCACGCATATACGTATGCGTGTACATGCAAGCATGTATACGAGTATGCGTGTACGCTTATATGCGTGAGGCATATAGGTGCATGCGTGTACATGCAAGCATATACGTATGCGTGTACATGCAAGTATGTATACGAGTATGCGTGTACGCTTATATGCGTGAGGCATATACGCGTATGCGTGTACATTCAGGCACGTACGTCTGTGTTCATGAGACATATACGCATGTATACTTAGACGTATACGTGCGTGTTCGTGAGGTATATACTTGTGTGCGTACACATTTAGGTAGATATGCGTTCTAGCATATACGTGTGTGTGCGCACATGCAGACTTATAGTACGCGTATACATATATGCCGGTATACTTTCAAGCAGGCGTTCGCTATGCGTTTGAACGCAAGCTTACATTTTTGATCGATAATTGTAATTTAAGGCATTAGGACCCTCATAACAACAATTTGTCCGATTGCACATGCAAAATGTTTTTATTACGTTCGCATCTAGATTTTTCGATGCGTACACAAAGAGTTGCCGATACGAGATGGAATTTCCAAGCACATAAAATTCTTCTAAGAAAATTTTTATCCTATACGACTAAACGTTAATCATTATTATGATTCGCAAGTGCAGACTTGTAAGCTTGATCGTATTACACATTAGCTAGCGCTAACTCGATACCGATGTCACGGGCCATTTAAATTTATTTTCGCGCGTATACTCGCAAGCACTTGAACTCGCACGTTCGATTCGGATCCTTTTTGTTGTGTCTTTGTTTATAATATCTTACCATGGGAGAGTCGAAATTTCTAGCACGAGTAAGTAATAAAATTTTTTCGATATATAAGGCCTCTATGGTCAGTCAAAAGTTAGTCATTTTCGAGCCTTCGAAGGGAGCGATCCGTCTGCGCGAATAGTACAAAATGAGTGAATATCAATTATTCAATCTTTTGCGAGAGTGGCGCGAATTTGTTAATGAAAAGTGGGAGTTAAGTGAAACAGTGAAGTCTTTGAAAGAAGAAGAGTGCGAGCGTCATGTGCGCTATCTGAAGGAAGTGCGTCGTCGTCAAGCTGCTGCGAAGCAGCTAGAGAAAGAGCGTCGTCGAGCTGCTGCGAAGCAGCTAGAGGAACAACGCCGTCAAGCTGCTGCGAAGCAGCTAGAGGAACATCGACGACTGATTAGCGAAAAACGGAAGCGTCGACGACGCATCCACGTACAACCACGGAGCGACTTGAAAAGGCGATTAGCCGAGTCGATTCGTCAGCTGATTCCACTTACTCGGCGGAGATCGAGGCGGCCTGCTCCAGTACAGTGGAGTATAGAAGAATCTCCTCCATCAACAATAACGATCACAGAAGTAAGTTTAATAAATAATTTGTTTAAATTTGAAAATATTTCGATTTAATCGAATATAAAATTATTTTTTTAGCCTGTAAGCGATTCGTTACCGATACTGCCCGAATGGTCTGTAAATACAAAACCGACATTATCAACAACAACAACAACAACAACAACAGCAGAGCCACGTAAAATCGGTCCAAAACCTTTGACGTGGGAGGAATTCGTACGACTAGCAAAGATGCCACCTCCACCACCTCCTCCGGTACGATAAATATTTATTGAATATTCATTTTTCATAAATAATTATTATAAATTTTCAATATTTTTCAGGAAGATCAACCATGGATTAGGAAGCCAACTCGACCTAGGCCGATGAATAAATCAAGAATACTCAATTTATATGTTTAAATTAATTTTATTGTAAAAATACTTATGTGATATTATTTTATAAACAATTTTTTATTATAAATTTTGATACTATTGTAAATTTATAAATTTTAACAATATAATTATTCAAAAAGAATTGTATTTGCTTGTTAAACTTTGACAATACAATTATTTAAATAAGAATTATATTTTTCTCATGTAAAAAATTATTTCCTTAGTGATGATTATAAACTAACACGGTGATTATACAACAAATTCGAAAAAAGTATCGTGTAAATATTTTAAACATAGCTCCAACTTTTGCGCTTTATTCGACAAATAATTGAAATATTCATCATCTTTTCCGAGAACTTCACAGACTCGAGAAGGTAAAAAGATTTCAAAATCGCTGTTGAGTTCGATAACAAATTTCATGCCGAATCTCGTATTAACTTTTCTTATCCTTGTCACTTGATAAATGTTGTTTTTCTCCAAATCCGTCCATGTTTTTCTGGGTAGAAACGATGATCGGCAGACGTTGTTTAAACTTGATAGATTCATTCTAGCGAACAAAAAAGATATTTTACTAAAAATTTATAATTTTTTTTAATTATTAAAATAAATAAATAAACTTACTTTTCTCTTGATCGAGCTCTGAGGACCGATGCTTTAAAAGCCACGCCTTTATAGCTTTTACGTTGTCGGCAGCGCACACGGCTTCTCGCTTGCAAGTGTGAAGCTTGCACGGATGAGATTTGTACCTTCGAAGTTTTTTGAGAGACGGACAGCCTAAATTTTCAATATTTTCTATGAACCTTAACAGAAAAAATTTATGTATATAAGTAATGCTGTTGTTAATACTATTGTCAATTTAAAGTAGAGTTATATTCTTACCGATTGCTCAGTATTTCTTGCAACCAGCTTTGCTTTTCAGCTCCTTTAACGTAAATATTTTTAGCGTTGAAAAAAAGAACGACCAATGTTTCTTCCAATTTGTTATATGGTATATCACCTCCGCTCCAAGGTAGTCCGTGATAATTCTTAGATAGCCAATTATTGCAACTTTTATGTTCGTCCAATAAGTCGTGCCAGCAGAAAGGAGCCTCAAAATGAAATACCAACGGAACAGAGTCTGGCTCTACAGCAATGACCGATATTTCTTTAAAGACAAAACGATTCATAGATCGCTTAAAGCCCTGAATATCTACGATATAGTCCGTCATACTTACGATGTGATTTGCACCGAGCTACGACTGAGAATGATTTGATCAAGATCTCGAGCTCGCTTTTATAGATTGGCGGAGAAATCTAGAATATTCTTCGTCCCTCCTCAGCTCTTGTTCCCACTTTTGCAGGGTTTAACCCCTTCTATGACAAAGTCCAACTCCCACTCGTAGTTTTTCTCCTACCACGTCCTTAGAAAGAACTAGAAGAATTTTTGAAGCTTTATAAGAGAAGTCGCAGTCAAAAAAGTCACATTCATCTACGAGTCTACAACTCATTCGGAAATCCTCGACGACGTCGATCCTCTAGTTATGGAGCAGTATAGAATCTTTGTACGTGGGTACAAATATTTGTACAGGTCCCTACAGTCGGTAGAGGCCTCCTCCGAGGACTATCACAGATGGCTAGAGATGGCTTCTACGGCGATAGAATCTTTGGAGAGAATGCTCAACAGTTCCAACATCACCAGGGCTGAAAAACAAAGCTACTCCGCATCGTTGGGTCACTTCATTTCAATTCAACTACGACTTTTGAATCTTCTAGAACGAAGAGGAGGCGAAATTCATCAACTGGACCAGGATCAAGCCGCTCCACCAGGTCAAGCTGCTCGAGTAAGCTGGAGAGATGTGCAGGCTGCTTTCGAAAATCGTATTCGGACTGGAGTTATAACAAATCTGGGGCGCATGGACATCCATGAATTCTTGAAGGAAGTACAGCCGCTGTTCGAATCAAAGATCGAAGAGGCTCTCAGAGCACATCCATCTGTGAAGGTCAACGTAGTTTTGTACGCACAGTTCTCAACGATTCAGATGGACTTGGACGTCAAACACTTTACCACCGAGAATAAAAGTATTTATCGATCTACCGATATATCCGAGGTGTATCAACATTTTAAAAATACCTTGTGTCAAGATGTAGAAGAAGCCGAAGGTCAGGGATCTGGTTGGAGTCTAATTTCTATCTTGAGTTTACAGGTGAACATTAACAAGTTGAATCCGATGCATGCGAATACATTTATTCCCCTACCAACCCCCATATACAACAAACATGCATGTGTTAATGTGAAGAATAATGATGACCAATGCTTTAAATGGTCTGTACTAGCAGCTTTACACGAGATTAAAAAAAACGCGAGTGAGCTCTCTCACTATCTACCCTATCAAAATGATCTGAATTTCGATGGTATAACCTTTCCCGTTCGTATAAAAGATGTATCAAAATTTGAAAAACAAAACGAAGTTTCAATAAACGTGTATCATTTGATAAAAAGATCGCAAGAGTATAAAGTAGCTCCGGTTCACTTGACTTCTTTGAGAAAAGAGAAACACGCCAATTTGCTAATTATTCAAGATGTTTATATTGACGAAGAATGCGATGATTTAGAAGTAACGGGTGAGCCAAAATATCACTATGTATTAATAAGGGATTTGTCAAGATTAATAAGATCTCAGTTGTCGAATCATAGATGTAAATGTTTCGTTTGTGAACGATGCTTGCATTATTTTTGGCAAGAGGAAAAATTAAAAGCACACTTACGAGATTGCAGTTCATTGAATCAATGTAGAATTGAACTTCCAACCGTGCAAAATTCCAAGTTGCGCTTTAAAAATTATTATCGTAAAGAACGTGTTCCAGTAGTTGTGTATGCCGATTTTGAGTGTCTCCTGCGAGAGCCAATCAAAGAGCACGATCGAGTTATTCAAACGCATCAGGCATTCAGTGTTGGGTTCTACGTAAAGTATAGTTTCGACGATTCACTGTCCGAGTATAAATGCTACAGACAGACTTCTGCCGACGATCTCAAGACCCCTTCCCAATGGTTCATTGAACAACTGAAAGAAATTGCCGTGAGCATGGATGCTCGATTCAGCAATGCCAAACCGATGAAACTTACGCGAGAAGATTGGTTAAAGTATGAATTACAAGAGACGTGTCACATATGTGGTCGTCCATTTTCCGCGGATGATCCTAAAGTACGAGATCATTGTCATCTATCCGGAGTGTAAGTATGCATTCGCTTGTATCACACTTGTATCAATGATTTTATTTTCATCGAATTTTTCATTTTTTCAGTTTTAGAGGAGCAGCTCATCAAAGCTGCAATTTGAATTACAAAAATGCAAAGTATATACCAGTGGTCTTCCACAACCTGACGGGATATGATTCACACCTGTTTATCAAGGATCTTGCTACCTCGGAGGTTATGAAAGGACACGTGAAGCTCATACCCTTGAACAAGCAGAAATATATATCGTTCATCAAACACGTCGACGATACCAAAAACAACGTACACTTTCGTTTCATCGACTCGTTTAGATTTATGCCCTCTTCGCTGGACAAACTCGCTTCGTATTTGGATACTCACCCGATCGTCGACAAAGAATTTTCTGCTTATACGAGCGAGCAGATCAAGCTGTTGAAGAGAAAAGGTGTTTATCCCTACGACTATACTCGCTCTTTTGAAAGTTTGCGCGAGCAGCAATTGCCATCGATCGAAAGATTTTATAGCATCATGTCCGAGCAAACGATCTCGGAAGAAGACTATCAACACGCTCAAGATGTGTGGAATTCATTTCATATAAAAACGCTCGGTGAGTACTCGGATTTGTATCTCAAGACTGATGTTCTCTTACTCGCAGATGTGTTTGAAAACTTTCGCAACATGTGCATTGAATCCTACGAGCTCGATTCGGCTCATTACTTCACCACTCCAGGATACGCTTGGGATGCTTGTTTAAAATTAACAAATGTCACTCTCGCACTTATCACAGACATCGACGTGCTACTCTTCATTGAGAGAGCAATTAGGGGTGGTATTTCTCAGTGCTCAAACAGGTACGCCGAGGCCAACCACAAGTACATGAGCTCCTACGATGCAAGCAAGGAGGAAAAGTATCTCATGTACTACGACGTCAACAATCTATACGGATATGCAATGATGCAGTCTCTACCTTACGGTGGTTTTCAATGGGTCGAGAGCAGCACTATCGAAAAAAATCCAAAATTTTGGGATGTATCCCCAGAGTCGGAGAAGGGCTATTTTCTCGAAGTAGACTTGGAGTATCCGAGGACACTTCACGACGATCATAAAGATCTACCCTTTTGCGCTGAAAAGATGGTTCCACCTGGCTCTAAGACGTCAAAATTGTTGACAACGCTGTACAATAAACAAAGGTACGTATTACACTATCTCACTTTGAAGCAAGTTACTGAGCAGGGGTTGAGGGTTACCAAGATTCATCGAGCCTTGGAATTTTTGCAAAAACCCTGGATGAAACCGTACATCGACTTTAATAGCGCCAAGAGGCAAGCAGCCACGAATTCCTTCGAGATAATGTACTGGAAGCTTATGAATAACAGCGCATACGGCAAAACTATGGAAAGTGAGCGTAAAAGGGTTTCAGTCAAGCTCGTCAATCATTGGGATGGTAGATTCGGCGCTGAAGCATACATTTCAAGACCCGACTTTAAAAATTGTACAATTTTCGATGAAGACTTGGTAGCTATTCAATTGAATCACACCAACATAACGATAAG